>NC_061510.1:142216086-142558370 GCF_022539505.1 Lolium rigidum | reverse complement strand
GCATGCTATTTATCTTATTGGAGAGACACCACTAGTGAACTGTGGACCCCGGTCCATTCTTTTACATCTGAAATACAATCTACTGCAATCTCTATTCTCTGTTGTTCTTCGCAAACAAATATCATTTTCCACACCATACGTTTAATCATTTGTTTTCAGCAAGCCGGTGAGATTGGCAACCTCACTGTTAAGTTGGGGCAAAGTACTGTGATTGTGTTGTGCAGGTTCCACGTTAGCGCCGGAATCACTGGTGTTGCGCCGCACTACACTCCTCCACCAACAACCTTCACGTGGCCCTTGACTCCTACTGGTTCGATAACCCTGGTTTCTTACTGAGAAAAAACTTGCTGCTGTACGCATCACACCTTCCTCTTGGGGTTCCCAACGGTCGTGTGCTTCACGCGTTATCACGCGGATCCACCTCTCCACCCTCTTCGCACGGAGGGTGTACGTGACCTTAAAATTCATATTCTCCATGACATCGTAGTAGACTTCAGATCGAGGGAAGTCGAGGGCGCGTGCGAGCTTGACCATTTCGGGATCCATGAGAGACTCGAGAGAGGGCCGGCCGGGGCGCGGGAGAGAGAGAGAGAGAGAGAGAGAGGCTGGCGCTGGCCAGGCTCTTTTTTGGGAGAGAGATGTGGTTAATGGTGCAGTTTTGGTGGTTATGGAGATCTGAGGAAGAACAAGGCATGTATATAGGGGAGAGGGAGGTGAAAAGGCCAGTCCATGGCGCCGGCAGCGATGCAACTTCCGGCACCGACGATCGTTCTTCTCTCTGTTTTCGATGTGCAGTAATGGCGAGACGAATCGGTTTCCATGTGGGAACGAACGGTTGGACCTTATGTCCTGACTCGTGTCTCCAGCCGGGACAAAAGGGCTGCCAGCAGGCCGCAAAAGGCCTCAAACCCTTTTGTCCCGGTTGGAGCCTCCAACTGAGAAAAAGGCCTTAAAGAACCGCGACAAAAGGCTTCGTAGCTTCTCGGTGATTTCGGGGCGATGTGGCCGGCCTATTTGTCCCGGCTCCAGACTGGACCGGGACAAAAGGCCTGGAAGGAATCCCAGTTTTCTACTAGTGCGAACAGTCTAATCCGGATGGGACTCTCCATCATCAATCAACTCTTGCGGCAGGAAATCAGCTGCCCGAAATACCGAACTAAACTTGACGTACGAAACCAAAAGCGACGGACAGAAACGGCCCAAACCACGGAAACGCTTTTGCTTTTATTATTAGGTATAGTTAGATAGGTATAGATTAAGTATTAGGTATAGGTATATAGATTATTAGGTATAGATAGGTATGGATTTTACCTTACGGGTGGCAGTGGTGGGTAATTTGTACCAATTTTTAGGGCAGTTTTGAATTGGACGAACGACCAAGAAAGAAATCATTTTACTTTTATTATTATGTATAGATTTACAAGGGTGTACGTACACACACAGATATATATAGCCGTTTATAGCACCCAAATCTTGTAGGACTAGGAACCCTATTCCTTATATTCTACTGAAACATGTTTGTGTTTATTTCCATCATTCACCTTTCTAAGTAAGATGTTTTTTGCTACACTGACATGTTTCCCAAATACGAAACGTCTACATACTCGCCGTTCTTGCCATTGCATTTGTCGTTCATTTAGAACGCATACCGACTTTGCTCATCACTTGTAGTAACTGAAGAATTGTGAACATATATATTCTCTCCGGCCCGGAACTGTCGCCGGTTTACAACATCAACCTTTGTATAATATCACTAGTAGAAAACCCTCCCTTTTGTACCGGTTTGAAAGGGCCTTTAGTACCGGTTTTGGAACCGGTACTAAATATCCGGTACTAAAGGCCTCCCACCTTTAGTACCGGTTCCTTACGAACCGGTACTAAAGGTGCCCGCGGGGTTGGAGATTTTTTTTTTATTTTTATTTTCACAAAAAGACTATTTCGTTTAATTTTTTTATCCATTTTTTTCACTCCTTTTTTTCACAATTTCTAATATTTCCATTAGTCTCTAACTACACTTAATCTCTAGACAATTACTTACCCTTGGTCAAACTTCCCGGTCGGTCACCCATCCTCACACTACTCCAACACTAGCACGCTTAACTTCCGGGTTCCTTTCCGTTCGACTTCCAAGTGCTTCGCGCGCATGTTGTTGATAGTACTATCATATCAATCCTATTAACATGTTGGTCAATGTCACACTTCTTTATTATTTGTATTGCAAATAATGTTTTTAATAAACAAAAGTAATGATGTAATAATAATGTTGAATAAATAAAATTAACTTTTTAATTTGTATTATTTTTATTTATTTTTAAAAATTTTAATATTTTTTTTGCCAAACCTTAAACCTGAAAATTTGAAAATCTTATAATTTGCTAAAAGTAATAGTAATATTCTGGGATTCAAAAAAACTTATAATTATTAATTTTAATTTATAAAAAATAAAAAAATAAAATTCTAAATTTTTGGAAAAAACCTAAAATCTTCCTGCCTTCATATTTTCATTTGGAATTTTGAGAATCTAAAAATTAGCTAGCTG
Organism: Lolium rigidum; assembly: GCF_022539505.1. NCBI lineage: Eukaryota > Viridiplantae > Streptophyta > Magnoliopsida > Poales > Poaceae > Lolium > Lolium rigidum. Next base: position 142,555,831 of record NC_061510.1, on the reverse strand, counting down.
GGTAAACCCGGGTGAATTCGGATGTAATTTTTTCCCACGATGATTTTGATATATTATACTTTTTTTCCGACGTCGTATGCAAAAGTTAATGCGGTTTTACCATTTTTCAAACTTTTTTTACAAAAAAGTCAAAATTCGAATTTCTTATTTTCACCGAATAGTAGATTGCATAACATACAAGAATCTGAAAATATTTTATTTTTTGAATTTTCTATCATTTTCATTTGTATTTTACAAAGCAAAAAAAGGCGATCCACGAGGGGTGTGGAGGTGCGTGGGGAGCAGGAAAAACCTTTAGTACCGGTTCGTGACACGAACCGGTACTAAAGGTTTTTCCGGCTGACGCAAACCCTTTAGTACCGGTTCGTGACACGAACCGGTACTAAAGGTTCTTACGAACCGGTACTAAAGGTCTGGCAGTGCAACCGGTACTAATGCACCCTTTAGTACCGGTTCGTAAGGAAACCGGTACTAAAGGGTTGGACGAAAGACCCTTTTTCTACTATGTCATTTATTGCATCTCATAGCGAAGCAAGTTACAAAATAGTACTCTATCCGGGGAGGTGGCGTTTTGGCTCATAGGAGCAAATGCTCCCATTATACAAAATAATTAAAAATTAATTTTAAAAATGTCAAAAAAAAATTGACATAATTTTTTTGGTGTGCATCATGACATTCTATGTTTGTGGAAAAACAACATTTTATGTGGTGTGTACAAAAAAGACAAAAAAATGCGCTATACGTAGTCGTGCTACAGCATCAAAAATTGTCTTTTTTACAGGAGCCACATAAAATTATTTTATTTTTTTGAAAATTTGTGTACCAACATAAAGTGTCTATATGTACATGTAAAAATTTAGTTTAAATTTTTTTGACACTTCAAAATGTGGATTCACACAATGGGAGCAAATGCTCCTATGAGCCAAAGTGCATTTCCCTCTATCTGGCCCGTATTATTTATTATTTAGTATAACATTGTGCTAAATCGATGACAGTAGTATGACTAGAGGAAATATTTTATTGAAGTATTAAATTTATTTTACCGAAATATGCACCAAAAAGTCGGTGCGGCATACCCTTGTTAACATTCAAGGTCCCACTGTTGCTTGAAATACTTTGCGGAGTAGCCTGGCAAGTGATAATTCATTAAAGGTTAAAGCAACGGTTGACCACTCGGTCGGGACCGGCACAGCCTAGTGGCAGTTGATTCACCGAGACCGCGTACGTAAACCTAGTACCACTGCGTTTCACACATACACACTTCACCGTGATGGCGTGACAGCTGACAAGTCCGTCTTGTGTCGCTCGATCGACTGACATCTTGGCTAGCGCGTGTGCGTGTATCGCAAGTGTCGCCGTCCGGCGAAAAAGGTACTGCTCTTCTGTTCCCGTTCTGCCTCCCGACCCGAACAGGCCTCGCAATAATATGCCCCGTTTTCTGCAACAACAAAGGAATATGTGTGTTCTTTTTTTGTGGGTCAAGGCATGTCAAGCTGACCGATTCATTTCGAACGGGCTAAATTCTAACCGTGTTTCCCCCCTAGCAGTTAGACCCATATAATCAACACTGGCCTACTGCCTCTTTTTTTCTCCTTTTATCCAATCGGCAAATATAAATGAATGGAAAACCATAATATTGCAATCAAATTAATTTAAATAGTGTACAACTAGCTAAACAAACATAGTTCAGAATCAATGTAGTCCACCAAATAAACAACATATTTCACACACAAAAAAAGAGATGAGATGGCTACTAGCATGCCAATGTCCGCTGATGCTCAATCAATGATGCTCAATCAATTTCGCTTGAAGTCGATCGTGAATATTGCGATCATGGATCCCATGATGCACATGGAGTAACTCCCGAACTAGACAGGACCCAGTGCACCTCCAAGGCGGCGAGCTAAATTGGACATAAAATGTGTCTGATTATGCCTGTTCGGGTGGTTGTGCGGACTCGGTGGACACGTCGACGTCGCTTTGCCCATTTGGGTCATGCGTTACGCGAGCACCCAAACAGTTTGACCTAAACCTCGAAACAAAAAACTAGATAAATATTTAGAACAAGATAAACTTTGTTTGTGTTTAATATATGTCCTAAATGGGTGAGATTAGAAGAATTAAGCCCTAAACGGGCCCAATAAATCTGAACTACAGAAAACAAACATTAATCAAACCCTAGTTTAGGGTTTGGGTTGGCTATCGGTCATCGTCGATGCCTACTCCTACTCATTGTCACTCTCGAGCTTGATGACGATGGGCTGGATCAAGCCACGGCGGATGTGGCTTGACACATGTGGGGCCGCCGGTGACTCAGGCCACGACATCCACAACGCCTCGTCCGGCTACCACGGGTTCAGAGGGTTGGGTGCACTTCGTTACCTCGCCACCCTCGGAGGCACGGCGTCTCACTAGGCAGTGGGGACTAGGTCCACTCGGAGTGTAGGTATAGGGTTCGGAGTGTAGTGGAGATGACGCAGCCCATCGGTCCCATTTAATATGACCACTATGGGTCGCTGGAAGGGCAACAAGCGGACACGCAAGGATTCACCGCATGTCCGTCTCTTGTCTGCATCCACGGAACACGGATTCAGATTTGGATAAGTTTTCGGTAGCAACGAATAGACGTCCAGATGCATCGCCGCGTTGGGCCGCGCCTTTTGTCCATGACGACCACTGCCATAGCTATGTGTATGTGAGGGGGGCCACCGCCCCCCAGCTTTGGAAGATTTTATGAAGAAAAAATTATTTTAGGGACTAAGATGAAAAATTGGTGTCTTCCCCCCCCCCCCAAACATTGTTCTTTTCTCTCTCCCCCCCCCCCCCCCACCCCCCGACCCCCCACATGGATCTTCGGCAAGCTCCGGCACTGATGACGACTCACTCAAGCGTGTGCAGACCAAATGGGTCGCCGCGTTGAACGACCTAACGATAATATGCTCTTTTTTTCTGCAACAAAAATATAGAATATGCATATTGATTTTTTTTTACAACATATGCATATTGATTGTTTGTTGGTCGTGTATAAACAAAATAAACATTCTTTTAAGTCTCACGGAATCATGGTGTGCATACACGCACGTACGCTCGCTTAGATATATCAGAAAAATTAATTAATTAGGAACTTAAGATAGCACAAAAATAATACCCATACATCTGCAGAGGCGTACGCTAGCGGACACTGCACCGACCGAGCCCGGTGTCTCCTCCACATCTGACCTCTCCAGCTGTGCACAGCTAAGCTAGCCGTGGACGACCGCCCATCCGGCTCTGGACGACGCGTCCTCCAACATTAACAATACGACGCTTCACGTACGGCACAGGGTCTCATCTCCTCACTCTCGTGCCACCACCACTTTAATTACTAGTCCGGCCGTGACAGATCACGTCATCTCCATCGGCACGACCTAATACATTCTGTCACGTCCCAACCGATTCGTGCAGAAAAAGTGATCTGGCGCGCACACTCCAGCGGTGCGATCTAAACGAACTAATCCGTTCGACATAATCCATCAACCCACTAAACTTCGATACTAAACTATGGTAGCCCGATAGATAAAACTTAACACTAAACTTTGACCCACTTCACTCCTAGTTGTCGTCGTTGGAGATGCTGAGCTTGTTCGAATTTCGAGTCTAACTGTAGGAGGAGTCCAAGGGGCCAGCCTTGATCGCCGCAACCACATATTCTTCCTCTTTCTTCTCGGCCTTCTCCCTCGCCGCGAAGTACTCGTTCTCGAACTGCACGAGCTCGGGGTGATCACAGTGAGTCTTTGCCATTGCCTCCTCGTCGGCCTCATGCGCCCTAATCTGCAAGAAGCTGCGAAGATTCTCCTTATCCTGCTATTAGATATACTAGGTATACTAGGTCACCAAACAAGATATACTAGGTCAGCTATTAGAGATGCTATTAATGCTGCGATTCTACATTCTCAACTTAATCTCAAGCGAATAAAAACTGCCGTTCAAAAATCACCGAACATTTTTGCCTTTTCTCTTACTCCGTTTGATTTCCTTTGTGAAGATTTTGCACTTTTCGATACCTTTGTTCCTTTTTCATGTGAAGATTTTGCACTTTTTCAAAATCTTTGTTCCCTCTTTTGGAATTCCTTTTGCAGTTTCAGGACGCAGGCGCACGCGTGCATCGGCGACGGACCGATGTCTTTTGACTTGGTACGCCTAAGACGGGGTTGGAATTGGAATTAATGCGTGCGTGCGACAAGTCAACTTCTCCAACACTCCGCGTTCAGATCCACCTCCGCTACGACATCGACATGACCCTTCTTCCAGCTACCTCCTATATAAGCTCCGGCCATCCCCGGCATCTAAAACCATCCAAATCTCAGCTCACCTTCCACTTCAATCTCTCCATTAGCAGCAGCTAAATCACTTCGTCACCGTCATCTCCTCCCTAGCTGCCAGCCACTCGGACAACAACAACAAGCAGAAGACACAATGGCAGCTCATGGCACCTCAGCGTCAGCGCCGATCAGCTCGGAGCAGATGTGCGAGTTCCGGGAGGCGTTCGCCTTCTTCGACAAGGACGGCGACGGCCGCATCACGGCGGAGGAGCTCTCCACGGTGGTGCGCTCGCTGGGCCAGTCGCCCACCCCCGAGGAGCTCCGCGACATGGTGCGCGACGTCGACGCCGACGGCAACGGCACCATCGAGTTCGCCGAGTTCCTGGCGCTCGTCTCACGCCAGCAGGAGGCCGCACGCGCCGACGCCGGGTCCGCCGACGAGGAGCTCCGGGAGGCCTTCGGGGTCTTCGACCGGGACCACGACGGCCACATCTCCAAGGCCGAGCTGAGGCACGTCATGATCAGCCTCGGCGAGAAGCTCACCGACGAGGAGGTCGAGGGCATGATCGCCGAGGCGGACCTCGACGGCGACGGCCAGGTCAACTTCGAAGAGTTCGTCAGGATGATGATGCTCTCGGACCAGCAGCAGCACCACCACCACTAGTTCTTCCATAGAGACGACTCGGACTCGGAATTAGCTAGTTTGCCACTAGTAACCAACCGATCGAGACGACTCGGACTCGGCAGCAGGCAAGGCTTCCATGACGTTGCCGTTGGCCAGTCGCACAGATCAATGCTGCATGCATCCACCATGGCACCATGCCTGCGCTGCATGTACTTGCAACCTATTGCAATGACGTACGGTCCTGCTGTAGCTGCCTACTTGATCCTGCTTTTGCAAGTTCATGTTCGTAGACAAAAAAAAGACAGCAATTGGAAATTAAATTTCTGCCCGGCCACGCCGCACGCAGCGCAAGGCTTCCATGTTGTTGTATGGTTGTGGTTACTTTATTTATAAAGCGGGCCAAAAGTCTATTTGAAGAGATATTCTTAGTACGTTTTAGTCGACCTGATACCTGTGGATTCCCGCTTTGGCTCCACAAGCAGAACCACTACGCCGACAGTTACTTCTGTTAACTTGTCAACATGCCCGGGGCCATGGCCCAAAAATTTCCAGTTTTATTACATTGTATAACCAATACTTCAGCAAGTAATTACAAAACAACTTCAGCTCAACTGGTACCAAGTCTCTTGCCCCGAACCCCAATTGCAATTAACTTCCTTCTATGATGCAGCCCTCAATTTTCCCCCTATTACAACCTATGATTTAAATACTTCATTATGTATTTGATTAGCATTGACTAAAACTCAGAAAAAGGTAAAACACACTATACTTACTCTTGAACAAATTTCTAGTTCCAAGTCTTAAACGTGTCGGGAAAACTGCACTCGGATATCATGACTTCTCATATTTAAATTAAATAATTAATCACTGCATTTAAATTCATAAAAATGTGAGTTGAATTTGATAGTGTTATTGTATTCTGGGATAGTTCTTATAATATGATTATCTATGTACGTATACTTTTTGGGAAAGTTCTTATAATATGCTTGGATTTCATTTTTTTGAACTATATGTTTCCTCTTAATTAAAATGTTGTTTAAGACAATGTTATCACAAGTTGGGAATCTAAAGGCCCTAAGAGTAGTTCTTTAGTTTAAACGTTAGTCTAAGACATATACTCCGTACTAACTATTCATCAGTTATGTTTTTCTAACGAGATAGTGCCTCATTTTGGAGTTTGCCACATAGGCCTGAATTTTGCCAGCCAGGCCCTATTTGTCAATATTGTATTCTCACATCGCTTATTAAACTGATTCTGTTTCATTTAACAAAAAAAAAAACTGAAAGCCTGTCGTGCTAATAGATGTTTCTTTTTTTGTTTGCCCTCTTTCTTGTTATTGCTATACTACTCTTTAATTGTTTGTCCTTTTTGTGGATGCACCCTTACAAAAATTATGCAACCATCTAAACCAGAAAAGTGCAACCATTGGTTCATATGTATTTTTCATTTTTTATATTCATTTTCATTGGTTTTCTGTTTATTTATTCATATAGGCAATTTTTGCCAAATCGTAGTTTCACTTTTTTGTCGAGAATACTGCAACCAAGGCTATATATGTATTTTTCTAGATTTTGTCTTGTTATTTTACGAGTTGATCCTTTTATGAAAACATGTGCAATGCATGGTGGTGCCTAGAGGAGCGGACACACTCCGCGAAGGAGGCATCACAAGGGTACTCCCTTCGTCTCGGGATGCTAAGTGTTGAACGTCTTGCCGAGGGGTCCTCGATGTCGTGGATATGCTAACTAGACATACCACAGTAGGGCCTTAATCTCGGTAAGCCCGGGTGGCCCACAGATTGTGGCGAGGCATATGACCCAACCGGGCAGCCTAGTTTCCGAAAATCAGTGAAGGATGGATCCGCTCCGGATACAACCCATGACGAAGGTCGGTCGGATCCGTGACGTGCACGACAAGGAATACTCAAACATAGTCTAGGATTAGTCGTATCAGGTATGATCTCTACCCTTGTAACCCTATATCTGGAGCCCTTGTAAGACAGATCCTTGGAGCCCTTATAAGCCGGATCTTGGGAGCCCTTGAAGTAGACTCAACTTTCTGTAATCTCGCACTAGTTGCCCAATAATTCCAGAGAAACAATATACGGCATGTCCACCGTTGTGAGGTTTTCAGAACTAGATAGCTCGTGTGTCCCTGTCCCGGTGACTCATCGCCCGATGCCCCCTCTCTCTCTCTCCCCCTCCGTGAGGCTCCCTTCACCGGATTACCGTCGAATACACGCAGCGAGACTTGGCGGGGTCCGAACCCTCCGTGAGGACCTATGTCCTCGGCGAGGCTCTAGGACTTGGTGAACAAAACTCCGCCAGCGTCGCAGCTAGGCTCGTTGTTAGGGCCTAGCGGCAGGTGGGTCGTGGTGCCCCGGTTACCACTACACCGGCAACCGCCCGGTTAAGTGGAAATCTCTTTTGGATATTTTTATTGAAAATAAAAGGGAGGAAGCACACGATTCACTTGGTCACAAAATAGTGTAAATTAACAAGCTAGTGTGGAATGGATGTGTATTAATTTGACCCGCTAAAGTTCGTGAGATTTAGGCATGCAATACACCTAATTGACGTTAGACGTTTGTTATTTAACATTTTAGAAAAGCTGGCCGCCTAAAGAAATCGATGACGTGCATAGTTTAGATGTGTGAAATTTTGCATGATCGTACGTACAGAGCCTGACTTAACCTCGTGCAACCACCTACGAAGCTAGGAAAGCTGATGCGTAGTTATACGTGTGAAAGCATGACAGCGTGCTTAATCCCTCTCCTATCTTACCTGCAGGAAGACTCGTTCGTTTCTGAAACTAGTAAACGTGCACGTGCAATGCACGTGTAAGATGAATTTGTTTTCTCAACCTTAGCAGTCAAATGAATTAAACAAATTAACCAAGGGGTCTAATACTATGCCAATATAACAAATTATCACTCAGGTACAATAACATACGTATACAGATGATATTTCAGTAAACATTGCTCAATAAGCTTCAGAGCATGTTTATCCGTATGATAATGTGCATCTTCATTTGTGTTTTGAATATTCGAAATCTCTGCTTCTCTAACCTTTGTCACCGGGGAAACATAGCAGTGTGAAAATGTATCAGCATAGCAGGGACTAACCTTGTGTTGCTCGATAAGCTTCAGAGCATGTTTATCAGCTTTCCGATACTCGTGTCCTGACAGCATAAGATTGGACCTTGTTGCATTCTATACAGAGAAGGCCATAAGTTAGCAGTTCAATACAATATATAACATCAAAAACTATATGGATGACAATGGTTCGGTCTCTCAGATACAAATAATCCAACTGAAAAGAATTTGACACCCAAACAGCCACCAAGCACTGAAGCAAGCAACTGATAAAGCACTGATACTCATACTCATATTCTTATTAAACAATAGATAAAGCCCTGATTATTAAACAATAGATAAAGCCCTGATTAAACAATTTATCAAGAACTGGTTTGAATGTTTGATAACTCACTGAATAAAACATTGACCAACCAGATGAATATTTACAACCATCCTTGTAATTCAGAGTAGACCTTGTAATTCTGGTACTGTATCTGTTCAACATAACTGTTCTAGAAAGCAATGAGAACGCAAATAAAAGGTCAATGGTCTAGAAGATGCATAATATTGATAATTTGCTTATTGATACTCGAAAACGTTATATCAAGATTATAGTAGCACATCAATGATGTGACATGTTTCAGAAGTTCCTATTCAAATCTCATCCGCAACTGAAAATAAAAGAGTACCATATATTCTTTGCTGAAAACCAATAATAAGATATGAGCAACTCCGGCAACAAATATGATAGAGTAATGAAAGCGAGAAACCCAAATTTTTACATGAGAGCGAGTTGTAAGTGGAAATTATACTGTAAGTGGTAATTGTCCCTCTAAAATGAATTTGAAAGTCAAAATATTATTCTCGGTACAAAGTTGATAGCCCGTGTTGTGGGTAGGATAAAAATATGGATTATATATTTCTAATTCACATGCTAAGATGTGAAACATCGGAAATCCAACAAACTAATGCACAACATGGACATATGCTGCTTCCCCAACACAAGTAGTGGATAACAATATTATGCAGTATATACATGCATATCGTATAGCAATATTAATCGGTATTTACATGAAAAATGGTTTGTGTGCTCTCTTGTACTCCATATAGTTTTTGCAACATAGGATTTTGCAATAGAGGAAAATGAAAAAAAGAGGAACTCAAACTGAACCTATACGGTCCAACAACTTGATTAGATGGCCCAGCTATGCAGGATTCAATAACCACAATCCACGGTCTGTTCTCTGTAATTGTAATTGTGAATTAATATTGGCATACTGAGATAAGGAAACAAGTAATGTCGACAGATAACACCGTTGAAGAAAACTTCATTTTATTGTGAAACAATTATGGTAATTTTCATTTCAGCTGAAAAGTTGTAGGGAGGGAACCGATAGTAGAAAACTAAAAGCTATATCACGATGTTTAATTGCTCTAACCAGGGATATTTATTAAATTAGCACAAAATTAGCAATTCTTAAAAATGTAACTATAAGCATAAAGCACTGCAAAAAATATGATATGTTACAAGATTGTCCAAATATGCCTCATTATTATATTTTGCAAAACTTATTTTAACACAATATAAATCCAATCCCATATTTTACATATGGTCCTGATCCAAAATCTCATGCATAAACCAGGGAGTCCAAGTTAATTCGCACTTGATTAACCACATTAGTAATAAGGAAAAAAAAAGATAACTAAAAGATCCTTGATGTATGTATCAGAGTGGTCGGTTACAGGCATGTGTGACCCCGGGACGGGATCCTCTAACGTTGAGCTACAAAGTCAGGTAAGCTACAGTAGTATGACTTCTCTTCTTCCTAATTGTATGATTTTGGATTAAAACAACTTAAATTATTCTACATAATACAAATTTATATTATGCATTGAGATTAACTACATACAGATAAAATTAAGGTGTAATAAAATTTCGTGTAATAAAATTTCGTTCAAACTTTTGTAGCTACAGTAATCATGTACAGTACTTAATTGCATCACAAAATATGATACTCATTGCTACTGTGCTCTGACTTTACCACACTATTTTCACTAAGTTTGCTCCTCAACAAATAGACATTGCATGAAGATTTCTCAATCCAGGAACATGGAAAGCCAATGATTTTCAGCTATACAATGTAAAAAATCATGATTTCTCTAAAGTTCTATAAATTCCTATATTAGTCCCATACACAAAATAATGTAAATCGTCTAGCATAGTTCATGAACAGGTTTCCTATCCCCTTAAACATTTTATCCTGGAGGTCCACAATGAACCACCTTGAGCAATAAAGTAGCCTCAGGCCAATGATTTTCTCTTTTTCAGTTATACACTGCAAGCTTTTCATACATATAATTTATTTGTTTGAAATCTATGGAGAACCTGAGTTGCTAAAACTTTATATTGAAGTGTACCACTAAAATGATATATGCATTGTATATACCGCACATACATGAAGAAGTGAATGGATGTATATATCCAACCAAACAAAAGAAACTAAGAATATATTTCTGTCCATGTGCTCTGTACCTAAAGATCGCCAGAACAAAATTTCAGTGAATGGAAATAGTGCATCAGACCTTGATTTTGCAGTGTCCAATTAGTCTGCAGGTCTGCAGCGTTGGTTCTGGTCGGCCAGCAAGACGGCAGTGCAGGGGTGTGAGAGTCGGACGGCGATGTAGAGAAGCCGGGCGGGCTCGCGCACGGCGGCGGCAGACGTGCGGCTGCGTCCGCGCTTGTGAGGGACGACGCGGGCGGCGGGCGCCAGCGGCGTGCGGCGTGCGGCGGGCGGCGGGCGGGGGCGGCGGGCGGCGGGCGGAGGGCGCCGGGCGTGCGGCCCGGGGCGTGCGGCAGGCGGCGGGCGGCGGGCGGCGTGCGGCGGGCGGCTAGCGACGGGCGACGGGATTAGGACGGGGTGATTAGCGTCCGGGAGTTGTCAGCCTTAGCGATAATTGTCAGCCTGGGCTGTTTTAGCGGTAAATATGGTGGAGATTTGGAGCGTTAGATGGCCATCTGATGGCTGTGTTCCGTCGGATCTGCCCCCTCTGTGCTTTTTTGTATTGGTATAGATGACGATGTCAGTTAGCTTTCCGCGTATGAAAATTCAGTTCCACGGAGGAAAACGAAACAGCGGACCCGTACGTACGACTGATGGAGTATGTACGTAGTAGTATCACTTCCGGTGGTTCGGAGCATGCATGAAATATGGTGTCGACGGGAAAAAGAGTCCACGCCGTCTTCATGTCGCGCACCACACCCATCGCCGCCGGGTTCACTCCGCACCGATCTGGGCTGGACCTGGTCAGACGCACCGCGCGATCCAGGCCGCCGGCCGTGCATCCGACGGACCTCACGCTCCATGAATCGGTCTAGTCTACTGGGGTGTTTCCCACCATTTGCCGGGTCAAGCTAGATCCATCCTTCACGCACCCGGCCATGCAAGGCTTTCATGCATCAATTAATTGCGGCATATACAGCAGCCCTGCATGCATGCATGTCCATCGTGTGACGTGGGGCTAAATTAACTTTTTGTACTGTACGTTTGTTCGAACCCTGTCAAAAATCATCGTTAACAGCCTCGGATGAACCCTTTACCCTTGTACTACGTACGTGCTAGCTAGAATCCCTAGTGTACGTACGTGGGTGTGGTGTTTTTGTTTTCTTTACACCCCTTTATATTGCATTAACGGAAAATAGTGAGAGGAGAGAGGAGAACAAGAAGCGGGTTGGGGTATACTGCAACATTAGCCATCGGATGCACTCCATGTGACTGAAAACCTGCTGGCACCATCAACTTAGGATGTGTTTGGTTCGTGGGCATGAAAAAGTGGCTATGGGTACCCCCAACCACGTGGCTAGGGTTAACCACTTTTTATGTTTGGTTGAGTTGGTTGGAAAAGTGGTTAACCACAACCATATTTGTGTTTGGTTTCGGGTGTGAAACATGGCTGGGGTGATATGATCACCTCTTATTTAAGATGGTGAGAATACCTCATAATATGAGTTCAATGTTTTGGTTGACATCATAACCATGAGTCAAACTAGCAGATTTGTATGTAATACAAGATTAGGTACATAATCTAGCTAGCTAGCTCTGTGTGTAACTAATCGATTGCATCTGACCAGCAGCGCACAACAATGAGTATGACTACCTAGCTAGCTCTGTGGGTAACCAATCGATTAGCCCCTTGTCGACGACCGTCGCCTGCCCCCACGCGCCCTGCCGCTCACGGTCGCGTGCGACCTGCCCCCACGCGCCCTGCCGCTCACGGCCGCGTGCGACTTGCCGTCGCGTACCCAGCTGCCCGGCGCTGCGCGTGACTTGTCGCCACGAGCACGATGATAGAGACGAGGAGGACCACCAGAAAAGGGAGGGTGTGGGATTACCTCGGTCAGGTCTTCACTGGCCGCTGAAGTTCTCAAAACTCGTCTCGCACGGTGAGATTGAGTTCGATCTGGTCGCCGCAATGAAGAACTTCGTGGTAGGGAAGGGGGAGGTGAGCGAGGAGAAAACGTTTCGCGGGTTACTCCAATGGCTTGCCCACGGGTGGTTAGCCTCAACCACCACTTTTCTGGTGGTTGGCCTCAACCAGCTTTTGAGGAAAATTTGGCTACCCTCAACCACCCTACACCACTAACCAAACAGGTGCTAGCCACATAAAAGATGACTACCCATAGCCACTTGAGGGATAGCCACCCAACCAAACACATCCTTAGTTCATAGCACAAGTAAGGGTTTTGCTCACTGTTTCCCCTTTGCAAATTTTGGCCTTCGGCCGTGTGGACAGCCATGATCTCTCGATACCCCTTCGCCGGCTAATTTATCCCCTCAACTTTCCTCCAAGTAAGTAAACAACATCACAACAACAAAACACAACTGGCCCCAAACTATTCAAACATAGACAAAAAGCATCGCACCTACGAAGCAACGCATGCTTCAAACTGGAGCACGGAGCACCAGCGTAGAGCCGCAGATCACCATCGCGCCATTCCTTGGCCTATAATTACGCCTCGGATCTGATACTGTCTCCATCATCGTTGATGTCCCCCGACTGCAGAAACTCGTTGCTTTTGTCATTATGAGGATCTATCAAATACATTAGGCCGGTCCGATACTGTCTCCATCATCTTTGATGTCCCCCAACTGCAGAAACTCGTTGCTTTTTTCATTATGATCTATCTCATTGATGAATTACTATTTGTCCACTACAAATTAAAAGAGAGAAATAGTCAAGTGAACCCATGAACTCGGTCCAATTTTTATCATAAGAAAGACGTGTACATTGCTTTTATCTTGTTTTCTATTTGATGCACTATTTTAATCCGAAAATACATAATATTTACTTTTCTTATTTGCATCCAAAACACCCAAAACAATCAACCCCTTTACAGTTTTTTACTTAGTTAGTATATTTTATACAGTTTTACTCGCTTTATTTTTACTTGTGTTCTATTTAATTACTTACACGAAACCTTATGCTTGACAACCACACGGTGGAGTTGGGGACACAAGGCTTTTCGTTTATTTGCAAGATTGCTAGAAGAAGAGGGGAGAGAATAATATTTGCTCAGTTTCCCGACAGTTTGATATAAACCCTCGAGTCACCCTTGTGGGGAAAATACTCTGCTAACACAACACTCTGCACTTGGAGTCCCAATGTCATCAAGACATTTTCTAGTGCCGTTGCCGGAGAGTAATCAAGACACTCCATAAAGCCCCGTCAAGCGCCATCAACAACTTCATCTTCATGTGCATCTTACTGGTCAATGCATTTGACATGCAGATCGTATCTAGTTTTATCAACACATAGCTGCATATTTCTCCTCCCACACTTCCTGCAAAATATTACTTGATAGATGAAGTTGAATCAAAGACAAAGCCTGACGATCTTTTCACTTTTTCTAATCGATCCACTTCGACATATAACACTTGATCCAGATCAGAAGTTTGGGCAACGATCACCCTCGTCCTCACTTGCCAAAGAGAGAACCTTGTGGTGTAGTCTAGCTACGATAGATCGAACTTCAAGGAAGACCTGTCACAAACCCTAGATTGAAACACGAGCTTTTATACCAATTGTTATAAATGCTGCAAGCAAAACGAAGAATGAACAAAGTAAACCACGCAGGAGACAAGATTTTAACGTGGAAAAACCTGTCCAAAAAAAGAGAGGAAAAAACCAAGGATGTCAGCCAACGAAACTTCAATATTCAGACATTCATCAACCAAATTAAAATGAGTGGCCAACAGAAAATCACCTTGTCGTACCCCTTAGTAACTCTGAAAATAGGGTCCACAATTTTTATTTAACTTCACATGAACTATCACATTATATAGGACTTTTTTTATCCACCCACACCATATATCACAGAAACCTTTAGCCATATGACAGCTCATTAAGAAGTCCCATTTCACATCATTGTACGCCTTATAAAAATCCAATTTTAGCACGACTCCAACTTTTTTTCTCACATGAATATGATGCAAAAAAATTCCAAGGATAAAATACCATCCATAATGTTTTTTTTTGGTAAAGGTATTTGATTGACAATACACAATTTGTCAGCACAGGGTTCTAATTTAATTATCAAAACTATTATCAACAAATTATTAATGCACTAGAACAAACAAAGTAAACTATAGTCAACAACTTATTTTCTCCACGAAAAAAGGTTTGCAGAAGTTTTCACTATCCTCCCCCGAAAGTTTATCATTATCATCCCACATATCACCAGATATTTCCATCATGTTACCAGTAGTTGGACCAATGAGATTTCTGTAGAAAGAGGTTGCATGTTCGACGCCGCTTCAATACTCACATCCCCACCCTTCAACACTAACACAATATTCTTCTCTTCCAACGATTACACACCCTACAGAAATAGTAGCATTTTGATCACCTTGCAACAACGATATTTCATGTGATTTGTTTAACCATTGCCATTCTTTCTCAGCATATAACTTCTGTAATTCCAATGTAATATGAGTTTTCCTGGTAAACATTTTAGGGGATAAATCATTTTCCTCATCATACGCTTCCAATGATGCAAGTTACTCTGTTAGCCAATTTTTTCACTTCCTATTATTCCCAAAAAACGATCTCACCCTTTAACATATTTCTTGAATCATCTCGACTGCATTTAGAATATCAATATGATCATTGTTGCAGAAATGTTTTCCCTAAATTTCCGTCATCAAAGGGAGAAATTATTCATTTTTTGAACCAAGCAAGATCAAAAAGAAATTATTTGGATTTATAAAATAATAAATCCCCGTAAATAGGTGGACATAGAATTTTTTTTGCGAAACACAGTACAGACGGAGACGCTCACAAATACGGACATACACTCACCCCTATAAACGCACATACACCCTACCCCTATGATCACCTCCTCCGGGAGACAGGGTCGTAAAACCTAATCCGGCGGATCTTAAGATTATCGAAGTCACCACAGACGCCTTCGATGGAAACGTCGTCTCCCACTGAAGAATATTCCGCCTCTATGAGATACCAAAGAGTTAAACATGGAGTTTAAACTCTGGTGAGCTGGGATGCCACTGCCCTCCTAACCACCCAACCAAATGTTGATTCTTGTTAATATAGGATTACAAAGCCATGCTGGGTACGATGTTTACGACAACACAACACACTGAGTAGTTTGAAACTTTCCTGGCGGTAAAAGTCTAGGCACTAGTTCAAGTCGATTCGCCGAGACCGCGTACGTACCAACTTAAGCTTCTCCATTTTTGTCACTCACTGAAGGTTGCGGTACAATGTTTACGACAACATGGAGCGTTTTGAAAAGTGGTAGGCAGTAAAAGTCTAAGCAACGGCTGGCCACTGACACGGGACTAGCGCAGCACAAGTGGCAATGGTTATTCACCGAGACCGCGTGTCCGTGTGGTACGTACTACGAGCAGTAACTTCGATTCTCCGTTTTGTCACTCTTCTGACATGTGGAAACTGAACCAATTACCAGCCTAGTTGCACGGATGCATCGCTGTATCAGTACTGAATTTCGTATAATCGTATAGCTGTTGAGTACTATTGCTTTTTTCTTTCCTACGTCAAACAATAGGTAAAGTCACTGAGCAGATATAGTCGGAACTAATTGCTAAACTCAAATTTGGTGCTATAGCTAATAAATAGGTCTTCCTGGTCTCCCAGGCGGCGGCGGAAAAGCTTTTCCTGCTCCAATCCCCGGCGTCTGTGCTGGGCCTCTCTCCTTCCGCTTGCCGCTCCGGCGGTAGGAGGGAGGGGGACCCCGTTTTTTTGCATGGTACTTAGGGCTAGGAATTCTCGGCATGGCGCGCCGTTGGGGTGGTGGGAGCAGCGCCCGGGAAAATAAATCTGCCTCAACTCTTCTCCCACACTGGCGCTGTTCTTCATGGTGGCGTATCGGAGTTGGTGGCACTGTGTGCCTGCCAATCTTTCAGATGGTGGCTTTAGGGTTCATGGATGGTGTTGGCGAGGCGGCGGCGACGACTCCATTAGATGGTTTTTTCCTCCTGTTCTGTCCCCGTTGCTGCGGCGTTGTCTCCGGCGCCAAGGTGGAGCAGAGAGGATTCGTCCAGGAGTACGTGCAGACGGTGGTCTGCACTGGTGACAGCTGGAAGATGGTGCACCTTGTGCTGGGTTCGTGGTTGAAGGCTGATGGTTCTAGTTCCCTACTCCGACATCATCGTGCGTGGGTGCCAGTGCTGAAGTTCGATGGCGTGTCTAGGGACATGTTGCCCTGGTCTGATTCTTTCAACTTCAATGGTTTGTCCTATGGAAAACTACATTGGAGGTCCGAAAAGCTGATGATCAGCGATGGAGCCGCGTCGAGCTCAGGTGAAGAGGTGATTTGTCCATTTTTTCCTTGGTGGATGCTACGGTGGTGCCGAAGAAGATGGATAGGCGTTGGTTTGTCACATAGGTTTATCCTATCTTTCCAGATCTGTAAGATCGGTGTATACGTACTTTGTATCTCGTCTTTTATTTATCAATGAGAATCGTATTACCATGCAAAAAAAAGATATAGTCGGAACTGAATTTTGCCATATTTATTTTATTATCTTTCACATAACAAATATTGTCACAAACATATTCGGACTGAATATGGTTATTTGACTGAAACAACATACCTCTCAAATTGAGAACCAACCTAAGGTTAGGTGGTTAGGAGGTTGGTTGTACCCTCAGCTCATCAGAGTTTAAACTTCAGGTTTAACATTTGTGTTTCTCATAAAGGCGGATATTCATTCAGTGGGAGGCGACGTTCCCGTCGACAGCGAGGCGTCTGTGGTGACTTCGTCAACTTCAAGATTCAATCCGCCGGCTCAGTTTTTCAGAAATACTCATATGAGTAGGGTGTACGTTCATAGAAATAAATGTATGCGTATATATGTGAGCGTTTACGTTTCTACTGTGTTTCTCAAAAAAACACACCCTCCAATCATGAAAAAAAAAAGACACCTAATTGTGCTTTGCGCCACCGCTCGACTCAAGTTGGAAAGTGCCGGGTCGGCCCTGCCAACTATAACATGGTAGGATTTTGTTTTCTCAAAATAAAAGAAGTTGCCATCACAGTCCGCTCTAAAGTCATCTGGCTCTCTCATCGTTGCGCCGGTGCGTGCGAGGACATGCTCACGATATATGCTGGGAAAAAACATTTAAGCAACTCATAAAAACCAGACAAACTTGTTCCGTAACCCCACCTCGATGTACTGTGGAATAGGGAAATGGTCGAACGGTGGAAGTGTACTCGAGGGCATACAGGGATTACATGATCACCACTCCATCCGAGGTTCAGCAGTTTGGCATGGTTCGCTTCAGCAGCTTGGCTTGAGAAGATCAAATACTTCTTTTTTTTGAAATGAGAAGATCAAATACTAGGCCTGCTGAATTTGGCTAGCAGGCCATCTCCGGCGGACTGATTCATCTGGTTTAAGCGCGTGCGAGGACAGCTCACACACACTTCAACGAGGCGATAGAAACAGATCGACCCGTCCGCCCCAACCCATCCGAGGTTCACCAAATTTTTCGAAAATAGGTGTGTCGGTGCAGACGTTGCGTAAAGAGCGCTCGTATAAGGACAGTTAACTGTTCATTAGGATCTAACAGGCAGTTACAAAAATGCTCACGTAAACTGAAAATAAACGGCCGCTACTACGCCGGCCATACAGGTCTACTCCTCCCCGCCGTCAACGTCCTCCGCAACCAAGGCCGCCCGTGCAGCCCATATGGCTTCCGAGTTGCCTGACGAGTTTCGGCGGCGGTTCTCCCTACGCTGGTCCTCCCGGCGGTGCTCGTCCTGACGGCGGGCCAAGGCGGCATTGAGCTCGACTGCTGAGTGCGCCCTCCTCTCCACCTCCGCTGCTGCCTCCACCGCCACCTGGGCCGCGTCGCACAACATCGCCGCCGTCGCGGCCTCCCTCGCCTGCCTCGCCGTGGAAGATTCACTAGTGGAAAAAAGGCTAACTGTGGTGCACCAAAATCAAATTCTGTGGCGCATATCCAGGTCGCCACAGTTACCACGCGACTAGTATTGAAACTTCTGTGGCGCATATGTACGTGCGCCACAGAATTTTGAAACTTCTGTGGCGCACCATGCCAATATGCGCCACAGAATTGTCTGTCAAACTTCTGTGGCGCACCATGCCAATATGCGCCACAGAATTTTTTTTCGAATTTCAAAAAAAAGTGGCGGCCAGATCTAGATCTAGATCTAGATCTAGATCTGGGTCGCCGGAATTTTGCTTTTTTATTGGTTGTGGTGGTGGAGGTGGTCGGAGGAGGAGGAGGAGGAGGAGGAGGAGGTGGTGGTGGTGGTGGTGGTGGTGGTGGTGGGGGTGGTGGTGGTGTTGGTGGTGGTGTTGGTGGTGGTGGTGGTGTTGGTGGTGGTGGTGGTGGTGGTGGTGGCCGGAGGTGGTGGTGGTGGTGGTGGTGGCCGGAGGTGGTGGTGTTGGTGGTGGTGGTGATGGTGGTGGGCGGAGGTGGTGGTGTTGGTGGTGGTGGTGATGGTGGTGGCCGGAGGTGGTGGTGGTGGTGGTGATGGTGGTGGGCGGAGGTGGTGGTGTTGGTGGTGGTGGTGATGGTGGTGGCCGGAGGTGGTGGTGGTGGTGGTGATGGTGGTGGGCGGAGGTGGTGGTGTTGGTGGTGGTGGTGATGGTGGTGGCCGGAGGTGGTGGTGGTGGTGGTGGCCGAAGGTGGTGGTGGTGGTGGCCGGAGGTGGTGGTGGTGGTGCTCGCCGGAGGTGCTCGCCGGAGGAGGTCGCCGGAGGTGCTCGCCGGAGAAGGTAGGTGGTGGTCACCGGAGAAGGGAGGTGGTGGAGAAGTGAAGGGAGGTGGTGGTGGTGGGAGGAGAAGTGAGGAGATGGAGAAGTGAGAGGAGAAGTGAGGAGATGGAGAAGTGAGAGGAGAAGTGGTGGAGGAGAAGAGGGAGTAGGAGATTGGCGCCGAAAATTTCAAAAAAATTCGGCCAAACTTCTGTGGCGCACCTCCACATGGTGCGCCATAGAATTTTTTTTTCTTTTTTTTGTATTTTGCAGGAAAAACACTTTAACTGGCCGTAACTTTTTACTCTTTTGGAATTTGGTGATTCTAAAAATTGTCCAACCGGAAATCCAGTTTGATGATTTGTGCGTTTTTTTTCGAGTTCGTATGCAACCAGAAATCCAGTTTGATGATTTTCCCACGCAATTTTGCAAAAAAAAGTCAAAATTCATGTTTGTTAAATTTCAGTGATGCTAGATGACATAATATATGGGAATCTCGAAGGATTTTATTTTTTGAAATTTCTATCTATTTCTTTTATTTTTTACAAAGGTAAAAAAGGCGATCCACGGGGGGGGGGGTGGAGTTGCGTGGGGAGAAAAATCCTGCAGAATTCCGTGGCGCATATTGTTGGTGCGCCACGAAGTTAATAATTCCGTGGCGCACATGCCACCATGCGCCACAGAATTTTGAACTTCGTGGCGCACATGCCACCATGCGCCACGGAATTCTCTTCGCCCATGTGCGATGCTGAACCCCGCGTGGGCCCATGGAATTTCGTGGCGCATCCAGCCACATGCGCCACGAGAGTAGACATTCCGTGGCGCACCGGTCCATCCATGCGCCACAGAATTTCGACTTTCTGTGGCGCATATTTTTGGTGCGCCACAGAAATAATTTTTTTGGAGCACATTTTTTAGGTGCGCCACAGATGTCATTTCTACCTATAATGGTTTTCCTACTAATGATTCCTTGTTGCGCTCCCGACGATCGAGGTCCCTTGCGGCGGACCTACGGGTGGTCCTCCACGTCCTCCTCATCCACCTCTTCCTCCTTGCACAGGAGGCCAAAAGCCATAGCTAAGGTTGCCGCCTCCGCCACACGGTCCTCCTTGTCTGCATCGGCGGCGGCGTGGTAGGCGTCATGCACCGCCTTCTCCGCCGCCTCCTTCGTTGATGTGGTGTCGACCTCTGCTGCCTCCGTCGCTACCGCCACCGCTTGCTCCGCCTGCTTGCTGCAGCGCCTGTTGCACCACTGCCTCGACCACCTCCACCAGTGCCTGCTGCGCCACGTTGCCTTTGTGCTCTAAGGCGGCCACCTGGTCGACGCGTGTATGCGGGGTATCTCCGTGGCGATGATCTTCACCTCCTCATCGGAAGGATGAGGGAAGCAGACTAGGCACATTGCCCAGATGTGGCCCTAGTTTACGATATTCGGGCGATGCATGCGTTTCAGCGTCGATTAGGTATGGTCGTTGTCGTCGTGCAGGTGGGGCGTTCTTATAGCCATTGTCTTGGGCGGGAAATCGCCGCTGGGCGCGCGAAGTTTTCCGGCCGCGGGCAGGAACCAGAGCCGACATGGGCGGGAACCAACCAGAAGCGCGGGAATCATCAACGACGCGCGCAAAGCCGTTGACGGCCATTAGCGTCCCATCGCCATTAGAGTCAACATTGACAGCATGGGGCTCGGACCAGATGGGTCGGGCCGCTAGACACATGATGTCTACGGGTACTTCTATTCTTGTAGACAGTGTTGGGCCTCCAAGAGCAGAGGTTTGTAGAACAGCAGCAAGGTTCCCTTAAGTGAATCACCCAAGGTTTATCGAACTCAGGGAGGTAGAGGTCAAAGATAGTCTTCTCAAACAACCCTGCAATTAAGATACAAGAAGTCTCTTGTGTCCCCAACACACCTAATACACTTGTCAGATGTATAGGTGCACTAGTTCGGCGAAGAGATAGTAAAACACAGGTGGTATAGATGAATATGAGTGGTAATAACAATCTGAAATAAATATGGCAGCGAGTAAACATGCAGTAGAACAGTAAGTAAGCGGTGTTTGCAGTATTGGAAACAAGGCCTAGGGATCATACTTTCACTAGTGGACACTCTCAACATTGATCGCATAATAAATAACTTACTTCTCCTTATTTGTGCTACATACACTCTTTTGTCGGATGACAAACACCATTCGTTGTGTAGGGCTACAAGAGCTCCCTCAAGCCGGAGTTAACAAGCGCCACAACATTCGGCATTCATATTTAAGTAACCTTAGAGCATAATAGATCTTTGCAAAATAAACCGAGAACTAACATAGCATACACACTCGTCATCATTACACTATGAAAGGGGGAATAGATCACATCAATACTATCATAGTGATAATTAACTCCATAACCTACAAGAGATTATGATCATAACCTACGACAAGAACTACACGGTGCACACACTGTCGCCTTTACACCATGCAGGAGAAATAGACTAAGTTAATAACATCACATGAGTAGCACATAGATTAGTAGCGATACAAAGCTCATCATATGGATTTCAATCATGCAAAGCAATTCATGAGATCATTGTATTGGAGTACAGAGAGAGAGATTAACCACATAGCTACCGGTAGAGCCCTCAGACCTGGGGGAGAACTACTCCCTCTTCATCATGGGAGCAGCAGCGTTGGCGATGAAGATGGCGGTGGTGTCGATGGAGATGGCTCCGGGGGCAATTCCCCGTCCCGGCAGGGTGCCGCAACAGAGACTTCTGTCCCCCGAATTGGAGTTTCGCGATGGCGGCGACTCTGGAACTTTTCTCGTATCGTGGTTTTTCCGTATCGAAGATTTAGGTCAAGACGACTTATATAGGCGAAGAAACGGAGTCGGAAGGGTTCCGGGGAGCCCACACACCAGGGGGGCGCCC
Organism: Lolium rigidum; assembly: GCF_022539505.1. Lineage (NCBI taxonomy): Eukaryota > Viridiplantae > Streptophyta > Magnoliopsida > Poales > Poaceae > Lolium > Lolium rigidum. The sequence goes on along the minus strand of NC_061510.1, from coordinate 142,533,654 downwards.
CCCCTCTGACCGCGCCGCCACCATGTGTGGTGGCCCTGGGCCTCTCCTCTGGTCCCTCTTCGGTGTTCTGGAGGCTTCGTGGAAATATAAGATCATGGGCCTTGATTTCGTCCAATTCCGAGAATATTTCCTTACTAGGATTTCTGAAACCAAAAACAGCAGAAAACAGGAACTAGCACTTCGGCATCTCGTCAATAGGTTAGTTCCGGAAAATGCATCAAAACGATATACAGTGTGAACAAAACATGTAAGTATTGTCATAAAACAAGCATGGAAGATCAGAAATTATGGATACGTTTGAGACGTATCAAGCATCCCCAAGCTTAGTTCCTACTCGCCCTCGAGTAGGTAAACGATAACAACAAATAATTTCTGAAGTGACATGCTACCAACATAATCTTGATCAACATTATTGTAAAGCATATGAGATGGATGGAGTGATCTGAAGCAAAAGATTGCTAACAAAAGATGATGACTAAACAAATAAATCATATAGCAAAACTTTTCATGAATAGTACTTTCAAGACAAGCATCAACAAGACTTGCATAAGAGCTAACTCATAAGCAATAAATTTTTAGTAAAAAGCTTTGAAACAACACCAAGGAAGATATAAATTTCAGCGGTTGCTTTCAACTTCAACATGTATATCTCATGGATAATTGTCAACACAAAGTAATATAACAAGTGCAATAGGTAAACATGTAAGAATCAATGCACACAGTTTACACAAGTGTTTGCTTCTAAGATAGAAAGAAGTAGGTAAACTGACTCAACAATAAAGTAAAAGAATGGCCCTTCGCAGAGGGAAGCATTGATTGCTATATTTGTGCTAGAGCTTTTATTTTGAAAACATAAAGAGAGCATAAAAAGTAAAGTTTTGAGCGGTGTTTGTTGTTGTCAACGAATGGTAGCGGGCACTCTAACCCCCTTGCCAGACAGACTTTCAAAGAGCGTCTCCCATGAAATTTTATTTTTGGGTGGCACTCCTTCCACTACTAGAAAACACGCTATCAGTGGCGCACCAGTTTTTACTATCAGTGGCGCACTAGTGGTGCGCCACAAATATCACGCCACTGCTAATAGTTAGCAGTGGCGCACTAGTGGTGCGCCACCAGTAAGACACGTAGCAGTAGCGCATTACATGATGCGCCATAATTAGCATTCCCGTGCGCCACCATAGCCGTCGCAAGAAACCAAAAATAAGACTTCTGCGTCATACCTACCATACACATGCGCCACTCCTAACCATCTCAGTGTTGGGGGGATGACCCCCGGTATGCCAAAGGCATGCCAAACCGGATGGTCTTATCCATCAAGATACCGGTTTAATATTTATACCGGAGCTCAAAGATAGGAATTTGGCTAAGTAAGCTAAGCCGGTATCCCCAAGAGGGGTATGCCGGAACCGGGAAGGAGAGATACCGGAGCACCGGAAGGAAGAGCATGTCGGCTGGCTGGTCAAAGATTCCGTCAAGAGCTAAAGGACAAGGATGAGCTAAGCAAAGTAGCTTTAAACGAAGGCCTGAAGACAAAGAAGAGGATGACGGCCAAAGAAGCCGGAGGACGTCAGCCTCCCTGTTTAAAGAAGACCCCGGCGTCATCTATGATTAAAGTAGCTTTATAAAGTATCTTTGTAAAGCAGTTTGTCTAGTCAAAGATCCCATTAGGGTTTCTTGTCCTGTAAGCCACCCTCTCCCCTATATAAGGAGAGGGGGCAGCCTCTTTCATACGTGCGTGACATTAGAGACAGAACCTTGTAAGCTTGAACCTCGTAAACCTGTGGAGATCAATGAAAGTGGTGATCTAGAGCGAGCTCTTCCTTGTGTCTTTCTTCTTCAACCTCTGGCTTTTGCCAAGTTCTTGAGGAAACCATCCGGAAGTTCATCCCATCTAGTCACAAACCCTCCCCCGAATCCTCTAGCGTCCATTCGGCCCCAAGATAAGCCATCCTATGGCATCTGTTCGTTCCCCACGACGACAGTTGGCGCCCACCGTGGGGCATGAAGTGGCGCTTGCTGGAGTTCATATTCGGGCGGGCATCCTCGACATCAACGGCGAGCGCACGGTGTCCGCGCTCGTGCAACGCATCTACAACATGGACTTCATCAACGACAACGCAGGCTGCTTCGCCAACGGCGGCAAGTTCCCGCAGAACGGCCGCACCATCGAGTTCGGCAGCATCCGCGTCTATTTCGGCACCGTTCCCGTGCGCGAGCGCCTCTCGCCGGTGCTGGTGGCGCCGGATCCGCCAAGATGGCTGTGCGCTGGCCGCGCCGCCGGCAGCGTGGAGGTCATGATGGCTGGTGCGGTCAACACCGGCAAGGGAGCTGTGGAGGAAGGAAATGAACGCGCGGCATCAACCCGCCCGGCAAAACCGCCGCTGGAGCGTGACGCAGGCGCCGCGGGAGCATCGTCAGCACCACCGGCAACGCCTCTTCAAGCGGCGATGCACACGCTGGCCACGCCCATCGCGCAGAACATCGACCCGGCAAAGGCTCAGGAGGAGCTGGAGGCCACGGGCAAGGCCCTGCTTACCGGTGGCGCCGACATCATCCGGGCGCAGCGCGAGCTGAACCTAACCCTACGTGAGTACAATGCTGCCCATGGCTTTGCTTCAGTTAGTGCTCATGCTGCTAGAATACCGGAAAACCGGCTTAAGGCTCGCAATCTAGATCAGGATTTGCGCAAAGAAGTTCTTACCGGCAAGAGTGCATCTATATCTGTAAGCATCGTAGAAAAGCCTAAGTACAGTAGCCCGGATAAAACTATAAATGCCGCTAAAGCTGCAGTAGAGCTATGTGAATCACTTTCCGGTGACGAGTTGGCAAAGCAGCAAGAACGTGTAAAAGAGCTGTTGAAAACTATTGAGCAGCAAAATGCTGAGCAGCTAGCTAAGCTGAACGAGGCAGTGGCCTCAAAATCCGCGCGTTCAACAAAGAATGCCGGAAGCAAGTCCCAGGGGCAGGCATCGTCCCCTCATCCGGACAAAAGAAGGGAAAGAGAAAAGAATGCACGGCAGATGACTGTGTATGATCCAGTTCTTGCCGGAAAGCAAAAAGCCGGGCAACATGATGCCGGTAGAAAAAGCCAAGGGGCAGATCGAGGCTACGCCAAGGGAGGCTATGCCGGAAACAATCATGCCGGTAGATATGAAACCGGGCAAAATTATCGAGCTGCAAGAGTAGCATATGTGGATGAAGAAATGCCACCACCAGGGTACCGGCAGGCAAGAGCCGCGGAACCGGAAGAATATGACGAATCAGATTCCGAGGTGGAACGAACAAGAGTCCACCGGAACCCTTTGGGGAGCGCTCGGGGGAAAGATGTTTGCCGGACCGGGATGCGAGGCACAGAGTTGGACAGGGTACATCTTTCTCGCAATAGTTGAATGTGAGGGACCTCCTGGCCCAAGGTGTTTTGGCCCACGAATCATGAGGGAAGAACCACCGGTGCGCAATTTCCAGTTGCCCCGGGACACGAGAACATATGATGGTACGACCAAGCCGGAAGACTGGTTGGCAGATTATGTCACAGCTGTTTATGTGGCTGGTGGTGGAGTAAACCGGCGTTGGGCGGTAAGAATCATACCGGCCTACCTCGTGGGTCCTGCGAGGATCTGGCTTAACAATTTGCCGGCAGGAAGCATTAACGGATGGTTGGACTTTGAGGAAGCATTCGTGAACAACTTCAGCAGTACTTACAAGAGGCCAAACCGGCCCCAGCAACTTGCGCTATGCCAACAGCGCGCAGGAGAACCAGACCGGGATTATCTCACCCGGTGGAACTCAATGAGAAATACATGTGAAGGAGTGATTGAGGCACAAGCCATTGCTTGGTTCAGTCAAGGATGCCGGAGAGGATCGCCTTTGTGGCAAAGGCTGCAGAGAAGCATGCCAACAACCTTAGCGGAAATGATACGTGTGGCAGATAGCTATGCATTGGGAGACTCAATGCAACCGGCAGTGCAAGCTGAGCCGGAGCAGTCAAACCTGCCGCAACAGCAATACCGGGATAACCGGAACAACAAAAGAAGGGAAGATTTTCCGGATCGAAGATATGCACCGCAGCAAGTTGCTGCTGTGCAAGAAAATTTTGACGCCAGCGGCAGTCAGAGACAAAAAACCGGATCGCAGCCATGGGCGGGTCCTAAGAAGCAGTGGGTCGAGAAGAAACCCTGGGGCCAGAAAAAGAATTGGCAAGAGCCTGTGAAATACACCATGGAAGCCGCCATGGACCAACCTTGCTGGTGGCACACGCCGAACCCGGATCACCCGTCAAACCATCTGACGAAGGATTGTTCTTGGACCAAGTACTTGATGCAAAAGGGTGCAGTGAAAGATGCGCAAGGACAAGGGTGCGCCACAATGTTGCCGCCGCCGCAAGATATGTTGCGCCAACAGCAACTGCCACCACCACCACCACTCACTGGAGCAAATGCTCTACCGGTACAACATCAGCCAAACAGACAGCAGTACCAGCAAGTTAACCGGGTGGAGGAGAATCGTGATCAACCACCTCCACCGGCACCTTTGGGCCGGAATGTTTACGAAGACCCACACTTGTGCATGGTTGTCTTTGTCACCGAACCAACTGACAGGCAGAGCGTGCATCGCCGTTCCATGGAAGTAAACGCGGTGATGCCGGCAGTACCCAAGTACATGCTATGGTCAGATCAGGAAATAACCTGGTCGTTCAAGGATCACCCCAAAATCATGCCGAATCCGGGTGTATACGCTCTCGTTGTGGACCCAATCATGAAGGGGCCGGAAACTCGAGTAAAATTCAGCAAGGTGCTGATAGACAATGGTAGCAGCATAAACATCATGTACAAGCACACCATGCGTACGCTGGGCATAACGGAGAATATGCTACAGCCAACTCACACAACTTTCCATGGGATTGTTCCCGGTTTGTCTTGCGCCCCGGTAGGAAAAGTTCGGGTGGATGTGTCGTTTGGCGGACGTGACAATTGTCGTGTTGAGAACATTGAGTTTGAGGTAGTGGACTTAGATAGTCCCTACCATGCATTGTTGGGGAGGCCGGCACTGGCAGCTTTCATGGCATCAACCCATACGGCTTACCTCAAGATGAAGATGCCGGCACCTCGTGGACCCTTGACTGTGGTGGGAAACTATAAAGTCTCAATGGAAACTGCTTCCGCCGGATCAAACCTGGCAGAATCACTGGTGATAGCGGAAGAAAAGAAAAGAATGCAAACTGCTGTTGCGCTGGCTCGGTCCTCAAAGTTGAGCTTAGCGGCAATGAGTGGAAACTTGGCCTCGCCGGCATTCAAGCCGACAAACGAGACAAAGGACATTGTGCTGGATCCGGCTTACCCAGAGCGCACCGTTCGTATCGGTGCCGGCCTCAGTCAAGCATAGGAAAGCGCGCTCGTCAGCTTCCTCCGTGAGAATCGGAACATCTTTGCCTGGTCTACTGATGACTTGGTAGGGTTCCGAGGGAGCTGGCTGAGCACTCTCTAAACGTTCGGAAAGATGCTAAGCCGGTGCGTCAACCTTTGCGCCGGTTCGCAGAAGATAGGAGGAAAATCATTGGAGACGAAGTAACAAAGCTGTTGGTTGCCGGTTTCATCGTGGAGGTCACGCACACAGAGTGGCTGGCTAATCCGGTGATGATCGAGAAGAAAAAAGATGAGAACCTGGAGGCACAAGCTCCAAAGGTGTGGCGCATGTGCATCGACTACACCAACCTCAACAAAGCTTGCTCAAGAGATCCTTTCCCTTTGCCCCGAATTGATCAAGTGATTGATTCTACTGCTGGGTGTGAGTTGTTGTCGTTCCTGGATGCGTATTCCGGCTTCCACCAAATTCCTCTGAAAAAAGAAGATCAAATAAAAACTGCGTTCATTACCCCGCACGGGGCTTATTGCTATGTTACAATGCCTTTTGGTTTGCGCAACGCTGGTGCAACGTACCAGCGCTGTATGCAAAAATGCTTGTTTGATCAAATCGGAAAAAATGTGCAAGTTTATGTGGATGATATTGTGATAAAAACTAAAGTGAAAGATACCTTAATCGATGACATCCAGCAAACATTTGATAACCTAAGACGATTTCGGATGAAACTCAATCCGGCAAAATGCACCTTCGGTGTCCCTGCCGGCAAGCTGCTTGGTTTCCTTGTGTCAAGCCGGGGCATTGAGGTCAATCCGGTAAAAATCCGGGCAATAGAAAGAATGACTATTCCACGGGAACTAAAAGATGTGCAAAAATTTACCGGAAGCTTGGCATCGCTGAGCCGGTTCATAAGCAGGCTAGGAGAAAAGGCCTTGCCACTACATGCTTTGATGAAAAAATCGGATACTTTCGTCTGGACCACACAGGCAGACGCAGCGTTTAAAGAATTGAAGAACATGCTCGTAACGGCCCCAATCTTGGCCTCGCCCTTGGAGAGAGAACCTATGTTGCTTTATATAGCGGCAACAAACCGGGTGGTTAGTGTTGTGGTAGTGGTGGAAAGAGAAGAGGAAGGAAAAACCGTCCGCAGGCCGGTATACTACCTGAGCGAGGTGCTCTCCTCCTCAAAGCAAAACTACCCACACTTCCAAAAGATGACTTATGGCGTGTTCATGGCCGCCACGAAACTCAAGCATTACTTTGAGGAGCACCCCATGAAGGTGGTGAGTGAGGCACCTATCTCCGATATCATGGGTAACAAGGACGCCAACGGCCTAATTGCAAAATGGGCAATTCAGCTATCACCGTATGTACCGGTGTATGAAAGAAGAGATGCCATAAAGTCGCAAGCTTTAGCTGATTTCTTGGTCGATTGGGCGGAGATACAATACAAGCCGCCAGAACATAAAATAGAATACTGGAAGATGCACTTTGACGGATCCAAACTCAAGGAAGGTCTGGGTGCCGGTGTGGTACTCACCTCACCTAAGGGAGATCACCTCCGGTATGTTTTACAAGTGCACTTCAGGGCATCAAACAATATCGCTGAGTATGAAGCTCTAATACACGGGCTTAAGGTCGCAAAGGAAATCGGAGCGCTCCGGATCATTTGCTACGGCGATTCAGATCTGGTGGTGCAACAGTGTTCCGGAGATTGGGATGCAAAAGATGCAAACATGGCCTCATACCGGTTCCATGTGCAAAAGATTGCCGGCTTCTTCGAGGGATGTGAGTTTCACCATGTACCACGGGCTGAAAATGAAGCCGCGGATGCTCTATCCAAGTTGGGCTCATCTAGACAAGAAATTCCACCCGGAATAGCCTTGGCACATCTAAGAATTCCATCAATCAAGCCAAGCCCGGAGTCGGAATCAATTTTCGTACCGGAATCGCATGTGGTGCCAATGGAGATTGACGAAGGAAACCCGGGGACTGTTCCGGCAAACTCGGAGACTGTACCGGTAAACTCGGAAACTGCGACGCCCATGCCGGAAGAGGCAATGCTCATGGACAGTATGGACATAGACATGCCGGTGTTCGTGGTTAGGGAAGCACCATCTTGGGTTAAACCTATTAAGGAATTCCTGGTCAACGGCACCTTGCCGGTTGACGAAAATGAGTCCAAAAGGATACAGAGGAGGTCCAAAGCTTACACTATCATTAACGGTGAGGCATATAAAAGAAGTGTTACCGGTGTCCTCCAAAGATGTGTGGAGCCGGAAGAAGGAAGAGAAATGCTTGAGGAGATTCATCGAGGAGAATGCGGGCACCACGCCTCGTCAAGGGCACTGGTGGCAAAAGTGTTCCGGCATGGATTCTATTGGCCAACGGCTTTGGAAAATGCGGAGGATATGGTAAGAAAATGCAATGGGTGCCAGAGGTACGCCAAACAAAACCATACCCCAACATCCGGTTTAAAAACCATACCGCTAACTTGGCCATTCGCTGTCTGGTGCCTGGACATGGTTGGACCATTTAAAACCGCAAGGGGAAACATGACCCACATCTTGGTAATGGTGGATAAGTTCACCAAGTGGCTGGAAGTGAAGCCTATCGCAAAATGTGATGGCCACACAGCGGTAAAGTTCCTAAAAGATGTAATTCTGCGGTATGGATACCCACACAGTATCATAACCGACAATGGCTCAAACTTTGCTCAAGGAGAATTCAAACGATTTTGTGAAGACAAGAACATCCGGTTGGATTTGTGCTCAGTGGCGCACCCGCAAGGCAATGGCCAAGTTGAGAGAACGAATGCTTTGGTACTTTCCGGTATCAAACCAAGACTCATCGATGCAATGGAAAAATCGCCGGGATGTTGGATCGATGAGCTACCGTCGATGCTCGTGGAGTCTAAGAACAACTCCGAACCGGTCTACCGGATACACGCCATTCTTCATGGTTTATGGAGCAGAAGCGGTCATACCAACCGACATTCTCCATGATTCCCCAAGGGTGCAACTCTATACCGAAGAAGAGGTAAAGGAGGCCCGGGAAAATGATGTGGACTTGCTAGAAGAAGCAAGAGAACTAGCTCTGGCAAGAACAGCCATTTATCGACAAAACCTCGGACGCTATCATAGCCGGAAGGTTAATCCAAGAGTGTTCCGAGAAGGGGACCTAGTGCTACGCCCGGTGCAGCGCACCGAAGGCCGGCACAAACTTTCCCCTCCATGGGAAGGACCTTTCATTGTGAGCAAGGCTCTCCACAATGATGCCTATTACCTAATTGATGCACAGGAATGGAAGAAAGGAAAGGCGGACAAGTCAGGAGAGGAGACCAAACACCCATGGAACGTAGCTTTGTTGCGTCCTTTCTACTCTTGAAGTGGTGCTGTAAGAGTTCCTTTTTTATACCTTAATTGCTATGAATAAAAAGATGTCGGAATCTTGAATGAATCTCGAGGACTACCCTTACTAAGTTGCATGAAACATGTTTATTTTTTCTGTTACCGGTTGCTTATTGAATGTTTTTTCTTTCCGGTTTAGTAATGTGCTAGACCATACCGGAGTCTTCGACTTTGTTGTTGTCCATAACTTGGCTTCATGACAAGCAAGATAAACCGGTAGGGGATAAGTGACAGAACTGAAGTTTCAGACAACGCACTGTCAAAATCTTCAGTCATCTTCAGTTCTCCAGCGCGTACTGATTACTGCCTCTATGAAGATCTGACGGTCGAAACGCCATGAGGCAGATCGACGGTTGTGGCACTACCCAGCCATTACCTTTTCTTTTATATTTTTGTTTATCCTAAAGGCTACTGTTTGTCGTCTACGAGCTGAGCTCGGACGGGTGTAAGACCATATAAGCCTGAGGGCTGCGCTGTGTGCGGTATCAATGAAAATCATATGAGCTATGCTTCTCTTATTATTTCTGTTCTAGGGTTAGCCACAATAGAAATCCCCAACTCATAGAGGGGTTCTCCATATCGGGAGATTACTGTCAGGCACCGGCTGACAGAACTGAAGTTTCAGACAACGCACTGTCAAAATCTTCAGTCATCTTCAGTTCTCCAGCGCGTACTGATTACTGCCTCTATGAAGATCTGACGGTCGAAACGCCATGAGGCAGATCGACGGTTGTGGCACTACCCAGCCATTACCTTTTCTTTTATATTTTTGTTTATCCTAAAGGCTACTGTTTGTCGTCTACGAGCTGAGCTCGGACGGGTGTAAGACCATATAAGCCTGAGGGCTGCGCTGTGTGCCGTATCAATGAAAATCATATGAGCTATGCTTCTCTTATTATTTCTGTTCTAGGGTTAGCCACAATAGAAATCCCCAACTCATAGAGGGGTTCTCCATATCGGGAGATTACTGTCAGGCACCGGCTAGCGGGATCTGACAATTGGTATCAGGAGCGAGTCCATCCTCGGACGATTTTTTTTTCGAGCTCAAGAAGAATCCGTGAGAGGAGCTCGAGATTCTGGTGGCGATTCGGATTGGCGAGACGGGCGTGGTTGGGGTCTCTCATAATCCCACCCTCCTCTCCCTTTTCGCGGCGACGGAGGCGCTGGTGCGGTGACGTCCTCTACGACGTGGTCGACGGCGGCGGCTGGGAGGCAGCACTGTTCGGACGCAAATCGAGCGAAGCAGCAAGGTTGCTGGGGATCATCTCCCCTGGCGGTCAAATCCCTGTGCTGCTCTCGATTCGTGCGTCTTGGAGGTGGGCGTCGGCGGCGGTAGAACAGGCAGGAGGGGTGTTCGACGAAATGCCTAAGTCAAAGGTTTCGGAAGCAACGGCGCAGGAATTGGAGGCGCTCAAGTTGGACATGGACAACATCAACACACGGACGGAGGAGATAGGTTCCAAAGTGGATATTGTTCAACAACAAATGGTAACCTTTTCTGCAACTTTGGCTCGCCTAGAATCACTCCTGACCGCAGACAAGCAAACACCAAAGGCTGCGGAACCTTTGGCCAGTACTGCTGCATCGGGTCAGAACGACGAGCCACTGGGACACTCTGGTCCTCCTCATTGGCGTCGACCTCGAGCGACAGATGAGCAACCAAGGTATGAGTTTCAGTATACTGAACAGCATGAAGGTGTAGATGTGGAGCAATATCATGAGCAATATCAGCAGAATCAAGGGCAGTACCAGTACAACACCCAATACCATCAACCTTACCAATATAATCCATACCCTGAGGTGTATCCACAGTGGAGCCAGTACCCACAACACCATGCCAACCCCACTTACCAAGTCCCAATTCACCCAGACCCTTACAACCCGCCCAACCCACACTTCTACCCTCATACAATCCCTGATTGGCAACACCATTACCAGCCGCAACCAAACCAACAACCACAACCCCACAACCAGAATCCTGTCCACCAGCCAAATTTTCCTCCCAACAACAACCAACACCTTGATCCCTATCAGGCCGGCAGGAATTATCAGCAGCCTGAGAGAGGAGACAGAGGACAGTACCAAAGAGGAAACAATTACCAACAAGGCATGGACAGAGATGCACAATTCTACAAGTCAATTGCCAAAGCTCCTAAGATGGATTTTCCTCGCTTTGATGGCACGAATCCAGAGGAATGGTTGCGCACCACAAAGAAATATTTCTCCATGGTTCATGTTCCAGAGGAAGCCAAGTTCGATTATGCGCAGATGTATATCACTGGCCGGGCAGATACGTGGTTGCGTAATTCTGGAGTGTTAGATGAAAACCTCAATTGGGAAAGGTTCTGTTCTGTATTGCTCACCCGGTTCTCGGTCAGCAGTTCTTATGAAGTGGTAGAGGATTTCAACCACATCAAGCAAGGGAATAGCACAGTCTCAGAATACACTGACAGGTTTGAGGAGAAAATGGCAAATTACAGGAAAGAGAATCCAGACGTCAAAGAACCATACTATATCAAATGTTACATTAATGGTCTGCGTGCTGAGATTAAACACTACCTCAAGCCTCTCAAGCCAGCAACCTTGTACGAAGCAGTTGAGTACGCTCGTGATATGGAGCAAGGGGTTAATGCAAATTCTCAAGTCATCAGAAGAGTGACTCCCCAAGGCAACTTTGCCAAAACCAGTTACTCTTCGCCCCAGTTCAGCAGACCAAGACAATTCAGTGACAATGTGAACACTAAGAAAGAAGCTGATAAATCGGATAAACCAGGTGCTAAACCAGAGTTAAAAACAAGGGAACCCAACACTTGCAAGTATTGTGGTGCCAGGTGGTTCTTTGGCCATCGTTGTCAGCAATACAAAACCCTGAACCTCATGAGTGGAGAGGGGGAAACAGAACCAGACCAACCACAACTAGAATCTGATGATAGTGCTGATCAAGATCCAGCCCCAACCAGCCCAAATGAAGCTGACCAGATAATGCAAATTTCAATGCAGGCTGCTCGTGGGAAAAGCTCCAAAAACACCTTTACAGTCAGAGTAACTATTGGAGGAAAAGAGGGCATAGCCTTACTGGACACGGGGAGCACTCATACGTTTATGGATCTGAAGTTCTCCACTAAAATACAGTGTTCTACTGTTCATAATAAATTGGAAACAGTGCAGGTGGCTGGTGGAGGCGAGTTACAAACAGGAGCTCATGTCCAAGACATGTCATACTCAATTCAAGGGCATTTATTCAATAATTCCTTCAAAATCTTGCCGCTGAAGGGTTACGATATAGTCATTGGTGGAGATTGGATGTTGACCCATAGCCCAGTTAAGTTTGATTATCACAGCCGGCAGGTCAAAATTAAACTGAATGGCAATAAGAAGATCTTTTTGAAGGACAACTCACTAAAAAAAGGGGTTCAACTGATGTCTATCAACAAATTGCAGAAAGAACTCAAGAAGGGAGCAACAGGGTATTACCTTTTCCCTCTGACATCAAGTGAAACAGCCAGTGATTGCAGCAATGATGAGGAGGTACAACAATTGCTGCAACAATATGCTGATATATTTGAAGAACCACAAGGGTTACCACCAGAACGCCACAACGACCATGCTATTCCTTTAAAAGGTGGATCTGCACCTCCCATGATCAGGCCTTATCGAGTGCCTCATAAACAGAAAAATGAGATGGAACAACAAGTGCAACATCTCTTGAAAACCTCAGTCATACGCCATAGTACGAGCCCTTATGCTTCTCCAGCAATCTTGGTTCGGAAGAAAGATGGGACTTGGCGGCTATGCATAGATTATAGGAAATTGAATGCCCAAACCATTAAGGACAAATTTCCTATCCCAGTTATCGAGGACCTGTTGGATGAGCTGAATGGGGCCAAGTTTTTCAGTAAGCTAGACTTACGATCTGGATATCACCAAATCAGGATGAAGACGGCTGATATTCACAAAACAGCTTTCAGAACTTATTTCGGCCATTTCGAGTACCTGGTCATGCCATTTGGCTTGACCAACGCGCCAGCCACCTTTCAAGCCTTGATGAACAATGTATTTGCTGAGTACCTCAGGAAGTTCCTCTTGGTCTTCTTTGACGATATTTTGATCTACAGCAAATCAAAGTCAGAACACTTACAGCATTTGAAATTGGTCTTGGACAAACTCAGGAAACAAAAATTGTTTGCAAATCAGAAGAAATGCACATTTGCAACCTCTCAAGTGGAGTACCTTGGCCATATAATATCCTCTAATGGTGTATCCACTGACCCCAAGAAAATAGAAGCAGTTAAAGATTGGCCAATCCCACAAAATATCACCCAGCTGAGAGCATTTCTTGGGTTGACAGGGTATTATCGACGGTTTGTCCAAAATTACGGTCTCATTTGTCGTCCCTTGCATGACATGCTCAAGAAGGATTCGTTCAAGTGGACAGATGCTCAGTCTGTAGCGTTTGAACAGTTAAAAACCAGTCTGATCACTGCTCCAGTAATGTCGTTACCAGATTTCTCTGCCCCTTTTGTGTTGGAGACTGACGCAAGTGGAACAGGTTTGGGAGCCGTGCTAATGCAGGCAGGTAAACCACTCTCCTACTTCAGTAAAACCCTAGGGCCGAGATCTGCTGCTATGTCGACATACGACAAGGAAGCTTTGGCTATTCTGGAGGCATTAAAACGCTGGCGCCACTATTTCCTCGGCAGTGAACTGCAAATAAAAACAGACCAAAAGAGCCTAAAGTTTATCACGGAGCAGAAAGTGACCGAGGGCATACAACACAAGTTATTGCTCAAGCTACTAGAGTTTAACTATACCATAGACTACAAAAAGGGCAAAGAAAATAGGGCAGCAGATGCACTGAGCAGGAAAGCACCTCAGTTAATGGCAACTACTGTCATTACTCCTTCCTGGGTAGAAGCCGTCGAGCTTAGCTACATTGCTGATCCCCACTGCCAAGAATTACTTCAAAAATTGGCTGTTGCTCCTGGTTCTGAACCTTCCTACACATTACATGCTGGTGTTTTGCGTTACAAGGGCCGGATATACATTGGCAAAGATGACAATTTGAAACATCAGTTGATGGAATCATTGCATGCATCTGCTATAGGTGGTCATTCAGGCATGGTTGCCAGCTATCAACGAATTAAAAGACTCTTCTATTGGCCAGGCTTAAAAAAGGATACTGAAAGATTCATCTCAGAATGTGCAATTTGTCAAAGGGCAAAAGCGGAGCATTGCCAATACCCAGGTTTGCTGAAGCCATTGGATCCTCCGGACATGGCATGGCAGCATATTACCATGGACTTCATCGAGGGTTTGCCCAAATCACAAGGGAAAGATGTCATTCTTGTGGTGGTCGACAGGCTCACTAAAACAGCCCACTTCATACCACTGTCCCATCCTTACTCTGCTAACAGTGTAGCCCAGGCCTTCATTAACAATATTTTCAAGTTACATGGCCCACCAATTAGCATCGTCACTGATCGTGACAGAATTTTCACAAGTCACATGTGGCAGCAGGTCTTCAAATCCTTGAATGTCAAGCTCCGTTTGAGCACAGCTTACCATCCTCAAACTGATGGACAATCGGAGAGGGTGAACCAATGCTTGGAATCATACCTTCGTTGTATGGTTTTCCAAGAGCCGAAGAAATGGGCTGCCTGGCTACCTTTGGCTGAGTGGTGGTACAATACCACCTATCACACGGCTTTGAAAGTCTCCCCTTTCCAGGCTTTGTATGGCTTTGCCCCTCCCATGATAAATGAGGTCGCCATACCAGGTCCTGATGATTCAGAAGCTAGAGACTTCCTAATGGAAAAGCAACAAATGCTAGCAAAACTAAAGGATAATTTGACTCAAGCACAGGCTCGGATGAAGAGATATGCAGATCAAAAGAGAACTGAGCGCACTTTCGAGATTGGTGACATGGTATACCTACGTATGCAACCATACAGGCTAGCAGCGTTTGGCATCAGACAATCCATTAAGCTGACTAGCAAGTTTTATGGTCCTTTTCGAGTTCTACAAAAGGTTGGTACTCTAGCATACAAACTGCTACTTCCTGATGGTGTCAATATCCACCCGGTGTTTCATGTGAGCCAACTAAAAAAGCATTTAGGAACTCGTGTTGTTCCTCAACTTGGTCTGCCTCTCGTGAGTGTTGACGGCAAGATACACACAGCACCATTACAAGTTCTGGAGACAAGATCCTTGCCCAGGAATGGGGTGCTTGTCACACAGTGGTTCATTGAGTGGGAAAATCTGGCACCGGCTGATGCATCCTGGGAAGATGCCAATTTCATCAAAAAGGTATTTCCAGCCTTCTACTCAAATACTGTGAAATCTTGGTTTGCTCAGAACGACAACGCAGAAGCAACTTGAGGACAAGTTCGCTGTGAAGGAAAGGGCAATGACAGAACTGAAGTTTCAGACAACGCACTGTCAAAATCTTCAGTCATCTTCAGTTCTCCAGCGCGTACTGATTACTGCCTCTATGAAGATCTGACGGTCGAAACGCCATGAGGCAGATCGACGGTTGTGGCACTACCCAGCCATTACCTTTTCTTTTATATTTTTGTTTATCCTAAAGGCTACTCGTTTGTCGTCTACGAGCTGAGCTCGGACGGGTGTAAGACCATATAAGCCCGAGGGCTGCGCTGTGTGCGGTATCAATGAAAATCATATGAGCTATGCTTCTCTTATTATTTCTGTTCTAGGGTTAGCCACAATAGAAATCCCCAACTCATAGAGGGGTTCTCCATATCGGGAGATTACTGTCAGGCACCGGCTAGCGGGATCTGACAATAAGCACATGAACTGCGGAACGAAAGAGCAGGAAAGAACAATCCGGAAAAGTTTAACTAACCCCGGTTATACCGGTTTTTTGCAAAAATTTCGAGTTATTTCTAAGTTCAAGAAAATGCTTGCTTGGTAAAAGAACTTTGTGCTCATACGCCAAAAATGCCCAGAGAAGGTAGACAGAGCCAAGGCAAAAGAGCCAAGTATGCATCAATCAACAAGCAAATATCTTAAGACAAACATAACTTAATAAGTTACCGGTACAGCTTACCGGCATAAGATGTTGCAGCATAAACCAAAAGGTTAAGTTTCATCTTACATCATAAACCCCGGCATACCGGGGTATAATTTAACAAGTTTCATGACAAAGTAATCAGGAACAGGTGATATCTATGACAAGGTCAGGCAGCAGGGGCTTCCGGGGGAGCAGCACCGGCATCAGGAGTTGGCGGTGGCACGTCCTCGCCTTCATCTTCCTCCTCCTCGCTCAGATAATCTTTGACATCTTCTGGAGGGGGGATGAAGGTGCGCATGTCGGCATACTCCGCGATGTGGTACGCGCGGTCCTGCCGCTTAGCGGTAAGAACCGGATCCACGTCAGTGGGAGCACCTTCACGCACGCCGATGAAAGCATCCAGATCCAACTCCGGATACCAGGAGCAGGCAATGCGGAGCGCGGAGTCCGCTCCGGCGCGGGCAGCAGAGCACTGCCACTCCCGGATCCGCCGGCAGGCACCTTTTAACCGGTCGCTGATGAGGGAGAAGGTCTCCGGCACCGCTTCACCAGGCCAGAGGGTCTTGAAAAGCTGGGAGGCTACTTCAGGGATGTCGGAAAGGTTCCGATCCACCGAGCGCATGTGGGAGATCCGCGCGCTCGGAGCAACCAAGTGATCATAAGGATTCCAAGGTGCACCCAAGTTGTTGCCGGCCTGCTGTGCCCGGTGCTCCGCAACCTTCTTTATAGCATGGGCCTGGGAGTCCGGAAAGAGCCCTACGAAACAAACAAAAGCTAAGTATATGATACCGGAATGAATAAGCTTGTAAGCAGAAACCGGGAAAGAGAAAAGGAGAAACTTACGAAGGGCAAGCGCATCAGTCCGCGTGACCAGAAGATCATACTCCTTCTGTTCCGCTTTCAACCGCGCGACCTCGCTCTCGGCTGCTTTCTGGGCCTTCCTGGCCTCCTCTGCGACAGCTTTGTGCGCTTTGGCGGCTTTGCCCTCGGCTGCTTTCAGCGCCTTGGCGCCCTCCTCCAGCTCTGCCTGCAACACCACATTGGCGTTGCCGGCATCCTCCAACGCCTCGTTAAGCCTGGCCTCCGCGGCAGCTTCAGCGGCCTTCAGCTCCTCAGCGTACCGGACTCCGGCCTGCATAGCCTGGTCCTTGAGCTCTCTGGAGAGATCTCCTTTTGGGCGTCCAAGGCCTTCTGGTGATCCCGGATGAGCTGCTCCTTTTCAGCTAAGAGCCGGAAGAGAAGATATTAGCAAAACACAAAGGCAGGTGAGAAGCAATTCAACCGGAAAGATAGAAATTGTACCTTGGAGTTTGGCAACCTGGTCCTTGAGGGCCTCAATGGAGGCTTCCGGGATAGTCGTTGTGCAAAAAACTTGTAAGTCACAAAGAAAAGAAAAACCTTCCGGTGAAAAGATGTCGGAGGGCGAGAAATTACCTAGGCACTTGCTGTGCGCCTCAGCAAGGCTCCGGTGCTCCCATAGAAGCTCCTCAAAGAGGGCTTTCCGGGCGTCGGCCGTGCTCTGTTTAAGGAAATGATGTTAGTGAAGAGCGAAGGATTTTAACCCGAAACTCGGGGACTGGTGATACCGGTTTCGTGCATTTCGACTAAGTTTTGCGCTAAGAGTTGCACTCTAAACCCAAAACTCGGGGACTGGGAGTTTGCGGCATCTTTTAAAAGAAAGTTTTGCGCTAAGAGTGAGCTCTCAACCCAAAACTCGGGGACTGGGAGTTCGCGGTTTACTAAGAGAAAGATGCCGGTTTCGGAAATTCTTTAAAAAGGAAGTTTCGCGTTCAGAGTTGCACTCTAAACCCAAAACTCGGGGACTGGGAGGATAGACAAGATCCGGAAAGAGGAAAACCGGCATCAAGAAAATTTACAAGAAAAGTTGATAGAACTTACCACCACGTTGGCGGTGGCGTCGTACCACGCGCTGTCGAACTCCTTCACGGCACGCTTGAGGCGCGAGAAGTGTTCTTCGGTAGAACGAGGGCCGGCAGGATCTGGCGCTGGGAGGCGGTCCTTCCCCAAGCCGCGGGTGGCTGCGGAGATGTCCGCATCGTTCCAGCGCTGGGCGTAAGGGAGAAGAGGCCCCAAGTCTTGGCCTCCGTGCTTAAGCTCAACGATCCGGCCCAAGAGGCCGGAAGGTTTGTCTCGGACCACCATGGCGGCAGGCCCGGTGTGCAGCACTAAGGGCTGCGAGCCGCTTGAGGCGCTGCCGTCCGTGGCCTTTCCGCGGGACGCCCCCGGCTTCAGATAGTCGGTGATCTCGAGGGACGCCGGCGGCGGCTTGGGCGCGGTCGCGGAAGCTCCTTGGGTCGGTGGAGGCGTTGGCGTGGGCCCGGTTGCCTCAGGAGCAGAGGTTTCCGGTGGCGGCGGCGGTGCTGAAGTTTCCGGCGCGGAAGTTTCCGGCGCGGTCTTGGAGGAGGTTTTCTTCCTTTTCTTCTTCTCCAGGACGGGAGGAACAGAAGGTTCCGCCCGCCCGGCAGGGTTCTTTCCGGCGCCCATGTTGCTCGGCGCCGGTGTCTTGGGTCTCCGGAGGGGAGGCAAAGTCCTCCTCCGCGCGGGGATCCGGCGGTGTAGGGGCCGCGCGCCCCGAACTTGTTGTGCCCCCGGAGGGGAGGCAGAGGTGTTGCCGGCACCAGATGGTGCCGGGCTGGAGTGAGGAGGAGGAGTCGAGGTCCTGGCGGAGCCGGCAGAGCCCTCTGGCCTGGGGCCAAGCTTGAGCGCGGGACTGAGAAAGAGAAAAGAAGAACGTTGGGAAAAAAGCAACCGGAAAAGAACTTGGTGAAAACAGAACGAGCAGAAAAAAGAATCCTTACCCGGTGGCCGTCGGCATCTGCTTGCCCTTGTGGCGCCTCATGGCAACGACCTTACCCGCGACGGGTTCGGTCCGGAAGCGCTTGGCAGGAGGAGGTTGGCTTGAGCCGGCATCAGAGGCCGGGGTCTTGTTCTTCTTGCCCTGGGCCGTGAGTTCCTGGGCCATGAGTTTGTCCACAAACTCTTGGCCTGCCTCGGCCTGCAGCGGCGTCACACGCTCATGGACCTGTGGGTTGAGGTTGGCTGAGGGCGCATCTACAGAAGAACAATAGCAAAAGAATATGAGAGGAATGAAAGAAAAGCTACCTCAAGGATGGTCAGTTCATCAGACGAACCGGAAGGTTCCGGCGGAGCTTTGCCAAGGCGCGCGGCTGGGGTCCGGCCCATCTTCAAGTCCTTCCAGAAGATGACGGGGTCAGGGTCAAACTTGTCGAGACCGCGCTTCCGGCAACGGCCTCGCCGGTCAGATTCGATGCCGGGGAAACGGTCCTTGGCCTGAAAGAACAAAAGAGAGAAAAGGAGGTTAACCGCAATGAAAGCTTCCGGTAAACCGACCCGAGTTGCGTAATTTCTTACTTCTTGGGTCGGAGGGTTAGTAGAGCTAAGAGGCCGGAGGCCCCATTCCCACTCTTCCGGCATGGAGGTCCGGCGGATCTGCTCGGCCTTAAGGACAACGTCCTTCTTGCTGAGAGGAAGCCCGGTGATCTTGGTAGGATCACCAGGGCCATACATCTCGCACATCTTGTGGGAGCGGCGCTAGAGAGGAAGCACCCGGCGCGAGATGAAGGTGCGGACGATATCGTCGGAGCAGATGCCGATGTCCTTCATCTGCTGTTTCATAAAACGTATAATCCGGTTTGTCTCATTGTGAGACTCCTTCGGATTGTAGCTCCAATTGGTCTTTGAGGGCGGCGCCGGATCAAAAGGTGGCAGATCGATGAGATCTGCGGCGCCGTTGTTCTTAACGTAAAGAAGGTCCCTTGCCATGACCGGCATGACTCGAGACCGGAAAACTTGAAAAAGGGGCTCCCTTGACGGGAGCCGATGATGCAAGACCCGCATTGTACGGGGGGTTTGGGTTTAGGAATGTCTAAGCCCTGAACGGAATTAATCCGAAGGGCGAAGAATCGAGCAAACGTCTCGCGAGTGGGACGAATGCCGATGTAAGCCTCTGATACGTCTCCAACGTATCGATAATTTCTTATGTTCCATGCTACTTTATTGATGATACCTACATGTTTTATGCACATTATATGTCATATTTATGCATTTTCTGGAACTAACCTATTAACAAGATGCCGAAGAGCCGATTCTGTTGTTTTCTCGCTGTTTTTGGTTTCAGAAATCCTAGTAAGGAAATATTCTCGGAATTGGACGAAACTTTCGCCCAGGGTCCTATTTTTGCACGAAGCTTCCGGAAGACCGAAGAGTCAACGAAGTGGGGCCACGAGGCAGCCGGGGGACAGGGCGGCGCGGCCCGGGCCCCGGCCGCGCGGCCCTACCCCCGGGCACCTCGTGTGGCCCCCGACCTACCCTTCCGCCTACTTAAAGCCTCCGTCGCGAAACCCCCGGTACCGAGAGCCACGATACGGAAAACCTTCCGGAGACGCCGCCGCCGCGAATCCCATCTCGGGGGATTCGGGAGATCGCCTCCGGCACCCTGCCGGAGAGGGGATTCATCTCCCGGAGGACTCTTCATCGCCATGATCGCCTCCGGAGTGATGAGTGAGTAGTTCACCCCTGGACCATGGGTCCATAGCAGTAGCTAGATGGTCGTCTTCTCCTTGTTGTGCTTCATTGTTGGATCTTGTGAGCTGCCTAACATGATCAAGATCATCTATCTGTAATACTATATGTTGTGTTTGTCGGGATCCGATGGATAGAGAGTACTATGTTATGGTGATTATCAATCTATTGTTTATGTGTTGTTTATGATCTTGCATGCTCTCCGTTATTAGTAGAGGCTCTGGCCAAGTTTGTACTCTTAACTCCAAGAGGGAGTATTTATGCTCGATAGTGGGTTCATGCCTCCATTGAATGCGGGACGAGTGACGTAAAGTTCTAAGGTTGTGGATGTGCTGTTGCCACTAGGGATAAAACATTGATTCTATGTCTAAGGATGTAGTTGTCGATTACATTACGCACCATACTTAATGCAATTGTCCGTTGCTTAGCAACTTAATACTGAATGGGGTTCGGACGATAACCTCGAAGGTGGACTTTTTAGGCATAGATGCAGTTGGATGGCGGTCTATGTACTTTGTCGTAATGCCCAATTAAATCTCACTATATTTATCATATCATGTATATGCATTGTTATGCCTTTCTCTATTTGTCAATTGCCCGACTGTAATTTGTTCACCCAACATGCTTTTATCTTATGGGAGAGACACCTCTAGTGAACTATGGACCCCGGTCCTATTCTTTACATAGCATAAATTCTACTGCAATACTTGTGTTTTATTATTTTCTTTGCAAACATCTTCCACTCGATACGTTTAATCCTTTGTTACAGCAAGCCGGTGAGATTGACAACCTCACTGTTTCGTTGGGGCAAAGTACTTTGGTTTTGTTGTGCAGATTCCACGTTGGCGCCGGAATCCCCGTTGTTGCGCCGCATCACATTTCGCCACCATCAACCTTCAACGTGCTTCTTGACTCCTACTGGTCCGATTAAACCTTGGTTTCTTACTGAGGGAAACTTGCCACTGTGCGCATCATACCTTCCTCTTGGGGTTCCCAACGGACGTGTACATCTACACGCATCAAGCAAATTTCTGGCGCCGTTGCCGGGGAGATCAAGACACGCTGCAAGGGGAGTCTCCACTTCTCAATCTCTTTACTTTGTTTTTGTCTTGCTTTATTTTATTTACTACTTTGTTTGCTGCACCTAAACAAAACACACAAAAAATTAGTTGCTAGTTTTACTTTATTTACTGTCTTGCTCTCTATATCAAAAACACAAAAA
The DNA here is from genome assembly GCF_022539505.1 of Lolium rigidum. Lineage (NCBI taxonomy): Eukaryota > Viridiplantae > Streptophyta > Magnoliopsida > Poales > Poaceae > Lolium > Lolium rigidum. Next base: position 142,512,071 of record NC_061510.1, on the reverse strand, counting down.
AATTAGTTACTTGCATTTACTTTATCTAGTTTGTTTTATTTACCGTTGCTAAAATGAATACCCCTGAAAATACTAAGTTGTGTGACTTCACAAATGCAAATAATAATGATTTCCTATGCACACCTATTGCTCCACCTGCTACTACAGCAGAATTCTTTGAAATTAAACCTGCCTTACTAAATCTTGTCATGAGAGATCAATTTTCTGGTGTTAGTTCCGATGATGCTCGCTGCCCATCTCAATAATTTTGTTGAACTTTGTGAAATGCAAAAGTATAAAGATGTAGATGGTGATATTATTAAATTGAAAGTGTTTCCTTTCTCATTAAGAGGAAGAGCTAAAGATTGGTTGCTATCTTTGCCTAAGAATAGTATTGATTAATTCATGGACTAAATGCAAGGATGCTTTTATTTGTAGATATTATCCTCCCGCTAAAATTATATCTTTGAGAAGTAGCATAATGAATTTTAAGCAATTAGATACTGAACATGTTGCTCAAGCATGGGAGAGAATGAAAACTTTGGTAAAGAATTGCCCAACCCATGGACCGACTATTTGGATGATCATCCAAACCTTCTATGCGGGACTAAATTTTTCTTCGCGGAATTTATTGGATTCAGCTGCTGGAGGTACCTTTATGTCCATCACATTGGGGCGGCTACAAAACTTCTTGATGATATGATGATAAATTACTCGAATGGCACACGGAAAGAGCTCCACAAGGTAAGAAGGTAAATTCTGTTGAAGAAACCTCTTCCTTGAGTGATAAGATTGATGTGATTATGTCTATGCTTGTGAATGGTAGATATAATGTAGATCCAAATAATGTTCCTTTAGCTTCATTGGTTGCTCAAGAAGAAAATGTTGATGTGAATTTCATTAAAAATAATAATTTCAACAACAATGCTTATAGGAACAACTCTGTAATAACTATAGGCCATATCCTTCGCTAATGGTAATGGTTATGGTAATTCTTATGGGAATTCTTACAATAATAATAGGAGTGTACCCTCTGGTCTTGAAGCTATGCTTAAAGAATTTATTAGTGCACAAACTGCTTTTAACAAATCTGTTGAGGAAAAGCTTGATAAAATTGATACTATTGCTTCTAGAGTTGATAGACTTGCCTCTCATGTTAATCTTCTAAAATTGAAAGTTATGCCTAATAATGATATTGATAATAAGATTACTACTACAGCAAATGCCATCCAAGTTAGAATTAATGAGAATATAAGATTAATGGCTGAATTGCGTGCTAGGTGGGATAGAGAAGAAAATGAAAAACTAGCTAAAGAGAATAATGTAGCTAAAGTTTGGACTATTACCACCACTAGTAATGCTAATTCTTCACATGTTGCTGCACCTCCTACTATCAATGGTAAAATAATTGGTGTTGGCAATGTTTCTACTCCTAGTGCAAAGCGAACAAAACTGCCTGAAATTGCTAAAACTCGCTGAAACTCGTTTGTGATAAAACTGCTGAAATTTTTTCCAACCTTGGGAACAATGATCCCATTGCTGTAGCTCATAATGATTTAGATTTTGATGATTGCCACATCTCTGAAGTTATAAAGTTCTTACAAAAACTTGCTAAAAGTCCTAATGCTAGTGCTATAAATTTAGCCTTTACAAAACATATTACAAATGCTCTCATAAAAGCTAGAGAAGAGAAACTAAAACTTGAAACTTCTATTCCTAGAAAGTTAGAAGATGGTTGGGAGCCCATCATTAAAATGAAATTCAATGACTTTGAATGTAATGCTTTATGTGATCTTGGTGCAAGTATTTCTGTTATGCCTAAAAAGATTTATGATATGCTTGACTTGCCACCATTGAAGAATTGTTATTTGGATGTTAATCTTGCCGATAATGTTAAAAAGAAACCTTTGGGGAGGATTGATAATGTGCACATTACGGTTAACAATAACCTTGTCCCCGTTGATTTTGTTGTCTTGGATATCGAATGCAATGCATCTTGTCCTATTGTGTTGGGAAGACCTTTTCTTCGAACTCGTTGGTGCTGTTATTGATATGAGGGAAGGTAATATTAAATATCAATTTCCTCTCAAGAAAGGTATGGAACACTTCCCTAGAAAGAGAATGAAGTTGCCTTTTGATTCTATTATTAGAACAAGTTATGATGTTGATGCTTCTACTCTCGATGTTACTTGATTTGCACTTTCTGCGCCTAGCTGAAAGGCGTTAAAGAAAAGCGCTTATGGGAGACAACCCATGTTTTTACTACAGCAATTTTTTGTTTTGTTGAGTCTTGGAAGTTGTTTACTACTGTAGCAACCTCTCCTTATCATGTTTATGTGCCAAGTAAAGTTTCTATGTCAAAGTTGATGTTATATTTGGGATCGCTGCGCAGAAACAGCATTGCTGTCTGTCACGAATCTGGGCACAGTTCTCTGTAGAAAATTCGAAAAAAATCTGCCAATTTACGAGCGTGATCCTCAGATATGTACGCAACTTTCATTAGTTTTGAGTTTTTACATTTGAGCAAGTCTGGTGCCAGCTTTAAATTCGTCTTTACGGACTGTTCTGTTTTTGACAGATTCTGCCTTTTATTTCGCATTGCCTCTTTTGCTATGTTGGATTTATTTCTTTGATCCATTAATGTCCAGTAGCATTATGCAATGTCCAGAAGTGAAAATAATGATTGTGTCACCTCTGAATGTGTGAATTATTAATTGTGCACTAACCCTCTAAAGAGTTTGCTTGAAGTTTGGTGTGAAGGAAGTTTTCAAGGGTCAAGAGAGGAGAATGATATACTATGATCAAGAGGAGTGAAAGCTCTAAGCTTGGGGATGCCCCCGTGGTTCACCCCTGCATATTTTAAGAAGACTCAAGCGTCTAAGCTTGGGGATGCCCAAGGCATCCCCTTCTTCATCGACAACATCATCGAGTTCCTCCCCCGAAACTATATTTTTATTCAATCACATCTTGTGTTCTTTACTTGGAGCGTCGGTTTGTTTTTGTTTTTGTTTTTGTTTGAATAAGATGGATCCTAGCATTCACTTTGTGGGAGAGAGACACGCTCCGCTGTTGCATATGGACACATGTGTCCTTAGGCTTTACTCATAATGTTCATGGCGAAGTTTCCTCTTCGTTAAATTGTTATATGGTTGGAATTGGAAAATGCTACATGTAGTAATTCTAAAATGTCTTGGATAATGTGATACTTGGCAATTGTTGTGCTCATGTTTAAGCTCTTGCATCATATGCTTTGCACCCATTAATGAAGAAATACATAGAGCTTGCTAAAATCTGATTTGCATATTTGGTCTCTCTAAGGTCTAGATAATATCTAGTATTGAGTTTTGAACAACAAGGAAGACGGTGTAGAGTCTTATAATGTTTACAATATGTCTTTTATGTGAGTCTTGCTGCACTTGTTCATCCTTGAGTTTGCTTCAAATAACCTTGCTAGCCTAAACCTTGTATCGAGAGGGAATACTTCTCATGCATCCAAAATCCTTGAGCCAACTACTATGCCATTTGTGTCCACCATACCTACCTACTACATGGTATTTCTCCGCCATTCCAAAGTAAATTGCTTGAGTGCTACCTTTAAAAACTCCATCATTCACCTTTGCAATATATAGCTCATGGGACAAAATAGCCTTAAAAACTATCGTAGTATTGAATATGTACTTATGCACTTTATCTTTTATTAAGTTGCTTGTTGTGCGATAACCATGCTTCTGGGGAACGCCATCAACTATTGTTGAATATCATGTGAGTTGCTATGCATGTCCGTCTTGTCTGAAGGTCTATCATTAGTGGTTGGAGCATGCAAAATTGTTAGAGAAGAACATTGGGCCGCTAACTAAAGCCATGAACCATGGTTGAAGTTTCAGTGTTGGACATATATCCTCAATCTCATATGAGAATAATAATCATTGCTTCATGCTTATGCATTTAAGAGGAGTCCATTATCTGTTGTCCATGTTGTCCCGGTATGGATGTCTAAGTTGAGAATAATCAAAAGCGAGAAATCCGAAATGCGAGCATTCTCCTTAGACCTTTGTACGAGCGGCATGGAGGTACCCCTTTGTGACACTTGGTTGAAACATGGCATGCAAAGATCCGGTAGTCCAAGCTAAGTAGGACGAGGTGCGGACACTATTAGTATACTATGCATGAGGCTTGCAACTTGTAAGATATAATTTACATAACTCATATGCTTTATTACTACCGTTGACAAAATTGTTTCATGTTTTCAAAATAAAAGCTCTAGCACAAATACAGCAATCGATGCTTTCCTCTTTGAAGGACCATTCTTTTACTTTTATTGTTGAGTCGGTTTACCTATCTCCCTCCACCTTAAGAAGCAAACACTTGTGTGAACTGTGCATTGATTCCTACATACTTGCATATTGCACTTGTTATATTACTTTATGTTGACAATATCCATGAGATATACATGTTATAAGTTGAAAGCAACTGCTGAAACTTAATCTTCCTATGTGTTGCTTCAACACCTTTACTTTGATTTATTGCTTTATGAGTTAACTCTTATGCAAGACTTATTGATGCTTGTCTTGAAGTACTATTCATGAAAAGTCTTTGTCATATGATTCACTTGTTTACTCATGTCATTACCTTTGTTTTGATCGCTGCATTCATTACGTATGTTTACAAATAGTATGATCAAGATTATGATGGCATGCCACTTCAGAAATTATCTTTGTTATCGTTTTACCTGCTCGGGACGAGCAGAACTAAGCTTGGGGATGCTGATACGTCTCCAACGTATCGATAATTTCTTATGTTCCATGCTACTTTATTGATGATACCTACATGTTTTATGCACATTATATGTCATATTTATGCATTTTCCGGAACTAACCTATTAACAAGATGCCGAAGAGCCGATTCGTTGTTTTCTCGCTGTTTTTGGTTTCAGAAATCCTAGTAAGGAAATATTCTCGGAATTGGACGAAACTTTCGCCCGGGGTCCTATTTTTGCACGAAGCTTCCGGAAGACCGAAGAGTCAACGAAGTGGGGCCACGAGGCAGCCAGGGGACAGGGCGGCGCGGCCCGGGCCCCGGCCGCGCGGCCCTACCCCCGGGCACCTCGTGTGGCCCCCGACCTACCCTTCCGCCTACTTAAAGCCTCCGTCGCGAAACCCCCGCACCGAGAGCCACGATACGGAAAACCTTCCGGAGACGCCGCCGCCGCGAATCCCATCTCGGGGGATTCAGGAGATCGCCTCCGGCACCCTGCCGGAGAGGGGATTCATCTCCCGGAGGACTCTTCATCGCCATGATCGCCTCCGGAGTGATGAGTGAGTAGTTCACCCCTGGACCATGGGTCCATAGCAGTAGCTAGATGGTCGTCTTCTCCTTGTTGTGCTTCATTGTTGGATCTTGTGAGCTGCCTAACATGATCAAGATCATCTATCTGTAATACTATATGTTGTGTTTGTCGGGATCCGATGGATAGAGAGTACTATGTTATGGTGATTATCAATCTATTGTTTATGTGTTGTTTATGATCTTGCATGCTCTCCGTTATTAGTAGAGGCTCTGGCCAAGTTTGTACTCTTAACTCCAAGAGGGAGTATTTATGCTCGATAGTGGGTTCATGCCTCCATTGAATCCGGGACGATGATGAGAAAGTTCTAAGGTTGTGGATGTGCTGTTGCCAATAGGGATAAAACATTGATTCTATGTCTAAGGATGTAGTTGTCGATTACATTACGCACCATACTTAATGCAATTGTCCGTTGCTTAGCAACTTAATACCGAATGGGGTTCGGACGATAACCTCGAAGGTGGACTTTTTAGGCATAGATGCAGTTGGATGGCGGTCTATGTACTTTGTCGTAATGCCCAATTAAATCTCACTATATTTATCATATCATGTATATGCATTGTTATGCCTTTCTCTATTTGTCAATTGCCCGACTGTAATTTGTTCACCCAACATGCTTTTATCTTATGGGAGAGACACCTCTAGTGAACTGTGGACCCCGGTCCTATTCTTTACATAGCATAAATTCTACTCGCAATACTTGTGTTTTATTATTTTCTTTGCAAACATCTTCCACTCGATACGTTTAATCCTTTGTTACAGACAAGCCGGTGAGATTGACAACCTCACTGTTTCGTTGGGGCAAAGTACTTTGGTTTTGTTGTGCAGATTCCACGTTGGCGCCGGAATCCCTGTTGTTGCGCCGCATCACATTTCGCCACCATCAACCTTCAATGTGCTTCTTGACTCCTACTGGTCCGATTAAACCTTGGTTTCTTACTGAGGGAAACTTGCCACTGTGCGCATCATACCTTCCTCTTGGGGTTCCCAACGGACGTGTACATCTACGCGCATCAGCCTCCATGAAGGTGGCATAGCAGGAGAGGTAGAAAATGGCGTTGCCAGGAAGGTGGTGAGGTTGGAGTTTATAAAAATCGAGGAAACTCCGGAAAAAAGAAGAGACAGGAAGGCCGAAGCCGCGCTCAAAGTGAGCAAGGAAAACGACACGTTCGCCGGGGTTAGGCACCGGTTCGATCTCGTCATCAGGAATCCGGCAGGAAACTCCTTCCGGAATCCTCCGGGACCGGTATAACCAGTCAATCTCATACTTACTCACGCTGGAGCCCATCCAGGCTCCGCGGGTGACCTCGGAAAGATCAGCGCCGGAAGCTCGGCTAGAGCTTCCGGCATCTTGTTCTTGGGCGCTGTCGGTTTCCATCTGCGCGAGATCTGCGCTGACCCCGTCAGATGCGGGATCTTCCGGGTTACTGGAGGAAGGGGTGGAAACGTATTGTTCGGAAGACATTCGGATTTGAGAGTTTTCGGTATTTACTCGGAAAAAACAGATTCCCCAAGACCTACCCCCGCGAGAAGATCTACGAAGGACAGAAAAAGCAAAGAAAAGGAAAGAATAAATATGCTTTCAACCCAAGATCTGAACTGCAAGCAAAAGAGGAGTAAACGTGAATAAGGCCTAACCTGGGGCGGCAGAGTCGCACAGGGAAATGATCGCCGGCGTCAGGGCGAGCTCGCTGTAGACAGGGAGGTCCGGCGACGGCGAGGCGGAGAAGAACTTGAAGGAGCTTCAATGTCGTGGCCGAGAGAAAGGCGCCGCGGAAGTTTTCCCCGCGGAGAAGTCCGGCGGCGTCCGGCGGCGCGCTGGTGAAGGTTTGCTGGGCGGCGGAACTCGAGCGAGCAAAGGAGCGGCGGAGGCGTGCGAGCGAGGAACGGTAGTGCGCAAGGAAGTGGAAAATGCGAAGAAGAGGAAGGAGAAGGGGCGGTTTGACCTTATAAGGAAAAAGAAGTGGGCTAAAAAACCGCCGAACCGTAGCGGTTCAGCCGTGAGCCGCGACGGTTCGCCTCGCGTGTAGCCACGTGGCGTGATGATACACGCGCGGAAGAAAAGGGCCACAAGGAGGCACACACGATCCGTAGAAGTGGTTGGGATCCTCCGCGGATCAATTAATGCGCGCGCGGAAGCCGAACGGAGGTGACTACTGACACTGGCGCGACAGTCACAGTGCGCATGTCTCTGACAGGCGCGGGACCCGATATATTCTCGACTTCGCCGAGGAAGTGTTAAATGAACAAGATGCCGGAAGATAGGCAGCCGGAGAATGCCTTGCAAAGAAGGAGGGCGTGAGTTCGCGCAAAGATGCCGGAGCCAGGCAGAGTTCCGGATAAATAAAACCGGTATACAAGAACATGGGAACCTGGCATGGTCTGTTGGATAGAATCCGCCAGACTATACCAGCTTCGGGGACTAATGTTAGGGGGATGACCCCCGGTATGCCAAAGGCATGCCAAACCGGATGGTCTTATCCATCAAGATACCGGTTTAATATTTATACCGGAGCTCAAAGATAGGAATTTGGCTAAGTAAGCTAAGCCGGTATCCCCAAGAGGGGTATGCCGGAACCGGGAAGGAGAGATACCGGAGCACCGGAAGGAAGAGCATGTCGGCTGGCTGGTCAAAGATTCCGTCAGGAGCTAAAGGACAAGGATGAGCTAAGCAAAGTAGCTTTAAACGAAGGCCTGAAGACAAAGAAGAGGATGACGGCCAAAGAAGCCGGAGGACGTCAGCCTCCCTATTTAAAGAAGACCCCGGCGTCATCTATGATTAAAGTAGCTTTATAAAGTATCTTTGTAAAGCAGTTTGTCTAGTCAAAGATCCCATTAGGGTTTCTTGTCCTGTAAGCCACCCTCTCCCCTATATAAGGAGAGGGGGCAGCCTCTTTCATACGTGCGTGACATTAGAGACAGAACCTTGTAAGCTTGAACCTGTAAACCTGTGGAGATCAATGAAAGTGGTGATCTAGAGCGAGCTCTTCCTTGTGTCTTTCTTCTTCAACCTCTGGCTTTTGCCAAGTTCTTGAGGAAACCATCCGAAAGTTCATCCCATCTAGTCACAAACCCTCCCCCGAATCCTCTAGCGTCCATTCGGCCCCAAGATAAGCCATCCTATGGCATCTGTTCGTTCCCCACGACGACACTCAGGAAACCGAAAGCAAGGCATGTGCGCCATACAATAACATTCAGGTGCGCCACACCTAACCTTCCTTGCAAACAAAAAAAAAGTGCAGTCCAAATCGTCCACTGAATTAAATTAATTAATTAATTTACAGAGCTGTTAAAATAAATTTAGAGGAGTTAAATAAAATTACAGAGCAAATTTGTAGAAAACACCCTAAACATAAAAAACAAAAAGCAATCAAGTCCCGTAGAGCCCGTCGCTGAGCTGCCGCCGCCTGCTGCTGGACCTCGTCGGACCTGAGCAGGCCCCTGCAGGCGAGGATGTCCTTGCACCGCCGGAGAGGTCCATGACGTTGACGACGTTGAGGCCGAGGCGCTCCCCGCGTCGAAGCAGACGAGGATGCATGAGCTTTGGCGTCCTCCGCAGCCCCGCGTGCGCGTGGCCGACAAGCGTCGCCGCCTGGTCGCCTCCGCGTCCTCCACAGCCCCGCGTGCGCGTGGCCGACGGGCGCCGCCGCTGCCGCCTGGTCGCCTCCGCGTCCTCCACAGCCTCGCGTGGCCGACGGGCGCCGCCGCGGCCGCATGGTAGCCTCCGCCTCCTCCACAGCCTCGCGTGCGCGTGGCCGAGGGGCGCCGCCGCGGCCGCCTGGTAGACTCCGCCTCCTCCACAGCCTCGCGGCCAACGGGCGCCGCCGCTGCCGCCTACGCGTCCTCCACAGCCCCGCGTGCGCGTGGCCGACGGGAGCCACTGCTGCCACCTGGTCGCCTCCGCCTGCGCGTGCGAGGAAGTGAGCAGGGAATCGGGGTGGGGCGTCCTCCATAGCCATTTCGAGGAGACGGGGGAGAGAGAAAGTGGATCGGGATCGGATTGGGGACGAAGAGAGAGAGGTGTTTGGTGCGGAAGAACGGATGGGCGTGGGCGCTCGGATGGGTTTTCTCCCTCTGTAGACCGGCCTCGCCGTGCGCCATGTGGCTCGAGCGTGGGCCCAAACTGCCTTGGGCGCTCGGATGGACGTGGGCGCAGTGCAGCCTCTGTGAGATTGATGCGCGGGGGCCACCACTACAGCAGCGGTTCATGCGGTGGATTTTTGTGCATGTTTTGTGCCTGCGTGTGGTGTGGTGGGGGATGGCCTGCCAGACCATGTGCGGCGCATGGGTGGGAATTTCGTTCACACAGTGGCGCATCACATATGTGTGCTCCACTGCTATTTAAACTAGTAGTGGAGCACCTATATGTGATGCGCCACTGTTAACTCTAGGCCTTATCTATAATGTAGCCACATACTTACAAATATCCTACTACTTATAGGTGCGTCACTGCTATGTGAGATAGCAATGGCGCACCACTAAGAGGTGCGCCACTGCTAAGTTTTGGGGAGAGGTGGGATGTGGCCGAACTTTAGTGGTGGCGCACCTCAAAAGCAGTGCGCCACTGCTATCTTTGTATCAGTGGAGTAGCATTTTTTGGTGCGCCACTGCTAACTAGCAGTGGCGCACCAATAGAGGAGTGCGCCACTGATAGCAATCTTACGGCTAGGCCTTTTTCTAGTAGTGTTCCAACCTTGCTTTCACAAACCATGGCTAACCGAATCCTTGGGTGCCTGCCAACAATCTCATACCATGAAGGAGTGCCTTTTTTATTTTAATTTTATTTAGATGACACTCCTCCCCTCCTTTGCTTTCTCAAGCCATGGCTAACCGAATCCTCGGGTGCCGACCAACAATCACATACCATGGAGGAGTGTCTATTTGTAAATTTATGAAAGTTAATTAATTCGGGGCTGGGAACCCCATTGCCAGCTCTTTTTGCAAAATTATTGGATAAGCGGATGAAGCCACTAGTCCATTGGTGAAAGTTGCCCAACAATATTGAAAGATAAACTCCACATACTTCCTCATGAGCTATAAAATATTGACACAAATAAGAGGTAATAACTTTTGAATTGTTTAAAGATAGCACTCAAGCAATTTACTTTGGAATGGCGGAGAAATACCATGTGGTAGGTAGGTATGGTGGACACAATTGGCATAGTTTTTGGCTCAACGATTTGGATGCACGAGAAGAATCCCTCTCAATACAAGGCTAGGCTAGCAAGGTTGTTTGAAGCAAACTCAAGTATAAAATGGTGCAGCAAGACTCACATATGAACATATTGTAAGCATTATAAGACTTTACATCGTCTCCTTGTTGTTCAACCACCTTAACCAGAAAATATCTAGACTTAGAGAAACCAATCATGCAAACCAAATTTTAACAAGCTCTATGTAGTTCTTCATTAATAGGTGCAAAGTATATGATGCAAGAGCTTAAACATGATCTATATGAGCACAACAATTGCCAAGTATCAAATTATTCAAGACATTATACCATTTACCACATGAAGCATTTCCTGTTTCCAACCATATAACAATGAACGAAGCAAATTTTCAACCTTCGCCATGAACATTAAAAGTAAAGCTAAGAACACATGTGTTCATATGCAACAGTGGAGCGTGTCTCTCTCCGACACAAGCATGAATTTATTCAAACAAAACAAAAACAAACAGACGCTCCAAGTAAAGTACATAAGATGTGACCGAATAAAAATATAGTTTCAATAGAAGAAACCTGATAAGTTGATGAAGAAGGGGATGCCTTGGGAATAAAAGGCAGAATCTGTCAAAACAGAACAGTCTGTAAAGACGAATTTTACAGAGGCACTTAACTTGCTCAAACGGAAAAACTCGAAACTAATGAAAGTTGCGTACATATCTGAGGATCACGCACGTAAATTGGCATATTTTTTTGATTTTTCTACAGAGAGTTCTACGCAAATTCGTGACAGACAGCAATTCTGTTTCTGCGCAGCAATCCAAATCTAGCATCAACTTTACCATAGAGACTTTACTTGGCACAAAAACATGATAAGGAGAGGTTGCTACAGTAGTAACAACTTCCAAGACTCGACAAAACAGTAGCAAAATAAACACATGGGTTATCTCCCAAGAAGTGCTTTCTTTATAGCCATTAAGATGGGCTCAACAATTTTAATGATGATGCTCTCATAAGGATGAGAGTTGAAGCAAAGAGAGCATCGAAAAGCAAGTATGAAACAAATTTAAGCCTAACCCTCTTCCTATGAAAAGGAATCTTGTACATAAATAAATTCATGAAGAACAAAGTGACAAGCATAAGAAGATAAGACACGAGTAACTTCAAGATTCTCAACATAAAGAGGGGAAACTTAATATTATTAAGATGCATCCAACCGTGTTTCCCTCTCTCATAATAATTTTCAGCAGCATCATTGATGAAATCCACAATATAACCATCACTTAAAACATTCTTATCATGGTTTATATGCATAAAAGTATCATTATTTTTTACATAAGAAAAACTCTTCTCATTAATAGTAATTGGAGCAGGAGCATTATCAAGAATTTGAACATGGTAAACAAGTTGCATACTAAGGGAATGGTTTTCGGCAAGCCTATCATAACTATGACAAGTTTCATAAGGATAATTGTAACATGTGTCATATCCATCTCTATAACGATTATCTAAGCCAGAATATGTAATATCATCATTTTCACTAAAAGTAAAGGTCTCAAATATAGGATCTTCAAGCACAACATCCCCAAGCTTAGAGCTTTCAATATCATCGTTTGAGGGGACATGAATAATGCTATCATCATTACTTTCATAATCAGTTCCAAAGAGATTTCCAATATCAAAGGTAGTGTTCTCTTCCAAATCATGATCACTAATATGGGTAAAGGGCATAGGAAGATCATTGTACTCAGATTTATTATCATAATAATCATTAGGAGCAACATACTTACGGTTACCTATTGTTACCTCATACACGCGGGGATATGCCGTTGCCTCTTTCTTCTTATTCCCCCTCTTCCTCTTCTCTTCCTTCTCCTCGTTCCCTACTTTAGGAGGAAGAGGCTTGAAGGGAGGCTTCTCCACAGAACCTGATTTATTTCCAGAAACAATAGAAGAAACTTGGGATGATTCCTCCTTTTCATTAATAAGTTTAAAACACACAGTGGTCCTATCATATTTTGGCAAAGTGTCATCTTCTAAAATATTCTGTATGTAAGTATTCGTATGGCAATTATTGATGCAATAAGAAAGACACCCATGCAGGACAACATCAATATCAAGATCGTTAATATCTAACAAAGAAAATTTTCTTGATAACTATCTACACTTCAAAAATAAGGTAAGTTCATCATGCTGATTAGGAGTAATTTCATCATCACAATACAAATTTGCAGCACTCATGGGGTTCGAATTATCATTGGAGGAGCATTGAAAATTAAAATGACCAACTCTATGGCAAAGTTCACAAATAAAAAGATAGAGGGCACACACTTTTTCACCAAGATCATCTAGAGCCCTAGACCACTTTCTAGTTTTTTCATTCCTATGATGGATACAATATTCATCTTCGATTTGATTAATTCCACAAGGTCTATGTATTCCACAAAAATTAACATGCTTATAGGAAATAGCATTTTCAGAAGTTTCAACATGTTCAATGCAATCATTAATAATAGTTTCATCCTTCATGCAAGCGTCTTTAAAAGGTTCATGATACTTATCAAAATTCTTCCTAGGCAATTCAATGTGAGAAGCAAAAGCTTTATAAATATTTGCAACAACTTGAGAGTCAAGACCATAAGTAGCACTCATATTTCGAAATTTATCAGTATCCATAAAAGTTTCAATGCATTCATAATCATAATTTATAACTGACTCTCTACCTTTGTCATTCTCCCATTCTTCAGTATTCTCCTGAATCCGATCAAGAAGGTCCCATTTAAACTCTTCTTTGTTGCGTGTGAATGATCCGGAACAAGCGAGTATCCGAGCAAGGTTTTATCCCGAAAAGAAAGTCTTGCATAGAAATTATCAATGATAACATTACCAGGAAGCTCATGAATGGGGCATTTGAGCATTAAGGACTTCAATCTCTCCCATGCTTGGGCAATACTCTCTCCATCATGAGGCCAGAAATTATATATACGGTTTCGGTCTTTGTGAATTTCACTTGGAGGATAGAATTTAGAATAAAATAAAGGCACAATATCCTTCCAATCAAGAGAACACCCATCCTTCAGCAGTTTATACTAATGCGCCGCTTTACCAGACAGCGACATAACAAATAATTTCTTCTTAACTTCATCCATTGAAATACCTGCACACTTGAATAACCCGCATAATTCATGTAAAAACAGTAAATGATCTCCAGGATGAACAGTTCCATCCCCTTCATAGCGGTTATACCTAACACGTTCAATAATTTTCATGGGTATCTTGAAAGCAGTACTTGCAGTAGGTGGATTTAAAATATCATAAGCATCATTAGAGTTATCGCATATGGGAGATAAAGTATTATCAGAGCAAATTTTCTCCCCTAAAACTGGGAAGCTAAAAAGATCACAAAAACTAGCTTCCCCAAGCTTAGACTTCTCCATAGCATTAGCAGTAATTGCGTTCATAATAATAACATTGCTACTAGCATGCAAATAAGGTTCCATAGGTTTTTTAATTTTTGCATCAAACAATTCTAAATCGGGAAAAAGATAAAAAAACTCACTAATTTTGTTGTTGTTTCCCATTAAGCCTAACTTGTGAAAATAAAAATAAGAAACAAAAAGTCGCAATTGCAGAGTCTAAAGGAGATAGCTTCGAGCACTCACACACCGGCAACAATGCTAAGAAATAACTTAGTAGTCGGAGGATGTGAATACCTTTTACCTTACCTCCCCGGCAACGGTGCCAGAAAATAGCTTGATGTCTACGGGTACTTCTATTCTTGTAGACAGTGTTGGGCCTCCAAGAGCAGAAGTTTGTAGAACAGCAGCAAGTTTCCCTTAAGTGAATCACCCAAGGTTTATCGAACTCAGGGAGGTAGAGGTCAAAGATAGTCCTCTCAAGCAACCCTGCAATTAAGATACAAGAAGTCTCTTGTGTCCCCAACACACCTAATACACTTGTCAGATGTATAGGTGCACTAGTTCGGTGAAGAGATAGTAAAACACAGGTGGTATAGATGAATATGAGTGGTAATAACAATCTGAAATAAATATGACAGCGAGTAAACATGCAGTAGAACAGTAAGTAAGCGGTGTTTGCAGTATTGGAAACAAGGCCTAGGGATCATACTTTCACTAGTGGACACTCTCAACATTGATCGCATAATAAATAACTTACTTCTCCTCATTTGTGCTACATACACTCTTTTGTCGGATGACAAACACCATTCGTTGTGTAGGGCTACAAGAGCTCCCTCAAGCCGGAGTTAACAAGCGCCACAACATTCGGCATTCATATTTAAGTAACCTTAGAGCATAATAGATCTTTGCAAAATAAACCGAGAACTAACATAGCATACACATTGTCATCATTACACTATGAAAGGGGGAATAGATCACATCAATACTATCATAGTGATAATTAACTCCATAACCTACAAGAGATTATGATCATAACCTACGACAAGAACTACACGGTGCACACACTGTCGCCTTTACACCATGCAGGAGGAATAGACTACTTTAATAACATCACATGAGTAGCACACAGACTAGTAGCGATACAAAGCTCATCATATGGATCTCAATCATGCAAAGCAATTCATGAGATCATTGTATTGGAGTACAGAGAGAGAGATTAACTACATAGCTACCGGTAGAGCCCTCAGCCCCGGGGGAGAACTACTCCCTCTTCATCATGGTAGCAGCAGCGTTGGCGATGAAGATGGCGGTGGTGTCAATGGAGATGGCTCCGGGGGCAATTCCCCGTCCCGGCAGTGTGCCGGTACAGAGACTTCTGTCCCCCGAATTGGAGTTTCGCGATTGATACGGGCATGGAGGCCTATGTGGAGCCCAGATTCAGGACTCCACCAGCTCATTTATCCTAGTTTATGTAATGGTCATATGTGGGCCAATTAGGGTTTTTAATAAATTGAGTCAGTTTGGTTTGGGCCTGTCCAAACCAAGGTAGAGAGGCCCACTAGGGGCTGGCCGGCCACTCCATCCCTCATATAAGGTGGAGGCACGGCTAGGGTTTAGATAGACAAGTATAGACTAAAGATTAGGGTTTTCCCCATTGCGTGTGTTCATGTGTATCATCCCTCCGGGGGTACGGCGCTGCCGTTTATCTATATTATTATCCGCTGCGAAGGTTCTTGTGTTCATCAAGAATTGTCTAGCTCTTGGTTTGAGGCGGTCGTTCATCGATCCGTTGCTTGCTGGATTCGTTCCCTCTTCTCCAGGATGCGTTCATCGCGTTGTTGGGAGGATTCTCTACCCCAGGTTCTCGCTGTGAAAGATCGGGCATCAACTTAGGAGGATCCAGTGGGTCGCTCCCTTATCATGTGGTATCAGCTTTCTGGGTTGCTCACGGCGAGGTGTTGTTGATCGATCTCTTTGATCGGTTTGCTGCGGAGAAGATTGGTTCTTAGATCGGAGGAGTTTGGTTCTCGGTCGAAGGAGGTTGGTTGGAGGAAGATTGGAGTTGTTTGGGGCAGTTTGGAGGTCATCCATGGCTGTTTCGGAGGTCAAAATCGCGAAAAAACGCGACCAACATCGGGAAGAAGACGAAATTTCGCGACCAGGAAAAATCCGGTCAGAAATCCGGTCAACCGGGCCACAGACCGGGCAGCCCGGCGTAGAACCCGGTCAACCGGACGGCAGACCGGGAAGTTCGCAAAATTTCGTCCGGTTTGGTTCCGGTACGATGCATCCGGTTGGCGACCGGTCAACCGGGCCACAGACCGGACAGGCCGGTCCAACCGGGCCCTGGGCCGGGCAGCCTGCTGCTATGTCTGTTTCTTCGGCAAATTCTCATGCTGTTGATCGTGTTTCATCTCCAGCGATGCTACTTGATACTACTACTGTTGTTGCTTCGTTTTCCGACGATATAGCTGGCATACGGTGTTCACGTGGCACGAAATCTGGTGATGTTTTCAATGATTACCTTGATATCCGCCGTTGGGAGGAAGTACCGCATTCCGTGTCGGAACTAAAGTGGTATTTACGCCGTTCCGCGACAATTGAGCAGTACGAGGATTGGGAGAAGTACATGGAGTTGGGTTTCCAACGATGTCGTCGCTACAAAGGGAAGTTCACTGGGTATGATGCCTGTCTTCTAGCTCACCGGCGTGTGGATGCCGAGTTGGACATATATTGGTATGATGCCGTTGATAGAGGCGAGTATACTTATACTTGGGCGGACTTCCAAAAGTTTCTTCGTGGTGGTTTTGGGTTACCATTGCAGCAGCGTAAGCAGTCATCCCGAGTTGTACATGCAATGCAGAAAGTGGACAAGTGCCTGGAGGAGGTACAACAGGCACTGGACAAGTGCATAGTTACTAGTAAGAAGATTGTTCCACTACCAACAGTCACTAAGGTCGAGGTGAAATCTTCAGAGGAGAGGAAACCTGGCTCTGATACCAAGAGCACTATTGTGACTGTTGAGGAGGATGTACCATTGAGCGGGCTGAATATGCAACTCAAGAAGGTACAAGATGATGCTTGCAAGACAGTTGACAAGGTTCAGCGGTGGAGTTTGTTTCAGACTCAGTGCATTATAAAGGGCAAAGCTTGCAACTTGATGATTGATGGTGGTAGCTGTACTAATGGCATTAGCAAAGCGATGGTGGCAGCGTTGGGGTTGTCTACATGGCGTCTTCCTGAACCTAAACGTCTTGAGTGGTTGAATAGCTGTGGTATGCTGAAGATTACTCACAAGGTGCGTGTGCCATTTATAGTTGATGATTATGTTGATGAGATCGACTGCGATGTGTTGCCATTGGAGGTGTGTGGATTGCTACTTGGGCGTCCTTGGCAGTATGATCGCAATGTGACACAAGCTGGGCGAGCAAATACATATTCTTTTATGCATGGTGGCAAACAACGGACTTTGAAGCCTTTGGGTGATGATCATATCAAGTCCGATGTGGAGTTGGTGGTGCGTAAAGAGAAGTTGCACAAGCCTAATGTGCAACATAAGGTGCATGATGTTCCGAGCATTGATGTTGGTGATGTTTCAGCCAAGCCTGTAGATGACAAGCAAGATGAAGCTACACTTGTTGTTGATGTGGATGTTACAGCATGTGCTACAGTTCCAGTTTGTGTTGATGCTAGTATGCAGACTGATGATGTTTGTGCTGATGATGTTCCAGTACATATGGCGCGGATGCGCGTGGGAGGAGTGGGAGGCGAGAAGGTTGGAGAAGCCAGTGCTGATGGTGTTTCAGTCCGGTGCCAGGGCCGGCCGACCGGCTCCCGGACCGGCCAGGTCGGTCAACCGCCCGGTCAACCGGCGCCTAGACCGGCTGTGGCCGAGCGCGTCAGTGGAGACAGTGGGCAGCGGCACTACCGTGCTAGGAGTACTGCAGTCCAGTTTTCCGCGACACCGCGGATGCATCGAGGCAAGGATGGACGTGTGAGACATCTATGTGGCCCAGGAATTACACATCTTGTGCAGGGTCATGTGCAGCGACAGAAGGGTCCATAAAAACCTCGCAAGAAGAAGGAATTGGCGCCGAAGTCCAAGCTCATATGGAGAAGAAAGGAGGTGCCAAGTGCTGTATCAAGTCAAGCAGGCCGCGAGGGAGGATGTGGTGTGGAAGGCAAGCAAGACTTGAAGACGGCGAGGACGTGTCATGTTCATATCACGTCACCTTTTCCAGAAGACCCTCACGTGTTGGGGACAACGCTTCTTGAAGGGGGGAGGAGATGATACGGGCATGGAGGCCTATGTGGAGCCCAGATTCAGGACTCCACCAGCTCATTTATCCTAGTTTATGTAATGGTCATATGTGGGCCAATTAGGGTTTTTAATAAATTGAGTCAGTTTGGTTTGGGCCTGTCCAAACCAAGGTAGAGAGGCCCACTAGGGGCTGGCCGGCCACTCCATCCCTCATATAAGGTGGAGGCACGGCTAGGGTTTAGATAGACAAGTTTAGACTAAAGATTAGGGTTTTCCCCATTGCGTGTGTTCACGTGTATCATCCCTCCGGGGGTACGGCGCTGCCGTTTATCTATATTATTATCCGCTGCGAAGGTTCTTGTGTTCATCAAGGATTGTCTAGCTCTTGGTTTGAGGCGGTCGCTCATCGATCCGTTGCTTGCTGGATTCGTTCCCTCTTCTCCAGGCTGCGTTCATCGCGTTGTTGGGAGGATTCTTTACCCCAGGTTCTCGCTGTGAAAGATCGGGCATCAACCGTAGGTGGATCGGCTGGGATCCACCGTATCATGTGGTATCAGAGCAACGGAGGATTCTCTACCCCAGGTTCTCGCTGTGAAAGATCGGGCATCAACTTAGGAGGATCCAGTGGGTCGCTCCCTTATCAGCGATGGCGGCGGCTCTGGAACTTTTCTCGTATCGTGGTTTTTCCGTATCGAAGATTTAGGTCAATACGACTTATATAGGCGAAGAAACGGAGTCGGAAGGGTTCCGGGGAGCCCACACACCAGGGGGGCGCCCCCCCTCTGGCCGCGCCGCCACCATGTGTGGTGGCCCTGGGCCTCTCCTCTGGTCCCTCTTCAGTGTTCTGGAGGCTTCGTGGAAATATAAGATCATGGGCCTTGATTTCGTCCAATTCCGAGAATATTTCCTTACTAGGATTTCTGAAACCAAAAACAGCAGAAAACAGGAGCTGGCACTTCGGCATCTCGTCAATAGGTTAGTTCCGGAAAATGCATCAAAACGATATACAGTGTGAACAAAACATGTAAGTATTGTCATAAAACAAGCATGGAACATCAGAAATTATGGATACGTTTGAGACGTATCAACACACCACCCAATCGAAGCGGACACGAACCCCGAAACTGTCTGCGAGCCGGCCCAAACGGACGGAAATGGTTCGCTTGGGTCGCCGATTTGGATCGGCCCGCTGAACATTGATAGGGCAAAGATGGCCGATCTTTCGATGAGATGATGATAACGTCGATTTGTTGGTGGAGTTCGTGCTTGACGATTCTACTATATGTGCAAAACTCGTGCGCCAATGCAATCGCTAGGACAATCTCCGGGAGTTAATGATCTTGCGGATGCATGATCAGCCTGACCAGCGGGGGTCTTAATTCCTAAATGAAATCGAGAACAAGTAAGAACTAATATTGCAATCATAATATTGCGGATGAAAGATGAAAGCTTTATTGAATAAGGTGGGATTCCAAATAGTCGGTCTTGTTCTGGGCGTTGGCCTCAAAAGAAGTACACGAGAGTTGCAGCAATGGCTAACTTTTAATCTAATCAAAATCTCAGTCTAAACGTGCGGCTATGGTGGTATTTAAAGGAGGAAAATGTGGGGTTTCGGCCAGCCATACATATGGTGGCCGAACCAAACCCTAGAAGGCCTTTCTCCCTTCAATACGGACTCTAAAAAGTGGGTGACTTAATTCCTGCGAAAATGACATGGGCCTGGCCCAAAATTAAAGGTGACGCAACACCATATTATGCTATGGACGAAATTATGAAGTGTAATCTTGTATATTTCGTCCAAGTCTGCATTCTTCATTATGGTGGCTTCAAAGATCTGAAATCTCCACTTGAGGCGTCCTCTTCAATCCTCATATGTTTGCTGCCATCTCCTCCATGTGTGATCATGCTCCAATGCATCTCCTCCCCATCCATGCTAGGTCCATAATTCCTAAGAGTAACAAACACATCTGATTTAGGCAGCACCATATTCTCATGTATGTGAGGAATAGTTCCAAGAAACGAAATTACCTGATAGTTAAGTTGTTTGGCACGAGCTCGATTGATTGGTCCTTGTATTTGTGTGGCTGTAGGTACAGCGGTTGTATCAACAGATGGAATGTCCTCATCATGCTCCCCTTCTTGAATTGAAGTCGTCTTTGACGAAAACTCATCTTCTTCACCAAAGTAAGGCTCTAAATCTGCAATGTTAAATGTAGGACTAACCGGACCCAATTCTGCAGGAAGCTCAGCGGCACGTGGCATTAGCTTAGACTTGCGCAATGCAGGAAAACAATCTTTGCGTAAATGCAACCAAACAAGATCACCATCATCAAACACAACATGCTTTCTTCCTCTATCCCTAGCAATTTTATACTTAGAATTCATGTGTTCTATGTTGTCTTTAGTAGTCTCATGCAATTTTAATATCAATTCAGCATGTTGTGTAGCATCTAAATCATTTTGCACCGAAGATGGTAAAGACAATAAATCAATAGGTGCACGTGGAACAAAACCATACATAATCTCAAAAGGGCACATCTTAGTGGTAGAATGCAGCGAATGATTGTAAGCAAATTCAATATGAGGCAAACACTTTTCCCACAATTTTAATTTCTTCTTCAAAACAGCCCGCATCATAGACAATGTTCTATTTACTACTTCAGTTTGTCCATCAGTTTGGGGATGACACGTAGTACTAAACAGCAATTTAGTCCCCAACTTAGCCCATAAAGATCTCCAAAAATGGCTAAGAATCCTAGTATCACGATCAGAAACAATAGTATTTTGCACACCATGTAAATGAACAATTTCACGAAAGAACAAATCAGCAACATGTGTAGCATCATCAGTCTTGTGACATGGAATAAAGTGTGCCATCTTAGAAAACCGATCCACAACAACAAAGATACTATCCCTCCCCTTCTGTGTACGAGGCAATCCCAAAACGAAATCCATAGAAATATCCTCCCAAGTTACACTAGGAACAGGAAGAGGCATATATAAACCATGTGGATTAAGTCGAGACTTAGTTTTTTGACATGTAGTGCAGCATGCCACAAATCTCTCAACGTCTCGACGCATACGTGGCCAAAAGAAGTGTGCAGCAAGTACATCCTCTGTCTTCTTGACACCAAAGTGACCCATCAATCCTCCTCCATGCGCCTCATGTAACAACAAAAGATGAACGGAACTATCTGGGATGCATAGCTTGTTAGCACGGAACACAAATCCATCATTGAGGACGAATTTGTTCCATGTTCTACCATCTCTACAATTCAGCAACACATCTTTAAAATCAGTATCATGCAAGTATTGTTCCTTTATAGTTTCCAATCCAAAAATCTTGAAGTCTAGTTGAGATAGCATAGTATATCGGTGCGACAAAGCATCAACAATAACATTATCTTTACCCTTTTTATGTTTGATAACATAAGGAAAAAACTCAGTAAATTCAACCCACTTTGCATGGCGACGGTTCAACTTAGCTTGACTACGAATATGCTTCAAATATTCATGATCAGAATGTATAACAATTTTTTTAGGCCATAAATAATGTTGCCAAGTTTCTAATGTCTGAACCAGCGCATATAATTCTTTATCATAAGTAGAATAGTTCAGACTAAGTCCACTCAATTTATCACTAAAATATGCAACATGTTTGCCCTCTTGTAATAACACACCTCCCAAACCAATTCCACTAGCATCACATTCAAGCTCAAAAGTCTTATTGAAATTAGGAAGTTGGAATAATGTAGCATGTCTTAACTTATCTTTCAATATCATGAAGGCTTCTTGTTGTGCATCGCCCCACACAAAGGGCACATCCTTCTTTGTAAGCTCATTCAGCGGCGCAGCAATGGATCCAAAATGTTTCACAAAGAGCCTATAGAAACCAGCGAGGCCAAGAAAACCCCTCACTTGCGTGACCGTCTTAGGCTGCAGTCAACTCTCAATTGCCTCAATCTTGGCTGGATCAACGTAAATTCCTTGCGCAGTAACAACATAGCCAAGAAACGCAACTCGATTGGTGCAAAAGGTGCACTTCTCAAGATTACCATACAAACGTGCATCACATAAAGCATTGAAAACAACACGTAAATAATCCAAATGATCCTCAAAAGATTTGCTATAAATCAGAATATCATCAAAGTAGACCACCACAAAACATCCAATAAAAGCACGTAAAACTTCGTTCATCAGTCTCATGAAAGTACTAGGTGCATTAGTTAAACCAAAAGGCATTACTAATTAACCACTCATATAAACTAAACTTAGTTTTAAACGTTGTTTTCATTCATCTCCTAATTACATACGAATCTGGTGGTAACCACTACGCAAATCAACTTTAGAAAACATAATAGAACCACTTAACTCATCAAGCATATCATCCAAACGTGGTATAGGGTGACGGTATCAAATGGTAATATTATTAATAGCTCTACAATCAGTACACATACGCGAACAACCATCTTTCTCAGGTACCAAAATAATAGGAACAACACATGAACTAAGAGACTCACGAATGTAACCTTTATCTTGGAGAACCTGAATTTGTCGCTGAATCTCTTTCGTCTCTTCAGGGTTGGTACGATATGGCGCACGATTGGGCAGCGAAGCACCTGGAATCAAGTCAATCTGGTGTTCTATCCCACGGATAGGTGGTAGTCCAGGTGGAACATCTTGTGGGAACAAATCAATGAATTCCTGCAAAAGGTTGGCAACCGCAGGTGGCAAAGAAGGAGGTATATCCTCAAATGAAAACAGAACTTCTTTGTAAATAATAGCATAGCATTGAGTAGTGTTCACATCAAGTTCAGCAATATCAGATTTGCTAGCAAGCAAACATAGATTTTTCAAATGAATTTCAGTAGCATGGTTCAAATCAGATTTAGTATTAGTCTTATGTGGCACATAATATGCAGCAACAATCTGATTTTCACTCTTATGTTTCTCCTCGTTTTTTACTCTACTAGTTCTAGCAAGATCATCTTTTAATATTTGTTCAGGAGTCATATGTTTGAGACCAATTTTCTTTCCATCATGCATAAGAGAATGCTGATTAGTTTTACCATTATGAAAAAATTCTCTATCAAATTGACAAGGTCTACCAAGTAACAAAGAACAAGCTTGCATACGTACAACATCACAATCAACAAAATCAGAATATGTACCAATAGTAAAATGCACACGTGTAGTTCTTGTTACCTTGAGCTTCCGAGAGCTCTCAAACCATTGAATGCAATATGGATGTGTGCGCTATCGTGTGGGTAGAGAAAGCTTCTCCACCATGTCAACGCTAGCCAGATTATTGCAGCTCCCTCCATCAATGATGATTCGTATAGCTCGCTCTTTTACAACGCCTCTTGTTTGAAACAGATTGTGGCGTTGATCATGCTCAGATTTGCTCAATTGCACGCTCAACACACGCTGTGCAACTAAGCTCCTGTACTGATCAGCAGTGTCAGCTTCCATTACCTCCATCTCTTTCTCAGAATCATAATTAGCTCCATCACGTGAAACAATAAGAGCCAATGTATCTTCATCAAAGTCACTTGCAGAACCATATTCTCCATCTTCACGCACCAACATGACACGTTTGGTCCTGCATTCTCTCTCTATGTGACCAAATCCCAAGCATTTGTGACATTGGATGTCGCGCGTCTTCCCCATGGAGGCCATGGAAGATGAGCTCCGAGGAGGACCAGCAGATGGTGGTGGAGTAGCAGCCGGTGACGCGCGTGATGTAGGCGCGGTGTACTTGGAGGTAGTAGGCGCTGGTGTAGCACCACGAGATTGTGGTGCTGATTGTGGCGGAGACCATGACGATGTACGACCTGAAGAAATATTAGCTCTTCTCGTTGACGATCCTGCACTTCACGTTCAGCTTTCCAAGTAAGATGAAACAAGCGAGTAATAGTGTTATACTCCTTATAATCTAGAATATACTGAATCTCTTTATTCAAACCACCAAAGAAACGTGCAAGCATAGCCTCATTATCTTCTACAATACCACAGCGAAGCATGCAAGTTTGCAATTCTTGAAAATAGTCTTCTACAGAAATTTTTCCTTGTTCTAAACGAGACAATTTTTTAAGCAAATCACGCTGGTAATGTGGAGGAACAAAATGAGTACGCATAGCAAGTTTTAAACCAATCCAAGTAGTAGGAATATTAGCATGATGAACTCTACAATGTTCAGACCACCAAATAGATGCAAAATCTGTGAACTCACAAGTAGCAGCACTAACACGCAAATGATTAGGATATCGTAAACATGCAAAGCGTTGTTCTACTTCCAATTCTCAAGTAAGATATGCATCAGGATTATATCTACCCTCAAATAGCGGAATATTCAATTTAAGTTTAGCAACATGATCATCATCACATACCGGTCGTGGAGGTGGGCGAGCATTGCGGTTCAGTTGCCGCGGGCGACCAGGTGCAGGTTGTTCAACCTCTTCGCCGTCCAGCACGTTCTCATCGACCAGCTCCTCTTCTCCTCCATAATCATCATATCCT
This sequence comes from Lolium rigidum, assembly GCF_022539505.1. Lineage (NCBI taxonomy): Eukaryota > Viridiplantae > Streptophyta > Magnoliopsida > Poales > Poaceae > Lolium > Lolium rigidum. Next base: position 142,487,385 of record NC_061510.1, on the reverse strand, counting down.
TCATCAGAGGCCGCTTCAGGTGCGGCTGCTGCTGCAGGGGCGGTACCCGTAGGCACCTCCGCACGAGGAACACGGCGTGCGCGTCGTCGCACGTTGCCGCGAGGCTGCAGTAACCGAGTCAACAACTCCTGGAACTTGGCATCGAGCTTGGAGTTGAAAGCTGCCTCGAGACCATCCATCTTATCCAACGCGTCGGTGAGTTTAGCATCAACATCAGCAAGACGCGCATCCACATCGGTTGCATGCCCACCCAAAAGGTGGGTGAAGTGAGCATGCAACTCCTCACTCGCCATCTTGGCCGGATCAACAGCGGCCGATGTAGGTCATGTCATGATTAGTACTCAAAAAGCACAAATGTATATGCCTACAAACTACGGAATATGGTGGTTCACGCGTAATCCGTCAAGCAAAATATGAAGCTCTTACAAGATCTTACCAAACAGGAGGAAGGCGATACAGCAACCAACAAGGATCAATTTTTCCCAAAGATTGCCAAAGCGATTATCAGGTGTCGACACAAAGCACGTGGAGACAATATGTATAGTTGTAGGAAGGCTAATATGGTAGCAAAACAACAATTGCCAAAACAGCGATGCAATATTGAAAGTATGCTCAACAATGGTATTGTGCTGGTCCAAGGCTAGACCGTACTAGAGGCGCGAGCCTAGAACACTAACAAGGTCACGACGTGGCACACAAGCAACTAGCAGCGATGAGGTGGCGATGATGTGGCGAATCGAGATATGAAAAATCACTATGATGGTGAGTGTCTCAAACTGTTTCCCAAGGTCTAAAAACAGTATAGCCTAAAAAAAATTTGTCAAAATTTCTGAAAAGTGCTCCAGAAAGCGTGCAGGCGTAAAAAAATGTCGCTATAACGGCCATTGGCGAAAAGTGATCTCCACGGTCGAAAACTAATGTAGCCAGAAATTTTTTTCAGAGGCGGTTCCAGACTATTTTTTTGCTGTCCTTCACAATTCTTTACAGGCGGCCGAAACTTATCTCACGGAATTTTTTCTACAACACGGATGAAATTAGAAGGCAACAACTATTAAGGAAAACAGGAAAACCTTAATCTATACAGACTCTGTCGCGGCAGAGAAACAACACGAAACCGTGTCGCGGTAGGAAACAGGATATATGGAAGATGTATATGGCGGTGGTGGAAGTATATGGCGGGTGTATATGGTGATGGCGGAAGTATATGGTGGGTGTATATGGCAGTAGCGGAAGTATATAGCAGGCGCATATGGCAGGTGTATATGGCGATGATGGTGGTGATCTGTGGATGGTGCGAGCGGCGGCGTGACTAATATGAACATATCTCGAAACTCTAAAGGAACTAGACGCTAAGACCAGCAACTCGACACGAATATGCAGACACAAATTCAACTATGCAAAACTGAAAAGACAATGCAAAGACAAGGAAGGGGGTTTATGGGACGATGATCTAAAACCCTAATAATATTTTTTGGCTTTTTCGTGGTTTATGGGTATGATGGCAGATGCAATCTACACTAGGAAAACTATAAAATCTCACTGAGCAACCTGAAATGTGATACCACTTGATAGGGAAAAGCTGGCCGATCTTTCGATGAGATGATGATAATGTCGATTTGTTGGTGGAGTTCGTGCTTGACGATCCGACTACACGTGCAAAGCTCGTGCGCCAATGCAATCGCTAGGACAATATCCAGGAGTTACTGATCTTGCGGATGCACGATGAGCCTGACCAGCGAGGGTCTTAATTCCTACCTGAAATCGAGAACAAGTAAGAACTAATATTGCAATCAGAATATTGCGGATGAAAGATGAATTGAATAAGGTGGGATTCCGAATAATCGGTCTTGTTCTGGGCGTTGGTCTCAAAATAAGTACACGAGAGTTGCCGCAATGGCTAACTTTTAATCTAATCAAAATCTCAGTCTAAACGTGACGGCTATGGGGGTATTTAAAGGAGAAAATGGTGGGGTTTCGGCCAGCCATACATATAGTGGCCGAACCAAACCCTAGAAGGCCTTTCCCCCTTCAATACGGACTCTAAAAAGTGGCTGACTTAATTCCTGCGAAAAAGACATGGGCCTGGCCCAAAACTAAAGGTGACGCAGCACCATATTATGCTATGGACGAAATTATGAAGTGTAATCTTGTATATTTCGTCCAAGTCTTCATTCTTCATTATGGTGACTTCAAAGTTCTAAAATCTTCACTTGGGGCGTCCTCTTCAATCCTCATATGTTTGCTGCCATCTCCTCCATGTGTGATCATGCTCCAATGTTTGTCCTCCTCATCCATGCTAGGTCCATCATTACTAAGAGTAACAAACACATCTGATTTAGTCAGCATCATATTCTCATGTATGTGAGGAATAGTTCCAAGAAACCAAAGTACCTGATAGTTAAGTTGTTTAGCACGAGCTCGAGTGATTGGTCCTTGTATTTGTGTGGCTGTAGGTACAGCGGTTGTATCAACAGATGTGATGTCCTCATCAAACATGCCCTTATCAACAATCTTAACACGGAAATTTCATTTTAACGATCGTGACGTCCAAAATCGCTATTTCGCTTCATTTTTTCCCAAAAATAATTTAAATTTCTATCCTGCAAAATTTTATTTCTATTTTCCATTCGGTTTCCGCATGTATGGAGATATCAAAAAATAATATTTGTCGCTCCTATGTCGTCCCTAGTTTAGGACATTGTTCAGTGGCGGATCTACAGGGTATGTCGGGTATGCCGCGACATACCCTGCAGCCCAGCCATGTGTACGTATATATAGTACTAGCTCTCAGGACATCTCCAGCGGCGCGATGCAAATCGGTGTCCGCGAGCGTCCGTTTGCGTCGCACGGTGGACGTGAGAAAGACCGTTTTTGTCCGCGCGTCCGTTTGCGCCTACGATGCCTCCAGCGACCCGATGCATTTCCGTGTCGGCATGAATTATGATGTTTGAAAACAACAAAATATAGAGTTTCAACAAAGTCATATTTATTACATCCAAATTTTAAAAAGTCTACATGAAAATAAGATGGTATTCCTCTAGGTATGGTCTTCATGGCCAGCCAATGCCCACAGATGCTCAATCAGATCCGTCTGCAGCCGTTTGCACACGGTCTCGTCAGTGACTTCTACATTCACATGCAGATAGTTCTCCCAAGATAAAGCCCCAGGGAGTGGCGCAACCAGCTCACCTTGGAATTCCCAGTGGTTCTCATTGCGGCCATCATGACGCTCGTTCTCAACGATCATGTTGTGCATAATCATGCAGCATGTCATCACCTCATGCATGGTCTTCAACAACCATGTTCTTGTCGGGTGACGGAAAATTGCCCAGCGAGCTTGGAGCACACCAAATCCGCGCTCCACATCTTTCCTGCAAGCCTCTTGCATCTTGGCAAACCTCCTCGTCTTCTCGGAGTTTGGATTACGAATAGTCTTCACCAGTGTGGCCCAATCAGGGTAGATGCCATCAACAAGATAATATGGCTTGTCATATTCATTTCCATTGACCTCATAGCTTACCCGGGGAGCTTTGCCTTGCATGAGCCTGTTGAAAACCGGTGATCGGTGCAACACATTGATGTCATTGTTGGAACCGGTCATGCCAAAGAATGAATACCAAATTGATAAATCTTGTGATATGACAGCTTCAAGAATGACAGTCCGTCCCTCTGCATGCCAGCTGTACTGACCCTGTCATTCAAATGGACAGTTCTTCCACTCCCAGTGCATGCAATCTATGCTACCAATCATTCCTGAGAATCCTCTAGACTCGTTGATAGACAACAGCCGCCTTGTATCCTCAGCAGTTGGCTCCCTACAGTAATATTGTCCGAACACGGCAATCACGGCTCGGCAAAACCTGTACATGGCCTCAAGGCAGGTGTTCTCACCCATTCGAAGATACTCATCGAATATATCAGCAGCCATTCCATATGATAGCATGCGAATAGCCGCAAAGCATTTTTGGTAGGAGGTGAAGCCTAGCGCACCTATTGCATCGGGCCTCCATTGAAAGTAGGGGTCGTAGTGTTTGACGCCTTTGAGAATGACCATGAACAGCTCCCTTGACATCCTGTACCGGCGTCGGAAAATTTTTTCCTTGAACACCGGATCGATGAGGTGGAAATAGTCCTTGTGGAGCCGGAGTTGCCCTTCCACTCTGTTGCCCAACGGGTTTTTTGCGCGGCCCTTGACAGAGCCCTGGTGCACCGGCCCTTGGTTTGAATTAAACTCGTGGATCATGTAGGTCGCAGTAGTTGCCAATGTCTACATAGACTGATCGGACTCCTCGTCGGAAGAGGAGTCAACGACCTCCGCGCGGAACTTTTCCAGCATCTTCCACATGTCCATTTGCGTGGGTAGGAACTATGGATCAATGGTCACGCACAATAGCACCGAAAACGGGAGTAAGACACCTACCGGCGCAATTGACCGAACAGGACGTGGGCTGCGCAGAAGGACGGCGCAACCGGCAACGTTTGGCCCCAAAACAGGCGATAGGTACGCGCCGGAGCCAACCCCGACTACGATCCTGCTTTCCCACGCGGCGAGAACCGAGCCGACGGCGAGTACTGCGGCGGGACAATGGCGGGTAGGGTTGGGGTGGTGGCATCGCACTAGGGCAGTAAAGAAGGGGAAAAGAAGCAAATTGATGCGGTCGATTTCGCTGTCCCTAACTTGCAGGACCGGGTAAGAAAAGGAGGACGCTCGGCGCGACCGCGGAGCGTCCGCGGAGACGCAAACCTAACGCATATTTGGGCGAGGTTTACGTCTCCACGGACGACCCGGTCACTTTGCGTCACCCCGCTGGAGCAGAACTCAGACGCATTTTCGATCACGACAGACGCAAACGACGATCGCTCAGCGTCCGTTTACGCCCGTCGAAGATGCCCTCAGGTCTGTGCTATTTCGCGGGAGTGCTTCTATGCGTACTGACTACGGAGTAGCTCCTTCCTCGATGGATATGACTCCCGCTAGCTGATGTTTTTTGCTTTGAGGACATGACCCACGTACCAGCCGGCTCCTAGATCGAATGAATTGATCAGGGTGGAGCACACCATGCACACACATGTTAAACGCTTGCTACCTAAAGGGTCCAGCTTTGTTTTTTTTTTCTCTCATCTAAATTATTTATCTCATATTTAGGTGAAATATTGCCTAATATTTGTCTAAATTAGTAGTTTGGAGGGAGTATTTCTTACATTAGAGATTGACTAGTATATACTAATGTAGACCTTTAAAGGTACCATATGTGTCATTTTCTATGGTGGGAATACTTGTGCTCGTCGAAGAGAACACATAGCAGATCACACAATTGCACAGAGGATGATATGGAGAGATTATTTCCCTACTTAAAAAGATGTGGTATACCGCAAGATACACACAAAGAAACTAATAAAATCCAACGACAAACAAATACATGTCCAGGTGCATCAATAATGGATAATTTTCCTCCATTTAGACGATCATGCTGCTTGTACTCTGGACCACATTAAGAATAAGCATGTTCTTCTTATGCTCAATTACTCACCGGGAAGGAGGGGGACGACCGCCGGAACACCGAACCCCGATATATGTGGGGGATGAACATGGAGAGTAAGTTTGTATTGCACATTGTCTTAAGTAACACTAATAAATAGTCATCAAAAAGTAAAACTAATTAAAAAATAAATATGAATGTTAGATGAAATAAAATTGAAAGAAAAAAAATAAAATGAATTGTGGCGCACGGCAAAGTAAGATTCGGACGGCAAAGGAGGCTTTGCCGTGCGTACTTGTTGGCCGCACGGCAAAGGGAGTGGCACGGCAACGTCCAGACCCTTTGCCGTGCTGCATTTCGTTGCCGTGCGGCCTGCAGTGGTCTTTGCCGTGATGGTTTTCTTTGCCGTGCGTTCGCTCGGACTTTGCCGTGCGCATATTCTTTGCCGTGCGCCACTCGCTGACTATGCCGTGCTGTTTTTCATTGCCGTGCGCTGCACTAAATCTTTTCCGTGCGTTCTGTGTTTGCCGTGCGTGATGTTTTCTGCGCACGGCAAAGATTTCTTTGCCGTGCAGCGACTCACGGCAATGATTGCCAGCACGGCAACGGCAGTTTTTCCCGTAGTGATATCCTAGCAGCTACTCTGTGTCAATTTTATTGTAATATGAAGTAAATTATCAGACTAAATCACCTGGTCCACCATAGTATATATGCATACCAGACTTGTTGATTCCATAACCATCGACCGTGAATTTTGATAAATTGCTGCTGCCGGTTAAAGCTTTGTTGTCATTTGGATTAAGAAACTTGTTGTTTTTATCAATTATTTGGATGTTTTTTATAAAAGCTGATTTTCCATATCCTTCCGAGGCAAAATGACCACTACCAATTTGCGGAGAGTCTGTTGAGGCAGTGGGTCCAGAAACTTGCCCGCCCCAAAATGCACTTTCACCTCTGTCCTTAATATAGGTGAATAATGAACTTGGCCAATATCCAACTGGAGTATTCTCTTCACCATATACCACCCACCAATTCTTAGTCCTTGGGTCCTAAAATAAATAAGTTTATGGAATGAATGTCTTATTTAATGCATATGCGGATGTAAATTTTGTCGTTTAAGTGTTCAGGGGCATAACTTATTTTTCTCCTCTTAAGGTAGATAAGTAGACATGTTTTCTCTTAAACTTTTGTCGTAGCAAGGAATTTAAATCGATAGAACACATTTGAGTTTCATGGGTGTTTAAAATGTTTGCTAAATATCTATTATCTTAATGGTATGCTGAGTAGTAAGTTCATTTAGAACAATACTTTTGATGATCTGTATGTCAAATGTCTAGCACAAATTATGAAATTGTGAGATGGTAGGAAAAGAATCAACTCTTCATTATTTCAATGGCAAAACTCAATAAATATCATAGTGAACTACCTAGATTTTTCACAGATCAAATAAATTAAGTAAACACAAAGATTCACATGCAAGACTTTTACATTATATAAGGTATCTAAATTAGAAATATCGAGAGTACCTTGAACATAAGAACAGTTATGACATATTGTGGTCCATTATATATTGAAATAGGTTGCAACCTTCCTCCAAGACCAACGTTGTGATTCACTTGCACAAAACCAGGACATATGTGATCATAACATGGCTTTTTTAGTAAGCCATCATCCTAGTAAACATTAAAGTAATATAAAATTATATTTATAGTTGCATATCATAATATATCTAAATTTCAACAAGTTTCAAAAGGAATATCATGATTACCCAAGAAACATGGAACCTAGCGAAGCTATCGCCACTTAGACTCGGGGATACCAAATAACCGACAACAATTGCTTCTTCACGACCTGCTCCATTATAAATTTTTATGGATGTTGCACTAAGATCCTTCGTATGATTCTTCACCTTTGGCTCATAAACATTTATTATAGCCCGTGTCCCGTATATATCATCGTGTTGATATTTGATGCCCACCTCCTACAGGACAGAACTAGTATCGTTAAATGAGATGACAAAATATTAACCACATATATATACTATAAGTCATATACCGCATCACATATATCATTTCATGAATATAAATTAATGTTCGAGAATATGAGTTGGGAATGTATATGTTAAACCCTTCAATAAGGTGTCAGCAGAACTTGGTAACAAATGATATTCATTCAAGTAAAGTTCAAGTAACATGTATATTGAAGAAAAATATGAACGATACCTACTGAATAAAAAAATTTAGAGGATCTTAATTTACTTTAAATATCATTTCTGTATAATTGATTCCATTTAATAATGACCCTAAATTATATATTTCATATGACAGACCATAATTAGAAACTAAAAGAGAGGGTTCAAATAGGATGGTGCACTAGGATAGTATTTAGGAACTTAACCAACTTATCATAGTATGCGTACATGGTGTGTTTTGATGAACTAATGGCTGCTAATGTTCTCTCAAAGATATATAATAAAACTAACCTCTTGTTGTTTATCCTTGCCAACCACTTCATCAATACCTTTGGATGATATACGGTCTCTACCTTTGGATGATATACAGTCTCTTATATGGTTACGTAGTATAGGTATTGTTCCTCTTGGGCAGGAAACAAGAGGCAGCTGTGCTTGTGATACATGATGTAGAGATGCTGATTTGACATCCGTCCCTATTGGGAAAGAACTTGGTTCCATCTGTTTGCAAGCGAAACTTAATCACTGAATAGTGGATATGTATAATAGATTGTGTAATTTGAGTCATTATAAACAAAGTATATTTATCAACTCATGTTTAATAAATCTACATATATCAAAAAGTTGCTTATTTCAGGCTTCTAATTTCATAATTAAAGAATGGAAACAAAGAGAGATTCTTGAAACAAGAAGGAGGTGGCACAAGCAAAGTTACGAAATACAATAGCCTGGAAAAGAGCGATGCCAAACAAAATCATGATATAATCTCGCCAGTTTCTACATATCCAGCCTCCATCTATAGGAGGGTAACTCACTCTTCATGCGCGCGCATGTACTCGAATATGAATCAAGTAAATTGACCAAATATTGAATGCAAAACTTTTATTTATGTATTTGATTTACCTGAATTTTGTGGTCTTTCAACAATGGGTGAGTAAAAGATGGTTGTAGATTCATGTCAACGCAATCAAAGATATCTCCACCTTCCATCTGCTTTGAAGTTTCATCACCTTGTTAGCCACCAAAGAAGCTGCAAGATATAAAAATAAGACAATTGTTGGTCCATACCTTAATGGTTTTGTTAAATTGCTGACATGTGACGATGTGGCTAGAATTTTCTCCTTGATTTATAGATTGTGTACCATTTCCTCTAGTGGCTAGAAAAATATATGATAGAATAAGGGTCAGTCTAAGAGATTGCCTTTCCTTCATTTCAAAAGCTTGGATGGTCACTTCCATAATGCATATAGCATTTTATATATAGGCTTTCCAGCATATCACGAATTAAATGGTCCAATTCAAGGTACACAATGAATTGTAATTAAGGCCAAAATATCTTATTTGGTATATGCACATGAATACCTATTATTAATTGCATAAATGTAAGTATAGAATTCTACGCTTCCTAGGCGCAATTATATTCTTTCACTATGCACTAAACGCATCATATATTTTACGACATTAAATACTTGATATAATGAAATCAATCGCAAAGATTTTTCTATGCACTAAATGCATCATATATTTTACGACATTAAATACTCGATATAGTGAAATGAATCAGACAATTTAGTACATACGATATATTCTATCGAATTAATAATATAGTTTTATATTGTATAAAACATATGATGCATTTAGTGCATAGGAAAATTTTGTAATTACACCAACGTTATGTTTGGATGCACGGAATTAAACCTTGAATTGACTATTTAGAATTCGAGTACCAAATATTGTTTTTTTAAGTTAACTAGTAAAATTTCCCGTGCGTTGCTACGGGTTCTTCATTGGCTTGTATGCATTTCTCGAAACTTTCTTAAGCCTTGAGGCGTTGCCCCTGTTCATATCCCATTACCGTTCGAAATTAGTTTTTTATTTGACCAATACATATAATGTAACTGAATCAACAAAAGAACCACCGTTCAAAGAAAGTGTGCAAAGTAACAAAGGAGGAAGGCAAGAGTCAGCTCAAATTCATCAATATTGACCAAAACATAAAGAAAATCCGTTTTATGCATAGTTAGCTCGAATACGTCGATCTTGGTAATAAAATGATGTCACTTTTAACTTAAAACGTGAAGTCAGTAATCTGGCCTCGAAAGAATACACACACAAAGAAAGGTGCACAAATTAATAAAATAATTATTACATATACTATAACCCGAAAATATGGTGAAGGAACCTTGGTACCGGCACTACTGAAAGATTTATTTCATGTGTTACTTCCCAAACCATATTTTCTACAAGTAACATGGCTCTTTCACAGTTAAATACATGGTCTCCTAGAGTGGTCATATTGATCATGTTACCTGTTGCTGAAAAAGCATGTAAAGAAGCAACAAGCATCAGAATATATTTTGATGTAGATTGCTGGGACGCCCAACACCCCCGGCAATTCCTGCATAGCAAGGATTAAATCCATATTTTAATAGTTTCAAAACATCCAAATGTTAATTCCGTACAAATTTGAACTGCAGGATTCAGAGAAGAGACCATGATTGTATGGAGAAACAAATATAAAATCGACCGTGCTTCTTAAAAATGATAAAAAGAGGCGCTGATTGTATGGCCTATGTGGTCAGTTCCAATTCTTGTACGTTTGAAACGCTGTATGCTAGAAAGTAGAAACCTGGAGCATCACAACATCGGCTAGGCCTAAAATGCTGCAGCTCGTGAGGCTCAATAATGTCTAGCGCGTTAGGCTCTCGGTCTAAACCTAGGCCAATACCCACCTCTTAAGCCATTTCAGTCTAAACGCACAAGCCTACAACATAATCTGGGATTTTTGAGACTTGGAGCCCGGTACTACCGGTTCTTAGGCCGGTACTACCACCCCGGTGCAGTGTCCTGACGACTGTCAGGATTTTCCACTGGAGCGGTACTACCGCCCGAGGTACCGGTTAGGTACCGGTAAGCGGTACTACCGCTTACGCGAGCAGTACTACCGCTTTCAACTTTGACTTAAGGTACCGGGTGGGGACGAATCCAAACAGATTCATCACTTTCCCCCCACCCACCTCTAGTCAATGACGACTCCAAGCTCGAAGAACCTGAGGAGACCGGCCCCGATCTCCTCTTCCGACCATCCCCGGTCAAATCTCCTCCATGGAGAAGCTTCCCCACCTCCTTCTCCACCATGTCCTCCGGTATGAGCTCGAACCTCTCTCTCTAGGGTTTGTTGGATTCCCTAGATGCATAGGTTAGGGTTTGTTGGAAGTTTTTGGTGGAGAATCATCTTCAAAGGCTTCTCCATGTCAAGGGATACTACCTAGTTACACCATGTGAAACATTGTGTCTAAATGCCATGAATCGTAACCTAGATCTAGTGGTGTTGAGCTCGAGCGGTAGTACCGGTCCTTCCAGAGCGGTACTACCGGTTCGAGCGGTACCACCGGGCATGGTTGCAGTAGTACCGCTACATGCTGATTCACTCTTGTTGCCTGCTAGTGTCCTCTCGTGCTGCATTTCCAAGGCTTGTGCACTTATCCCCTATTCCCTCTACAACCTATGTTGTTCACAGGTCCATCCAAGCCCCGTAGTGGCGCCAAGGTTAAGCCTCGTCGTTAACGAGACCAAGAAGACCAAGAGGAAGTCTTGCCACAAGGAACCACCAACCGCCAAAGGGCATCAGCAGCAGCTGCTAGCAAGAGGACCACCTCGGGTCCCCAAAGGTCTATGACTTCTCTCAAGAAAGCCCAATTCTTGCAAGTACGGGGAGCCAACCCTTACTTGGTGCCAAGGAACTCTCGTCTCTGCCCCAACAACTTCTTCTATCACCCCGATCAAGAAAGGATTTACAATGACGTCTATGCGTCAAAGGAGTTCAATTGTTTCCCTCAATACTCCATCAACATGGACAAGCTCCAATATAAGCCCGAATACTTTGGGGAAGCACTTGAAATCTGCGAAGAGCAAGGTCTTGTTCCCTTGATGACCTTCTCCCACAACTACTCCAAGGAGGTGATATGCCAATTCTATGCCACCGTGGTGTTTCTGGAATATGAGGGTGGCTTCCGCTCGTTGAACTGGATGACCAAGGAGTTCGTGATGGAGGCCACGTGGCAGGAGTTTGCTTGGGGCATTGGCTATGATCTTCCCGACAACGACATCAACTTCTTCCGGATTCACCTTGCACACAAGCCAATGGCCAAGGAGAAGATGGCCAACCTCTACATCCCCGGGAGAATGTTGTGCGGAAGTGCTTTTTGGTGTTACGATGCCAAAGGGAGAGAAGTTGATCTATTAGGACGGGAATTTGCATGGGGATGCCAAGGGCTTGGTGCTTCATTTTGGTTTTTCGGCCTTGGCATCATGTCTTATCCCTAGTTATTCGGAACTTATTCCTATGCTTGCAACTCTATTTGTGGATCTCCCGATCCCCCCCCCCCCGGTTTGTATTAAGACTTATTCGTGGTAGCCTATATTTGTCTTCGTTGTTTATCTATTGTTGTCTACACCAATTCTATGGGGGCATTTAGTGGGAGTTTGGGTTTCTCAAGGCAAAGGTATGACAAATCCACCCAAAGCTCCATGTGTTTCCATATGACTCCTCCATAGTGTGCATATGCTATATGAACATGTCAAGTATCCTTGTTGCATATGTGCATGGTTTGTAGAATCTAGGGGGAGTTGTTCCACTAGATTGAGGATCTCCCCACCTACCCAATCAATCTTGCCTAAATTTGGAGGAGTGGTGGAGGAGGCCCCGATCTATACATCTACCAAGAGAGAATTCACCAATACCATCTAGTGCTTAGTGGATCTTGTTATTAGGGTTCCTATGGTGGGATCTTGGAGGAAGTGCTCCTATGGAGGCTAGATTGGAGTTGTGCTAGCCCCATAGGGTGTTGGGAGCCTCCTAGTGTTGTGGAGCTCGCCCCAACCTTGTGAAGGAACCACCGCCTCGACCGGTGTCTTAGTGGAGAAGGGGGAGCCCCTTTGTGGAGCTCTCTTGAGGAAGAAGGTGAGACCTTCCTTCGTGGTGTGGCCGTCTAGCCTCTTGTGTGAGGCTAGCACCTCCTCAACGCAGACGTACTCACTTTTGTGGGAGGAACTGCAGGAAACAAACCTCGCCTCGTCTCTGCGCCCCCCGATTGTCCCGCTCCTTATCTTTACTATCATACTTGGTTCCTTTGCTTGTTGCACTAGACTAGGATCATACTAGGATCACCTCTAGCATCAAAGCTATCACCTTTTACTTCCGCATCGCACTAAAATTGAAAAAGGATAAAAAAATTTGCATAGCGACCATTCACCCCCCGCCCCTCTTGTTCGCTACGGTCCATTCAGCATTATTCATATAATATGGCCAAATAAGTAATATCTTTAAATCTTTAAACCGCAAGTGGACAAATAATATATGCATAACTAGTAGAAAAATGCGAGGAATTTGAATATGGAATAATTTCATTTTTATTCATTTGTTAATATTATTATCAAATAATATATGCATTATTCATATAATATGGCCAAATAATTAATATCTTTAAATCTCTAAACCGCAAGTGGACAAATAATATATGCATAATTATTAGAAAAATGTGAGGAATATAGAATAATTTTATTTAATTTATTTATTAATATTATTATGAAATAATATATGCATTATTCATATAATATGGCCAAATAATTAATATCTTTACATCTTTAAACCGCAAGTGGACAAATAATATATGCATAACTACTAGAAAAATGTGAGGAATTTGAATATGAAATAATTTTGTTTTTATTCATTTATTAATATTATTGTCGAATAATATATGCATTATTCATATAATATCTTTAAATCTTTAAACCGCAAGTGGACAAATAAATATGCATAACTATTAGAAAAATGGGAGATAGTTGATGCCATCGAGTCAGCGCTGCCAATTATGTGTTTTTAAGGTTTGAGGGCATATGGTTTCTTGCATGGATGTGACGGGGTTCGTGTGATCCAGACATAATGATTTGGATCAATAATTTACGGATGTTCTGTAAGAATTTCACGGTCCTATCCATGATCTAAGAAAGCCTCAATAATCTGGGATACAAGTAGGGGTGGAAACGGATCAGGTCTAAGGAATTGCTGAAATATTATCTCATTTTTTTGTAACTCCGATTGAGCTGAAATTTTAACCACTACTACAACTTTTCATAACCTACGCACCCATAAAATATGAGATCATTCTGAGGTGTTTAGGTAGGGTAAAAACAATACTGTATGTGAGGACTTTAAATAACATATCCATTATTCATATAATATGGCATAGTTAATATCTTCGAATCTGTAAATCGCATTTGGACATATAATATGTCCATTATTATTAGAAAAAATGCGAGAAATTTAAATAAAAATATAATAGAAAGATTTAATATATTGATCGCGACAATTCATATGTTCATACATAGAAGGCACACACGACACCACACACCACACCACCATGCATCTACTCATAAATATTAAGTCTGAGGCGATCCAACTGGCTATTGTAGCCAAGTGCCCGGAAATGCCTCCTACCCAGCTCGAAGCCGAGGCGAGCATAGAGAGCGACATACTGCAGTTGCTTATGGCTCAAGGGAAAATCTCCCCATCCAAAAATCAGTGTTTGTTCTTCTGCTAATTCCTTGGCGGTCTTCGGTTGCTTGTTCTTCTTATTAAACTTCTTCTTCTGCTCGAGATCCGTCCCAATATATCGATTTGCCAAATCATACAAACTCGGTTTCTGCTTATTTGGGACGGGGTTCTGGAGGATCTACTGGAGGTTGATCGCAGACGGAATAATAATTCCGTATGTATGCAACATATTCACATCATTGTGGATTGCCGCGCCACAGAATCTGATGTTCTTGTCCGCAAGGAAATCGATGAGCAGTTGTGGCACTTCATCGGCATGAACAATATGGAAGACCAAAGTATGTTGCGTGATGGAGAGTTGAAGGACGGCAACGCGTTGGTTAGCTCTACCCTTGCGAGGGTCGGTGAACTCGCAGTCCAAGCCCACGACCTTCAAACACAGAAAAAAAATGCCATTGGGATTTTGGATGCTTTAGGATATCTCTAAATTTTAAGCTACATATCTTTGATAACAAAAGCCATGGAAAAACTAACCTTGATTTCCGCGGCGTCGAGGAAATCCCTCTTGACGGCACGGTGATACGTCTCCAACGTATCTATAATTTCTTATGTTCCATGCTACTTTTATGACAATACTCACATGTTTTATACATACTTTACATCATTATTATGCATTTTCCGGCACTAACCTATTAACAAGATGCCGAAGTGCCAGTTGCTGTTTTCTGCTATTTTTTGTTTCAGAAATCCTACAAAAGAAATATTCTCGGAATTGAACGAAATCAACGTCCAGGGTCTTATTTTTCGACGGAGCTTCCAGAAGACCGAAGGGGATACGAAGTGGGGCCACAAGGGGCCGTCACCATAGGGCGGCGCGGCCTGCATGGGGCCCGCGCCGGCCTATGGTGAGGGGCCCTGATACGTCTCCGACGTATCGATAATTTCTTATGTTCCATGCTACATTATTGATGATATCTACATGTTTTATACACATTATATGTCGTATTTACGCATTTTCCGGCACTAACCTATTAACAAGATGGCGAAGAGCCAGTTGTTGTTTTCTGCTGTTTTTGGTTTCAGAAATCCTAGTAAGGAAATATTCTTGGAATTGGACGAAATCAACGCCCAGGGTCCTATTTTTGCACGAAGCTTCCAGAAAACCGAAGGGGAAAGGAAGTGGGGCCACGAGGCGCCGCCACAATAGGGCGGCGCGGCCCAGGCCCTGGCCGCGCGGCCCTAGCGTGTGGGGCCCTCGTGTGCCCCCCCGCGTTGCCCTTCCGCCTACTTAAAGTCTTCGTCGCGAAACCCTCTGTACCGAGAGCCACGATACGGAAAACCTTCCAGAGACGCCGCCGCCGCGAATCCCATCTCGGGGATTCGGGAGATCGCCTCCGGCACCCTGCCGGAGAGGGGAATCATCTCCCGGAGGACTCTTCATCGCCATGATCGCCTCCGGAGTGATGAGTGAGTAGTTCACCCCTTGACTATGGGTCCATAGCAGTAGCTAGATGGTCGTCTTCTCCTCATGTGCTTCATTGTCGGATCTTGTGAGCTGCCTAACATGATCAAGATCATCTATCTGTAATACTATATGTTGTGTTTGTCGGGATCCGATGGATAGAGAATACTATGTTATGGTGATTATCAATCTATTACTTATGTGTTGTTTATGATCTTGCATGCTCTCCGTTATTAGTAGAGGCTCGGCCAAGTTTTTGCTCTTAACTCCGAGAGGGAGTATTTATGCTCGATAGTGGGTTCATGCCTCCATTAAATCCGGGACGAGTGACAGAAAGTTCTAAGGTTGTGGATGTGATGTTGCCACTAGGGATAAAACATTGATGCTATGTCTAAGGATGTAGTTGTTGATTACATTACGCACCATACTTAATGCAATTGTCTGTTGCTTGCAACTTAATACTGGAAGGGGTTCGGATGATAACCTGAAGGTGGACTTTTTAGGCATAGATGCATGCTGGACGGCGGTCTATGTACTTTGTCGTAATGCCTTGATTAAATCTCACTATATTTATCATATCATTGTTACCCTCCAAAAACCCCCCGACGGGCAATGGCTGAGCAACACGAAGAGCCGGGAAGCTCCCAGGGCCGCTTAGTGGATCCCTGGCACCTCGCGTCGTCCCGCAAATCTTCTGGCCAAACGTCCTGGCGGTTGCTAGGGCGTGCCACCTGACCTAGACCCGATCAGGAAGGTGTTAGTGCTTCGATTGTTCCTGCATGGTAGACACGTAAACATTAAATACGAGCCCTATCGGCTCTCAGGTTTCCCTGTGGATCGGCTCAAGGAGCCGATCGCCCCATGTTTCACGTTGGATTTACAATGGCATGGGGATCCTGCTTGATCGGGACAAAGCTAAAACGATCCACGACAGTTTAGGGTTTTCACCGCATAACCGGAACGTCCTACGTGTGATCGGGCCTAGCAGCTACGGAAGACGATGCAAACCACCCCTACGAGAGGCCTAAAAACCAACATAATGTCGATTCCCGGAACATCCCTCGCAGGGACGGTGAACAACATCTAGCGCACTACCGGATCCTCCGACCCCAGCGTAAGGCCTAACTATGCAGATATCAAACTAATCCTTGCGGAGCAAGGAGCAACCATAACGGATCGGATCTACTAAGTAACGAATAAGCAAGATGATGCCCTTACGTCTGGATAGACGTAAGGGCAGCTAGGTGTCGAGGGACGGCATTGCCACGCAGATATGCACGTGAAAGCATCAATGCAAGCCCCTAAACACCTAAGGATAAATAGTACTGCTCGCCATCAACAAGGCTTCAGCACGAGCGAGTACAAGGTTGACGAATAAACGTATATCGCCTAGATCGCTAGATGCGATCTTGGCAGCATGGTGCTTACCCGGGAGAAACCCTCGAAGAAAGGGGTGGCGATGCGCCTGATTTGTGTTGGTTGAACGATGATTGTCCTCCTTTTCCGATAACCCTAGATACATATTTATAGTCCAAGGGACTTTCTAATTGAGGCGTGCACCTAACCGTGCACGGGCCAGACTCTATCTCTTAATCTAAATTACAATGCGATCTAATATGTTACAGATACACGGGCAACTTAGCCCAAACTCTTAGCGCAAGGCCGCTTCGAAGATGCTCCACGTGTACATCCTTCAAGCCCATCTCCACTTACGCCCCATCTCCTGATTTGGCCAAAATCGGGTGGTAACACATGCCCCCCTGGTTTTGATAATGATAATTGCAAAACCATCTGTCTCCTTCGAAGGGTCATGTCATAGCAGAACCGTCGCAGTTCTCTTCATGATGACGTCTCGCCTTTCCAACTTCTCTGCACGACTTGACGGTTCTGGCACCACGTCCTCGGGAACTGCTTAGGCATTGAACCATATATTCCCCCTTTTATTTTGGCCACATCGAACAGTTCTCCTCCTCCTCCCTCTGCATCAGTACTTCCAAAAACCCTTCTGTGCCACCATGTCTTCCTCTTCTTCCTCTTCATCGGGTCTTTCTGCGCAGTCCTCCCCCTTCTGCGAGCCGACGCCGGAGTGGGACCCGGTGGAGGCCCATGCGGCCAACACTCGCCGCGCCATCGAGGCCGGGGACGACCCGAGCCACAACTTCTCCATCTGGTCAGAGGACGACCAGTCCCTGACCGACGGGGAGAGCGACCTCCGCTTCCTCGCCAATGAGGAAGCGGTGGAGGAGAGCGACGACGACCACCTCTCCTGGGACGATTTCACCTCTTCCGAGGAGGTGGAGGGAGAAGAAGAGGAGGAGGACAGCACCTCCTCCGACGAGCCGCCGGCCAAACGCCACTGCCCCTGGCCCGGGAACCTCAGCGACTTCGACAGCGATGACGACGACGCTGACGAGGAGGACGAGGACAACGAGGGTCCTGCCGGTGGTCGCTACAGCAGCGACGACGAGCCGGCTGGGAGCAGTGCCGACGACGGCGATGATGACGACGACGACGAGGGCAGCAACGGCCCCTAGATAGGATCTTAGCCTAGGGCCAGCAGTAGTAGACGGGGCAATGTACCCCCTAAGACCTCCTTTTGAGAGCAATCAGCTCTTTATGTAAGAAATCTAGTTTATCAATGAAGAATTTCCCCAACTTGATTTTGCCGACCTTCTTCATGATAATTTAGCCGATTGCCCTTCGTACTGAGCCTGCCGACTGTCAATTTGGTCAGTGCTCAATGAGCCGATGGCAGTGCATCGGGCTCTCATGACAAATTCGAGGTAGATCCATCCGGACCTCCAACTCCCGGTCGAACCCCAATCGTGTAAACCCCAGATCCTGGAAATGCAGATCCAACTGAACGGAATGTTGGACTTCAGCGGCATCCTCGTCTTCCAGATCCTTTTTGCCTTCAGGAGATCTTAGGACCGTCGTTAGAACAACTCCGCTACTGAAGCTAACACTGTTGCAGAACAGGCACTATTTGCCTACAACTGTCCTTGTGATGCTTCATTTCTTTGCAGCCACAACTGGTCCAGAGCCCCTCAACGATCGTTGCTTCCTCTCCAAATTCCTCCCATCAACTCCAGCAGTTCCCTTCTGCAATAATTCACCATCTCTCAACGAGTCGTGATGCAGAGCAAGCCGATTTCAACCAAATCGGCTCCATAGAACAAGGAACCTTAAGGGCGAGCTGCCCCCCGAGCCTCAGTCAAGGCGAGGATAAAGGTGGACCAGCCGAATGGGCCATCATTGGCTTCTCAACTGTAGTGTTGTGTTAGCTAAATTCAACAAAATCGGCTCTCCAGATCGTTGATGTTTCAGAGCGAGCTGCCCCCCGAGCTACTCCAGCTTTTCATTAAAACAGGGCAAGAACGCTTACGCTCAAGGAGCCAGTGCACCGGAAAGGTTTTGGAAGGATCGGCAGCTCCCTTGAACCAAGAAGCCTCAACGTAGTGGCCCTTCAACCCCTCTCAGCTCCATTCCTGCGTCTTGCTGCCTTGATTGGCTCATCATTTTGGGCAACCTGATGCAGCTTCTGGTGAGAATGGTCCAGCTCCAGGAGGAAACATCACAGCCCATTGGATGATCATCGGCTGTTCTCATGATCCTGATCCGTATGCTTGCGCAGGCACTGCTGATCTGGTGATGACTGCTCCATCAGGCTTCTGCTCGTAGCAGTCGTATCCCTTGAGTCGATGGCCGTGCATCGGCTTTGAATCCTTAAGTCGATGTCTACGCATCGGCTGTGCCCAAATTTTTTTGTATTTTCGATTTTTTACGGCCGATTTGTTTACGTATCGACCTCCCATCTACGAGCTGTTCTGTTGGGCATTCGATATGCATTCCCAGCTTCGTATCCTCGTGTCTCATCCATCTATATCTATGTGCCCCCCGAGCCGATTCTGTCAAGTAATTGATGGTATCGGCTCTTCAGGCATCTGTTGGAACAATGCTGAACACAGACAAAGGGATGTTGAGGATAATTTTGGCCGATTGCGGGAATCGGCCTCCCTTTCCATTGCAATGCTTCGTGAAGGTTTAGCACTTCTTGGTTTCCCACTGTAGCTACGTGGCGTGTTGGAGATAAAATCCTTTGCTTTCCATTTTTTGGGGCCGATCGCAGGGATCGGCCTTGCCACGTATGTCCAATGTCTTGGACCTGCTACTCTGTCGGGATCACAGACACCATGTTTGTGTCAGCCGATGCCTCTGCATCGGCATCAGCCGATGCCTGTGCATCGGCTTTCGCCTGTTTGGGGCGCCATACTTTCCTTGGCGGGCGCGCCTTCGTCTCCGATGTTTGCTGAACCTTCGTGGCCAGATCGGGCCGCGCTCTTCTCAACGTGTACAGGTACTGTGCCTCGGCTTCTTCCAGGTTTCGCAGCCGCTGCACTCTACGCTTTTGAGAATGGCTGAGTCCATCAGGGCACCACCTTGGTCGGTGATACCTATCTTCTTCTCCATCTGACTCCTCGAAGTCTTCTTCTTGAGATGACTCAGCTCGTTTGTTATGTGGTGGGAGAGGTCCTAGGCGCTCGAACACTGAAACTTCGTTTGCCCTCCTCCCTCGCTGTTTGCACTCCGGGCAGTTCTCGATTGTTGGCAATCGGCTCATTCCTGAGTCCCAGCAATGTTTGAAGAAGGGACAGTTCCAGTGCTCATCCACGTTGTCTTGCTCCCTTGACCTCCCTCTAGCGTGTCGTTCGTACCCGTCGTTGTTTCTGTTGTGCTGACGATACCTCCTGTCCGCTGCATCTGACCGATAATATCTTTCATCATCTTCGTCGTAGTGCCGACGTCGGTCGTACTGCTGCTCATATTTGTTGAGGAGATGCGATCGATCCTACCTCCTCCTCAGTCAGGTACCGCCTGTCATCATCTTGGGGCCGGTCGCGTGGAACGGCCTCCTCTTTATCTTTGCCACGGGAGTGGCTGCTCTCTGCTTTATCTTTGCCATGGCGGATCACAAACCCAGCCATATTGACATCGAAAGAGAACCCTGGCTCTCTTATGGAGTGGCTTAGGTCCACCATGTTGACGTCCGGAAACGGACGCATGTCTACCTTCATGGCAAACTGTCCGAAAGTTAATCGGCCTGATTCTATCGCCATCTGAATTTGTGCGCGCAATACTTTGCATTCGCTGGTGGTGTGCGTGAACGTATGATGCCATTTGCAGTATGGCCTCTTGTTCATCTCCTGCGCCGTAGGGATCTTGTGGCCTTCGGGTAGCTTCAACTGTTTCTCTTTCAGTAGCAGATCGAAGATCTGTTCAGTCTTGGTCACGTCAAAGTCCAACCCTCTTGGAGGCCCTGGTGGATTCACCCATTTGCGGGACACGAGTGCCGGCGTCCGAGTCCATTCGGCTACCGCTACTTCCCGATCTTCCGCGAGTCTTCATCTTCATCGGTATTGACCAGGCTGATCGCGCGCTTGAACTTGTCTTGGTACAGTTCTGGATGGCGCTGTTCATATAAGGTCAGCCTACTGACCAGGTGCGTCAACGAGTTGTACTCCACTTGGAACGTCAGATCCTTGAACGACGCTGCAAGGCCTGCCACGGCCAGCTCGACTACCTCTTTCTCAGTTAAGTGAACCGAATAGCATCGGTTCTTGACAGTTCTGAAACGTTGGATGTACTCAGAGACTGTCTCTCCTCGCTTCTGCCGAACCTGTGCTAGTTCGGCAATACCGGCTTCGGTAGCTTCGAATGGTATTGGGTGTGGAACTGTTCCTCCAGCTGCTTCCATGATCGCACTGAATTTGGCTGCAGCGAGGTGTACCATCCAAAAGCTGGACCGGTGAGGGATTGCGAGAAGCACCTCACCCGTAGCTGATCCGATGCCGAGGCCATGCCTAGCTGGGCCAAGTATCGGCTCACGTGCTCGATGGAGCTAGACCCTTCTAACCCACTGAATTTGGTGAAGTCCGGGAGCCGGTACTTAGGTGGCAGTGGGATCAGGTCAAACTCATTGGGGTACGGCTTGGAATAGCCGATTATCTTCTTCTTCGGCAAGATGCCGAACTGATCTCTCGGAGCTGCGCTGATCTGATCTGCGGTGGAGGTAGTGGCAGCTCAGCTTTCCTGGACTGGTGCAGTGGTATACTTGGCTAGCCACGCCTGTTTCTCAGCTTCCGCTCCCAAACTCCCCGCTGCTGCAGTCGTTCCTCCTGCCGGAACAATGGCTCCTGCTCCGGCAATCCCTCTCGGCGGAGCTCGGATCGCCTGCGTCCGGTTGTTGCGGTCCGGCACATACGTGCACACGTATCCGTGTGGGATCTCCTTGGGCGGCTCATATAAGAACTGGTAGTCGCCCGGATCCCCTCCAACCTTGTAGACAACGTATGCCGGTGAACCTTGTTGCCGTGGAGCTGCCATCGCGTACGGAAATGGTGGCCTGGTGTGGAGTTGCACCTCTCCTTGGTGAGTCCCTAGAGCAGGTCCTGACGGGGAGTACCGACGCTCCATGATCTCTTGCACCACACGGAGCGCGACGCGCTCCAAAGAATTCACCAGGCTCTCAGCATGCCGATGCAGTGAATGGGCCACCACGTAGTTGATTTCCTGTCGCAGGGCTGCGGTACGTTCATCCGAAGGGAGGGATAAATCCAACCCTTCGAGGACGCCTTGTGGCGTGAATCCTTTGAACCTGATACCGTGCGAACGGGTCTTCTCAAAGGAGCCGATGAGTTCGGCTTCAACGATGGCCTTCAGCTCATCGTACTTCTTCTTATGATCCGTGAGGAAGATCCTCGTATGTGATCGGTTTCTCCGCCATCTCGGATGCCGATGTTGACGTGGATGTTGCAGAAGGTGGTCCCACCGGGCGTGCCAGAATGTGTTACCCTCCAAAACCCCCCGACGGGCAATGGCTGAGCAACACGAAGAGCCGGGAAGCTCCCAGGGCCGCTTAGTGGATCCCTGGCACCTCGCGTCGTCCCGCAAATCTTCTGGCCAAACGTCCCGGCGGTTGCTAGGGCGTGCCACCTGACCTAGACCCGATCGGGAAGGTGTTAGTGCTTCGATTGTTCCCGCATGGTAGACACGTAAACATTAAATACGAGCCCTATCGGCTCTCGGGTTTCCCGTGGATCGGCTCAAGGAGCCGATCGCCCCATGTTTCACGTTGGATTTACAATGGCATGGGGATCCCGCTTGATCGGGACAAAGCTAAAACGATCCACGACAGTTTAGGGTTCTCACCGCATAATCGGAACGTCCTACGTGCGATCGGGCCTAGCAGCTACGGAGAGACGATGCAAACCACCCCTACGAGAGGCCTAAAAACCAACATAATGTCGATTCCCGGAACATCCCTCGCAGGGACGGTGAACAACATCTAGCGCACTACCGGATCCTCCGACCCCAGCGTAAGGCCTAACTATGCAGATATCAAACTAATCCTTGCGGAGCAAGGAGCAACCATAACGGATCGGATCTACTAAGTAACGAATAAGCAAGATGCTGCCCTTACGTCTGGATAGACGTAAGGGCAGCTAGGTGTCGAGGGACGGCATTGCCACGCAGATATGCACGTGAAAGCATCAATGCAAGCCCCTAAACACCTAAGGATAAATAGTACTGCTCGCCATCAACAAGGCTTCAGCACGAGCGAGTACAAGGTTGACGAATAAACGTATACTTGCCTAGATCGCTAGATGCGATCTAGGCAGCATGGTGCTTACCCGGGAGAAACCCTCGAAGAAAGGGGTGGCGATGCGCCTGATTTGTGTTGGTTGAACGATGATTGTCCTCCTTTTCCGATAACCCTAGATACATATTTATAGTCCAAGGGACTTTCTAATTGAGGCGTGCACCTAACCGTGCACGGGCCGGACTCTATCTCTTTAATCTAAATTACAATGCGATCTAATATGTTACAGATACACGGGCAACTTAGCCCAAACTCTTAGCGCAAGGCCGCTTCGAAGATGCTCCACGTGTACGTCCTTCAAGCCCATCTCCACTTACGGCCCATCTCCTGATTTGGCCAAAATCTGGTGATAACATACCTCTGCTGCTCTTGATTCACCATCTGTGATAAGTAACTTGTTTCACCACCACAAGCTTCAAATGCTGGTACTTCTGCTGAATCTGAAAATTCCTCTCATAATTGTGATGATGCTTCTGCTGTGCTTGATAATGATGGTTCGTTAGGATCTTTTCTAGATGCTACAATTGCTAAGTCTAGACAAATTGAAAATACTGAAACTCCTAATGAAAATGCTGCTACACTCGTTAATTCACTCGAGTCTGTTGAATATTCTAGTGATGATCTTGATGAAGATTATGTAGAGCTTGATGATGATTTTATTGAAAAATGCAATGCTACTACTGATGCAAGAAAAATTAAAAAGTTGCTTGCAGAACATGCTGTTAGATATAAATTATCTCCTGATCCTAAATTTGCCACATCTCCTATAAACATTAGGGATAAAGATTATGATTTTTCTCTTGATTTATCTCATATAGCTATTGTTGAGAAAACACCCTTTTGTGGTACTGAAAAAGAAAGTGCTGTTGAACACATGACTGAGTTATCTACTCTTAGTGGCTTGTTTTCCGATGATATTAAGATGCGTACTTATTTTGTCGCTAAAATTTTTCCTTTCTCATTAAAGGATGATGCTAAAACTTGGTATAATAATTTGCCTCCTGGTTCTATTAAAAGTCCAAAAGAATTGCTTGATGTTTTCTTCCGCAAATACTTTCCTGCTAGTGCTCAACATGCTTGCTTTGCAGAGAATTTATAATTTTGACCAGGAAGATGGAGAGAAATTGCTTGAGGCTTGGGCGAGATTTTGCTCTCTTATTAGAGCTCAGCCTGACCATGATTTGGAAAAGCATGATTTACTTGATATATTTTATAGTGGACTAACTATTGAGTCTAGGGCATACCTGGATAGTTGTGCTGGTTGTGTTTTCAGGAAAAGAACTCCAGACGACGCTGAAGAACTATTGGCTAAAATAGGCCGGAATCATGATGATTGGTCTACACCTGAACCAACCCCGACACCGATAGTGAAGAAGAGGGGTATGATTAAATTAAATGATGAAGATATGAGGGAAGCCAAGAAGTCTCTTAAAGAGAAGGGTATTAAACCAGAAGATGTGAAGAATTTACCTCCTATAGAAGATTTATGTGAGATAACTCCCCCTTCATCCATGATTGAGGTACACTCTCTTCAACGCTTTACTAGGGAAGATATTCCATATTCAAAACCTCCTGCTCAATGCTTAGATAAGTTTGATAATTATATTGTTAAGCAACAAAACTTTAATATGAGAGTAGAGAATCATTTAATGGAAAATTCTCGAGCTATTAGTGAATTGCATGGTATTGTGGAGAGAACCTCCAATGATATTAAGATACTTGTTAAACATTTTCAAATGGTTCAAACTCAAATTGATCAACTTACTAAAGTGCAAAATGACTTGTTGGGAAATAATTCTAAAGAAAAACATGCTTATGAAGTAACAACTAGAGGTGGTGTTTCTACCCAGGATCCTCTATATCCCGAAGGGCATCCCAAAAGAGTTGAACAAGATTCTCAACTAACTAAAACTAGTGCTCCATCTAAGAAAAAGAAAAAGAAACATAAGAATGTTGTAGAATCCTCTCGAACCCGTTAATGATCCTAATAGTATTTCTATTTCGATGTCTGAAACCGAAAGTGGTAATGAACATGAGGAAGATAATGATAAGAATGATACTCCTGATAAAGAAGAAATTGAAAAAGAACCTAAAAAGCATGCTAAAAATAAAAAGTACACTAAAGAAGATTTTATTACTGAGAAACATGGTAATGAAAGAGAACCTTGGGTTCAAAAGCAAATGCCTTTTCCTGCTAAGAAACTAAAATCAAAGGAGGAGGAACATTATAATAAATTTTGTGATTGGATGAAACCTTTATTTTTGCAAATTCCTTTGACTGATGCTATTAAATTGCCTCCTTATTCAAAGTATATGAAAGATATTGTTACTAACAAAAGGAAAATCCCCAATGAGGAAATTTCTACTATGCTCGCTAATTACTCCTTCAATGGTAAGATTCCAAAGAAGTTGGGCGACCCGGTATACCTACTATTCCTTGTTCCATCAAGAATAATTATGTTAGAACCGCTCTATGTGATTTGGGAGCGGGAGTTAGTGTAATGCCCTTTTCTCTTTATAAGAGACTTGATTTAGATAAGTTAATACCAACTGATATATCTTTGCAAATGGCTGATAAATCTACTGCTATTCCTGTTGGTTTATGTGAAAATGTTCCTGTTCAAGTTACTCAAGCATTGCTTGATATTAACTGATTTTGTTGTGTTGGAAATGCCTCGAAGATGATAATATGTCCATTATTCTTGGAAGACCCTTTCTTAATACTGCAGGGGCTGTTATTGATTGCAATAAAGGCATGGTTACTTTCAATGTTGATGATAAGGAACACACTTGTCTATTTTCCCAAGAGGATTGATAAAGTATGTGGAGTCAATACAATTTTTAATGTGAAAACTATCAAAGTGGGATCCATTGATTGTCCTATATATGAGCCTAAAGAAGAATATCAAACTCTTGTGATTGGATCCATATCAATTCAATATAAGGTAACATGATTGATTTGAGGTTTATTTCTTCTTATGTCATATAAAATTTATTTGGTAGCAAGACTTGATCAACCTTGTTAACAAGTATATTTTATTGCATAAAAGAGCTAAACAACATTTCTTTCTTTCTTTCTCCCTCCACTTATTTTACTTGCTGTAGCACTTTTGTTTTGCAATATGCTTTAGTTGTTTAAGATTTTGGAAATCATTTTCCTGCGCAGTAATCATTAATTTAATACCAGAAATGTGCATTTTTCGAAGTTCTCTAAAAATTACAAAAATTACACCGTTGGTCCTATTTTTCGACGAGGCACCTGGGAGCACCAGAGGATGACCTGTGGGGCACCAGGAGGTGCCACACCACAGGCCGGCGCGGCCAAGGAGGTGGGCGCGCCACCCTGTGGTGTGGGCCCCTCCTTGCCCCACTACATCATCTCTTCCTCCCAGCATCTTCTCTCTCCCGAAAAAACTCGTACCAAGTTCCTCTCACTCGTGTTTCTGCTCAAGAACTCGCGATTTTTCGATCTCCTTGCTCAGCCCAGATTTCTGTTTGAAATTTGGCACATTTACTCCTTGGTATGTGACTCCTTTGATTGCCCAATTAGAATTTTGTTTGGTTGAGTATATCTTGAATATTTTGCTGCTGTAGATAACATGTTTAGTGAGCTTGCATGCTTGTTCTAAGTGGTAGAAATTAATTTTGATGCATGTTTAGTACTCTAGCAAGTTCCTATAGTAGTTCCCTTCAATTACATACCTTGAAATCAAATTTTATAATGATTGTTGAAAAATTTCAGAAAATGGAAGGGAGTATGCACCAACTTAACCAAGAAGAGTTGGAGGTACAGCAAGTCATGAGAGTTCATCGTGAAGAGGGAGTATACCCCTCTTATTACCCATGCACGGATTTTATGCGGAATGCAGGAATCCTGCAAGACGTTCAAACACTAATTTCCAATGCAGGATTGGAAGGTTTTACTGTTGGTGAACCTCACCAATATGCTAAACTAACGGTGTCGGTTGTGCAGGATTTTGAATTTCACCGGTCTCAAACTAACCCCATGGTCCGGTACAAGATTTATAACAAAACTATCGACTTGCCTTTCAGTGATTTTTGTACAGCAATTAGAGTGCCGCGGTGGGGGTCCTGCGAGAAGATCAGGGGAACACCGCGGGAGCTCTCAAATCTTTTTACAAGGATTTGTAATGGGAGGAGCTTCTCCAATGATAGTGGTAAGATTAGTAGCATTCAACAGCCAGCCATCCGCTACTTTGCCTATTTCATTACAAAGTGCGTTCTTGCGAGAAGGACTGGAGGTAAATTATCTGTCCAAGATTTGGCTTTCTTAGCTGCTGCTTTGCAACAGGATAGGACTTATAATTTGGGTGCTTTAATAGCTTGTAGACTTGCTACTAACCGTGAGAAAGGAGGAATTTGTGGAGGTCTTATCGCCTCTCGCTTATTAGCTATGCATGGTGTAGGACCCCACCATTTAGATATTCCGCTTTCTATAGAGAAGCTTGATGTTGTTTCCATGATTAAACATGAATTTATTTCAGATGCATCTAATTTGAACAACCTGCATTATAGGATAACTTTGTATAAGAAAAATTGGAGTATAACCAAGAAAATTGAAAAACTAGTACGCTTGCCTGCACCTGCTTTGTTTAACCTTGATGCCAGGAACGGGTGGTCGATCACAGAAAATGAGCTAAACGCATACATAGAAAGGGAAAGCCGTCGTGCAAGGGAAGATGTGGAGGAGGCCGAGGAGCACCCCGACTCTTCATCCGATGCAGCGAGCTCCTCATATCAACATCATGGGCATGTGGAACCTCCACGATATTCTTCTGCACAGGGGCCCTATTACCACTCCATGTATGATCCACCGGCGTGGAACTCCGACCCTCGTTGGGAATGAACTCCACTTAGGCCAAAAGCCTAAGCTTGGGGGAGGTATACCGGCATCACTCATTCTTTGCATATTATGGTTGCTGCATACTTGTACATACTTGTTTAGTCTCTTAGAGTGGTTTTCTAATGAGAGGGAGATGATATTTGGGGAAGTGCTGTCCAAAAACAGATTCTGGGCTGTTACCAAAAAACATCGTACGCACAGCCAGAACGTTATTTTGAGTTGCCAATTTTTGAGCATGTTCCCCAGGTTGTTATCTAACTTTCATTAGTTGAACACTTTTTGTTCTGAGCAATGGAAGATTTTTGTTAATTTCGATTTCTGTACTGCTGTCAGGATTTGGCAGATTTCGTCATCCCGCTTTTCTGTGTTTCTGTTAGTTTGCATTCTTTTGTTTTCGCTTTGTTTCTTTCCTAAAACACAAAAAGACCAAAAATATCTCTGTTTTTTCTCTTCACCATTTGTTTATTTGGTTCGTTGCTCTTAGTTTACTTTATTTGCTATCGTTGGTTTGCTATGAGAAAACCCAAAAAGATTCTGCTTTGTTTTCTTGTTTCTTTTGTTCTTGTTTCCAATTCGAAAACACCAAAAATATTTGCTGTTCTTCTTTGGTTTGTAAAGTTCATCATGAGTTCAATGGTCTTCGGTGGCTGGAGCGTGGTTTTCATTTCATATTATCCAAGCTACACAAGTGAAAAGGCGATAATGACGATCTACGACAATCTGATTGTGGTGAGAGGCTGGTATGAACTCTATTTGTTTTCATTTTTGTACATATACTCATCCACGTGAGCATGCTTATTTGGTTCATGTGAGGTATATGTTATTTGAGAAAGTCTAGTAGTTCATGATCTCTCATGTTTAGCTCCAATTTATTAATATGAGTAACATGTCATGGATGTTTGCTTGCATTGTTTTATTCATAAGTAAGTATGGCATTATGGTATCCTCCTCTGAATAATTCATTTATATCGACTTGGCACATGCTCACGCATGCATATGACTGAACAAAAAGTCAATTAAGCCTCGATGATTTATATTGCTTCGAGTTATTGTATCACTTTTATGCCTTCGTTAATTTATTTTGCCGCAAGCATGATTATGACGATTCTATCGCTCTCTTGATTTGTCGCTCCCTAGTCTTTTGCTAGCCTTCACTTGTACTGAGCGGGAACGCCGCTCGTGCTTCCAAACACCTGAAAACCAAGTTGTTCCAAAGTGTCCACCATAAATACCTATGCATGGCATTTCAAACCATTCCAAGTAAATTCTCATGCGCTACCTTTAAAACTTTCAAAATACTTCTCAATTTGTGTAAATGTTTCATAGCTCATGAGGAAGTATGTGGTGTTTAGCTTTCAACCTTGTCATTTACTTTTGACGGATTCTCATATGGACTAGTGGCACATCCGCTTATCCAATAATTTTGCGAAAAGAGTCGGCAATGGGATTCCCGATCCCGAATTAATTAACTTAAATAGACACTCCTCCATGGTTTGTGATTGTTGGACGGCAACCGAAGGATTCGGTTAGCCATGGCTTGTGTAAGCAAAGGTTGGGGGAGTGTCATCATCATAATAAAACTTAAATAAAAAGGCACTCCTTCATGGTATGTGATTGTTTGCGAGGCACCCGAGGATTCGGTTAGCCATGGTTTGTGAAAGAAAGGTTGGAAGGAGTGCCACCCAAAAATAAATAAAATGGGAGCCGCTCTTGTGAGTCCGGTTGATGAGGTAGTTAGTGTACCCATTACCATTCGTTGACAACAACAAACACCTCTCAAAATAATTTTACTCCTGCTTTACAAATAAAAAGCTCTAGCGCATGTTAATCCCTGCTTCCCTCTGCGAAGGGTCAATCTTTTACTTTTATGTTGTGTCTTCATTCTTTCTTTGAGCACTATCTTGAGAGCACAACTGTCATTCTTAGTATAATATGCTTGTCTCAAAATATGATTGATTGTGGTATAACTTTGATGCTTTTATCTTTGACAATCACTACTTCTAGTCTTTCTATGAACTCCGGAGGTGCCTCGGCATTTATGTTTTGCCGATCAAATACGGGCAAGCGAGATACCACTTTATCATATTCTCTTATGAACATTGCAATCCTGCTTATATACATGATTCATGATGCTTATTATTAATTGTTGGTACCTCTCCATGATTGACATAATCTGTTGGATGATCTTATTTGCATGTGTCTCATTATGAACTCGCTTAAGTATTAGCCATAGCATGAGAATATATACATCATATGAGCAAATGTGTTCGTGAAAGTTCTTTTATCGCTCGGTTGTTAATCGAATTGCTTGAGGACAAGCAATAAGCTAAGCTTGGGGGGAGTTGATACGTCCAAAACGTATCTACTTTCCCGAACACTTTTGCTATTGTTTTGCCTCTAATTTGTGTATTTTGGGTACAACTAACACGGACTAACGCTGTTTTCAGCAGAACTGCTCTGGTGTCTCGTTTTTGTGCAGAAATCCAACTTTCAGGAAAATCCTCGGAATTTATGCAGAAGGCCCTATTTTACCAGAATATTGACGGAGCCAGAAGGGCAAGAGAGGTGGAGGCCCGAGGGCCCCACACCATAGGGCGGCGCGGCCCAGGGGGGCCCGCGCGGCCATGTGGTGTGGCCCCCTCGGCTGGCCTCCGACGCCCCCCTTCGGACTACTTATCGGGTTCGACCTAAAAACGCACGGAGAGAAGTCAAAAATCGCCAGAAACCCTCCAGAGAGCCGCCACATCGCGAAACTCCGTCGCGGGAGCCAGAAGTCTCCGTTCTGGCACTCCACCGGGACGGGGAATTGGAGGAGATCTTCACCGCCATCACCGCCAACGCCTCTCCATCGACCAGCCATGTTTCCCCCATCCATGTGTGAGTAATTCCCCCGCTGTAGGCTAAAGGGGATGGTAGGGATTGGATGAGATTGGTCATGTAATAGTCATAAGATTGTTAGGGCATAGTGCCTAGTATCCGTAGATGTCACTTTTATGATATTGTTGCAACTTGTTATGCTTAATGCTTGTCACTAGGGCCCGAGTGCCATGATCTCAGATCTGAACATGTTATTGATTCATGAAGATATTCGTTGTTTATGATCTTAC
Source organism: Lolium rigidum (assembly GCF_022539505.1). Taxonomy (NCBI): domain Eukaryota; kingdom Viridiplantae; phylum Streptophyta; class Magnoliopsida; order Poales; family Poaceae; genus Lolium; species Lolium rigidum. The sequence continues at coordinate 142,456,065 of NC_061510.1, read as the reverse complement.
CTCGCAAGTTGTATACACATGTCGCTGTCCGGAACCAATGGCCCCGAAGTGACAGAATCGGGACAACCGGAGGGAATGGTAGCGATGTGAGGATCACATGTGTTCACGGAGTGTTAATGCTTTGCTCCGGTACTCTATTAAAAGGAGTACCTTAATATCCAGTAGTTTCCCTAGAGGCCCGGCTGCCACCGGCTGGTAGGACAGAAGATGTTGTGCAAGTTTCTCATTGCGAGCACGTACGACTATATATGGAACACATGCCTATTGATTGATTAGTACTTGGATACCGTTTTATTATTATCTGCAAATGCCCCTGCTTTGATTGTTACATGAGTTTCTCTCATCCATGCAACGCCCGTTAAATCTGTCCCTGTGCCTACAGTATTTTAATCCTGCTGTTTACTATAATCACTACTGCTGTCTTTATTTCACCGCTGCTGTTATTTCACTATTTCCACTGCCATAAAACTGTTACTACTCGATAAACTCTTGCGAGCAAGTCTGTTTCCAGTGCAGCTGAATTGACAACTCCGCTGTTAAGGCTTACAAGTATTCTTTGTCTCCCCTTGTGTCGAATCAATAAATTGGGTAATACTTCCCTCGAAGACTGTTGCGATCCCCTATACTTGTGGGTCATCGACTGGGTGAACAAATTACGGTCGGGCAATTGACAAATAGAGAAGGGCATAACAATGCATATACATGATATGATAAATATAGTGAGATTTAATCCGGGCATTACGACAAAGTACATAGACCGCCATCCAACCGCATCTATGCCTAAAAAGTCCACCTTCGAGTTATCATCCGAACCCCATTCGGTATTAAGTTGCAAAGCAACGGACAATTGCATTAAGTATGGTGCGTAATGTAATCGACAACTACATCCTTAGACATAGAATCAATGTTTTATCCCTAGTGGCAACAGCACATCACAACCTTAGAACTTTTCGTCATTGTCCCAGGTGTCAATGAAGGCATGAACCCACTATCGAGCATAAATACTCCCTCTTGGAGTTAAGAGTAAAAACTTGGCCGAACCTCTACTAATAACGGAGAGCATGCAAGATCATAAACAACACATAAACAATAGATTGATAATCACCATAACATAGTATTCTCTATCCATCGGATCCCGACAAACACAACATATAGTATTACGGATAGATGATCTTGATCATGTTAGGCAGCTCACAAGATCCAACAATGAAGCACAATTAGGAGAAGACGACCATCTAGCTACTGCTATGGACCCATAGTCCAGGGGTGAACTACTCACTCATCACTCCGGAGGCGATCATGGCGATGAAGAGTCCTCCGGGAGATGAATCCCCTCTCCGGCAGGGTGCCGGAGGCGATCTCCTGAATCCCCGAGATGGGATTCGCGGCGGCGGCGTCTCCGGAAGGTTTTCCGTATCGTGGCTCTCGGTACTGGGGGTTTCGCGACGGAGGCTATAAGTAGGCGAAAGGGCAGGTCAAGAGGCGGCACGAGGGGCCCAGGGGACAGGGTGGCGCGGCCAGGGCCTGGGCCGCGCCGCCCTATCACCTGGCCACCTCGTGGCCCCACTTCGACTCCCCTTCGGTCTTCTGGAAGCTTCGTGCAAAAATAGGACCCTGGGCGTTGATTTCGTCCAATTCCGAGAATATTTCCTTACTAGGATTTCTGAAACCAAAAACAGCAGAAAACAGCAAATCGGCTCTCCGGCATCTTGTTAATAGGTTAGTTCCGGAAAATGCGTAAATACGACATATAATGTGCATAAAACATGTAGGTATCATCAATAAAGTAGCATGGAACATAAGAAATTATCGATACGTTGGAGACGTATCAGCATCCCCAAGCTTAGTTCTGCTCGTCCCGAGCAGGTAAAACGATAACAAAGATAATTTCTGAAGTGACATGCCATAATAATCTTGATCATACTATTTGTAAACATATGTAATGAATGCAGCGATCAAAACAATAGTAATGACATGAGTAAACAACTGAATCATAAAGCAAAGACTTTTCATGAATAGTACTTCAAGACAAGCATCAATAAGTCTTGCATAAGAGTTAACTCATAAAGCAATAAATCAAAGTAAAGGTATTGAAGCAACACAAAGGAAGATTAAGTTTCAGCGGTTGCTTTCAACTTATAACATGTATATCTCATGGATATTGTCAACATAAAGTAATATAACAAGTGCAATATGCAAGTATGTAGGAATCAATGCACAGTTCACACAAGTGTTTGCTTCTTAAGGTGGAGGGAGATAGGTAAACCGACTCAACAATAAAAGTAAAAGAATGGTCCTTCAAAGAGGAAAGCATCGATTGCTTGTATTTGTGCTAGAGCTTTTATTTTGAAAACATGAAACAATTTTGTCAACGGTAGTAATAAAGCATATGAGTTATGTAAATTATATCTTACAAGTTGCAAGCCTCATGCATAGTGTACTAATAGTGCCCGCACCTTGTCCTACTTAGCTTGGACTACCGGATCTTCGCAATGCCATGTTTCAACCAAGTGTCACAAAGGGGTACCTCCATGCCGCCTGTACAAAGGTCTAAGGAGAAAGCTCGCATTTTGGATTTCTCGCTTTTGATTATTCTCAACATAGACATCCATACCGGGACAACATGGACAACAGATAATGGACTCCTCTTAAATGCATAAGCATGTAGCAACAATTATTATTCTCATATGAGATTGAGGATATATGTCCAAAACTGAAACTTCAACCATGATTCATGGCTTTAGTTAGCGGCCCAATGTTCTTCTCTAACAATTTGCATGCTCCAATCATTAAGGTGATAGATCCTTCGGACAAGACGGACATGCATAGCAACTCACATGATATTCAACAATAGTTGATGGCGTTCCCCGTAAGCATGGTTATCGCACAACAAGCAACTTAATAAAAGATAAAGTGCATAAGTACATATTCAATACTACGATAGTTTTTAAGGCTATTTTGTCCCATGAGCTATATATTGCAAAGGTGAATGATGAAATTTTAAAGGTAGCACTCAAGCAATTTACTTTGGAATGGCGGAGAAATACCATGTAGTAGGTAGGTATGGTGGACACAAATGGCATAGTAGTTGGCTCAAGGATTTTGGATGCATGAGAAGTATTCCCTCTCGATACAAGGTTTAGGCTAGCAAGGTTATTTGAAGCAAACTCAAGGATGAACCGGTGCATCAAAACTCACATAAAAGACATATTGTAAACATTATAAGACTCTACACCGTCTTCCTTGTTGTTCAAAACTCAATACTAGATATTATCTAGACCTTAGAGAGACCAAATATGCAAATCAAATTTTAGCAAGCTCTATGTATTTCTTCATTAATGGGTGCAAAGCATATGATGCAAGATCTTAAACATGAGCACAACAATTGCCAAGTATCACATTATCCAAGACATTTTAGAATTACTACATGTAGCATTTTCCAATTCCAACCATATAACAATTTAACGAAGAAGAAACTTCGCCTTGAACATTATGAGTAAAGCCTAAGGACATATTTGTCCATATGCAACAGAGGAGCGTGTCTCTCTCCCACAAAGTGAATGCTAGGATCCATTTTATTCAAACAAAAACAAAAACAAAAACAAACCGACGCTCCAAGTAAAGAACACAAGATGTGACTGAATAAAAATATAGTTTCAGGGGAGGAACCTGATGATGTTGTCGATGAAGAAGGGGATGCCTTGGGCATCCCCAAGCTTAGACGCTTGAGTCTTCTTAAAATATGCAGGGATGAACCACGGGGGCATCCCCAAGCTTAGCGCTTTCACTCCTCTTGATCATAGTATATCATACTCCTCTCTTGACCCTTGAAAACTTCCTTCACACCAAACTTCAAGCAAACTCATTAGAGGGTTAGTGCACAATTAATAATTCACACATTCAGAGGTGAAACAATCATTCTTTACACTTCTGGACATTGCATAAAGCTACTGGACATTAATGGATCAAAGAAATTCATCCAACATAGCAAAAGAGGCAATGCGAAATAAAAGGCAGAATCTGTCAAAAACAGAACAGTCCGTAAAGACGAATTTTAAAATGGCACCAGACTTTTTTAAATGGAAAAACTCAAAACTAATGAAAGTTGCGTACATATCTGAGGATCACGCTCGTAAATTGGCAGATTTTGTCGAATTTTCTACAGAGACTTGTGCCCAGATTCGTGACAGACAGCAATGCTGTTTCTGCGCAGCGATCCCAAATATAACATCAACTTTAACATAGAAACTTTACTTGGCACAAAAACATGATAAGGAGAGGTTGCTACAGTAGTAAAAAACTTCCAAGACTCAAATATAAAACAAATTACTGTAGTAAAAACATGGGTTGTCTCCCATAAGCGCTTTTTTTTAACGCCTTTCAGCTAGGCGCAGAAAGTGCAAATCAAGTAACATCGAGAGTAGAAACATCAACATCATAACTTGTTCTAATAATAGAATCAAAAGGCAACTTCATTCTCTTTCTAGGGAAGTGTTCCATACCTTTCTTGAGAGGAAATTGATATTTAATATTACCTTCCCTCATATCAATAACAAGCACCAACGGTTCGAAGAAAAGGTCTTCCCAACACAATAGGACAAGATGCATTGCATTCGATATCCAAGACAACAAAATCAACGGGGACAAGGTTATTGTTAACCGTAATGCGCACATTATCAATCCTCCCCAAAGGTTTCTTTTTAACATTATCGGCAAGATTAACATCCAAATAACAATTCTTCAATGGTGGCAAGTCAAGCATATCATAAATCTTTTTAGGCATAACAGAAATACTTGCACCAAGATCACATAAAGCATTACATTCAAAGTCATTGAATTTCATTTTCATGATGGGCTCCCAACCATCTTCTAATTTTCTAGGAATAAAAGTTTCAAGTTTTAGTTTCTCTTCTCTAACTTTTATGAGAGAATTCGTAATATGTTTTTGTAAAGGTTAAATTTATAGCACTAGCATTAGGACTTTTAGCAAGTTTTTGTAAGAACTTTATAACTTCAGAGATGTGGCAATCATCAAAATCTAAATCATTATGAGGTACAGCAATGGGATCATTGTTCCCAAGGTTGGAAAAAATTTCAGCAGTTTTATCACAAGCAGTTTCAACGAGTTTTAGCAATTTCAGGCAGTTTTGTTCGCTTTGCACTAGGAGTAGAAACATTGCCAACACCAATTATTTTACCATTGATAGTAGGAGGTGCAGCAACATGTGAAGAATTAGCATTACTAGTGGTGGTAATAGTCCAAACTTTAGCTACATTATTCTCTTTAGCTAGTTTTTCATTTTCTTCTCTATCCCACCTAGCACGCAATTCAGCCATTAATCTTATATTCTCATTAATTCTAACTTGGATGGCATTTGCTGTAGTAGTAATCTTATTATCAATATCATTATTAGGCATAACTTTCAATTTTAAAAGATTAACGTCAGAGGCAAGTCTATCAACTCTAGAAGCAATAATATCAATTTTATCTAGCTTTTCCTCAACAGATTTGTTAAAAGCGGTTTGTGTACTAATAAATTCTTTAAGCATGGCTTCAAGACCAGAGGGTACACTCCTATTATTGTTGTAAGAATTCCCATAAGAATTACCATAACCATTACCATTAGCAGAAGGATATGGCCTATAGTTATTACCAGAGTTGTTTCTATAAGCATTGTTGTTGAAATTATTATTTTTAATGAAATTCACATCAACATTTTCTTCTTGAGCAACCAATGAAGCTAAAGGAACATTATTTGGATCAACATTAGATCTACCATTCACAAGCATAGACATAATCACATCAATCTTATCACTCAAGGAAGAGGTTTCTTCAACGGAATTTACCTTCTTACCTTGTGGAGCTCTTTCCGTGTGCCATTCAGAGTAATTTATCATCATATCATCAAGAAGCTTTGTAGCCGCCCCCAAAGTGATGGACATAAAGGTACCTCCAGCAGCTGAATCCAATAAATTCCGCGAAGAAAAATTTAGTCCTGTATAGAAGGTTTGGATGATCATCCAAGTAGTCAGTCCATGGGTTGGGCAATTCTTTACCAAAGTTTTCATTCTCTCCCATGCTTGAGCAACATGTTCAGTATCTAATTGCTTAAAATTCATTATGCTACTTCTCAAAGATATAATTTTAGCGGGAGGATAATATCTACCAATAAAAGCATCCTTACATTTAGTCCATGAATCAATACTATTCTTAGGCAAAGATAGCAACCAATCTTTAGCTCTTCCTCTTAATGAGAAAGGAAACACTTTCAATTTAATAATATCACCATCTACATCCTTATACTTTTGCATTTCACAAAGTTCAACAAAATTATTAAGATGGGCAGCAGCATCATCGGAACTAACACCAGAAAATTGATCTCTCATAACCAGGTTCGATAAAGCGAGGTTTAATTTCAAAGAATTCTGCTGTAGTAGCAGGTGGAGCAATAGGTGTGCATAGGAAATCATTATTATTTGCGTTTGTGAAGTCACACAACTTAGTATTTTCAGGGGTATTCATTTTAGCAACGGAAAATAAAACAAACTAGATAAAGTAAATGCAAGTAACTAATTTTTGTGTGTTTTTGATATAGAGAGCAAGACAGTAAAACTAGCAACTAATTTTTGTGTGTTTTGTTTAGGTGCAGCAAACAAAGTAGTAAATAAAATAAAGCAAGACAACAACAAAGTAAAGAGATTGAGAAGTGGAGACTCCCCTTGCAGCGTGTCTTGATCTCCCCGGCAACGGCGCCAGAAATTTAGCTTGATACGCGTAGATGCACACGTCCGTTGGGAACCCCAAGTGGAAGGTATGATGCGTATAGAAGCAAGTTTCCCTCAGTATGAAACCAAGGTTTAATCGAACCAGTAGGAGCCAAGAAGCACGTTGAAGGTTGATGGTGGCGAAATGTGATGCGGCGCAACAACAGGGATTCCGGCGCCAACGTGGAACCTGCACAACACAACCCAAGTACTTTGCCCCAACGAAACAGTGAGGTTGTCAATCTCACCGGCTTGCTGTAACAAAGGATTAACCGTATTGTGTGGAAGATGATTGTTTGCAAGAAAACAGAAAAAACAAATATTGCGAGTAGATTGTATGCGATGTAAAGAATAGGACCGGGGTCCACAGTTCACTAGAGGTGTCTCTCCCATAAGATAAAAGCATGTTGGGTGAACAAATTACAGTCGGGCAATTGACAAATAGAGAAGGGCATAACAATGCATATACATGATATGATAAATATAGTGAGATTTAATCCGGGCATTACGACAAAGTACATAGACCGCCATCCAACTGCATCTATGCCTAAAAGTCCACCTTCGAGGTTATCATCCGAACCCCATTCAGTATTAAGTTGCAAAGCAACGAGACAATTGCATTAAGTATGGTGTGTAATGTAATCGAAAACTACATCCTTAGACATAGAATCAATGTTTTATCCCTAGTGGCAACGACACATCACAACCTTAGAACTTTACATCACTTGTCCCGAGTGTCAATGAAGGCATGAACCCACTATCGAGCATAAATACTCCCTCTTGGAGTTAAGAGTAAAAACTTGGCCGAGCCTCTACTAATAACGGAGAGCATGCAAGATCATAAACAACACATAAACAATAGATTGATAATCACCATAACATAGTATTCTCTATCCATCGGATCCCGACAAACACAACATATAGTATTACAGATAGATGATCTTGATCATGTTAGGCAGCTCACAAGATCCAACAATGAAGCACAATTAGGAGAAGACGACCATCTAGCTACTGCTATGGACCCATAGTCCGAGGGTGAACTACTCACTCATCACTCCGGAGGCGATCATGGCGATGAAGAGTCCTCCGGGAGATGAATACCCTCTCCGGCGGGGTGCCGGAGGCGATCTCCCGAATCCCCAGAGATGGGATTCGCGGCGGCGGCGTCTCCGGAAGGTTTTCCGTATCGTGGCTCTCGATGCGGGGGTTTCGCGACGGAGGCTATAAGTAGGCGAAAGGGCAGGTCAAGAGGCGGCACGAGGGGCCCGGGGACAGGGTGGCGCGGCCAGGGCCTGGGCCGCGCCGCCCTATCACCTGGCCACCTCGTGGCCCCACTTCGACTCCCCTTCGGTCTTCTGGAAGCTTCGTGCAAAAATAGGACCCTGGGCGTTGATTTCGTCCAATTCCGAGAATATTTCCTTACTAGGATTTCTAAAACCAAAAACAGCGAGAAAATGACAAGAATCGGCTCTTCGGCATCTTGTTAATAGGTTAGTTCCAGAAAATGCGTAAATACGACATATAATGTGCATAAAACATGTAGGTATCATCAATAAAGTAGCATGGAACATAAGAAATTATCGATACGTTGGAGACGTATCAGCCATTCATCGCAATCCCAGGAATATTGTTTTTGCAAGACATAATAGATTGATATCACAACACATCATTCATTACAACACATAATTGTCTTACATAGAGGGATCACATGATCCAGTCTTAATACAACATAGGGGATCCAGAGATCCTATTACAAAAAACATAGCGGAAGCGGAGTAACGGTCGCGGTCCATCTATTCCATAGGCAACTGTTGACGTCAGGAGTGATCCTAGTTGTCGTAGACGTCCTGCTGTCCATCTTCCTCGTATCGTTGTTCTCCTTCATAGTCTGGCCATTTGAATAGCCAGGGACAAAGCCATGAGTACTTTAAAGTACTCGCAAACTAATACTAATGTAAGCACTATCACTATAGTAAGGGGGATGCTAAGCTCTAGGTTTATTTGCACAAAGCCAAGTTTATTTCATAAACATTTAGTAAAGGCCTCTTCATTTGCTAACTACTCAAGTGGGAACATTAGTGTCATTCCCACAACTCTGTTGTGATTGAAATCAAAGTCACCGTTTCAAGTTCAAATCACAAGTCACCCTTCACATGTCACATTTTTGAAAAGGGTCTGATGACGGAACAGTATGGCCTTTCCAACCGTCCATAACCGTGGACGCGGCTATTCGAATAGTTCTATACTCGCAGAGGTCGTACACTTGTGCCACAACATTTGCAATAATCCGTCGGGGTTAATCGGCCCCGATTTATCACACTCCATGTGCGGACTACCAACCATAACCTTTCATTTACATACCCTAGTATAGGCACCTCTCCCCATGAGCTTGGCCTCCCGAATGAAGACAGACAGTCGGCTCGGGAACCGCACGAGGCTTGGGCCGGACATTCACCTCATTTCACGTCATTTCACATCATTTCATATTTCTTTGGAGGCAGCCTCAGGCATAACCCCGATGACGCTTGTTTAGAGGGAACCCATACTAAGATACATAAACTTCTAGTTAAGCCCTTACCCATATCGGGTATTGTGGGGGTACTTGTAAAATTGGAATGGTATCGCATCCGAACCCAACCATCAGTTTTTGTAAAATTCACCATGTCATTCACAAGTCATATTCACCTTCAAAATCTTTCAATAGATTGACTCATCATTCCAAGGTTTTCAAAGTCATTTCTTTTCACCTGTTCCCATCTAGAGCCGTCAATTTTATTTGTTAGCACTAGCAACTAATCATGAGGGGTGCTATCTAGCTTTCATTGCTCTAGGCTACATGTGATGATCTTGTTCTACTCTAGACCAAGTGAATTATGAATCAAAAGTAAACTTTGATAAACAAAACTCAAAAACTTGTAAGGTAAAAACTTGGGATAGGATCATTAACATAAAGTATGATGTAGTGGTGCCTTGCTCTATTAGAGCTTTGCACTTGGGTAACTTGCAAGAATATTAGCTTGCAAGAGTAGAGCTTGCATTGGTGTTAGCTTGCCTTGATTGGAGTAGTGATCAAAGTTCTCTTCTTCTTCAAAGTAGACCTCCTCCTCCTCCTGGTACTCCTCGGTACTAGCGTCTATAAACGAATACGAGGTATACAATCACCAAACAATGCTTAAGTGCTAGACTATTCACACAAATGGCTCACACAAGTTATTCTAGCATCACCACATTCTTAACATGTTGATTGACTTTGTTTTCTTTTAAAGAAAAATAATTTCCTCTCATTACAAATATTAATTTAGGGTTTCTATTTAATTCTTTGAGAAATAATTTCCTCTCATTGTAATATTTATTAGTGATTCTATTTATTTATTTGAGAAAATAATTTCCTCTCATTATCTTATTAAGAGTTAATTTCTCTCATGAATAATATGTGACCTAGGTTGACCAAAGTCAACCTCTTCACACTTATCATTTAAGAACAATGATTTAAATGAGGTGAGCACCTCATACTATTTTAATAACACATTGCAATGGTTTAATATCATCAACTAATTTAATATGAGTTTTAATTGACCATGGTCTCTACCTCATATTAGCTTAGTTGAGACAAGATTTAAATGAGATCATAACATCTCATATGATTTAATAGGTAGGTTTGAACAATTTAAATACTACTATGAAAATGATTTAATATTTTCAAATAGGAACATATGGGTCATTAATGCATGTGTCATCAATTCACATTGAAACACTTGGAGTAATGATTTAAATGATATGCTACACCTCATATAATTTAAATACTATTTTTTAAGTAGATTAGATGATCTAGAAATGGCCACATAGCCACTTTTTGAATCTAGCCCATGATCATATACAGTACCACTATCATATTTTTACATAAACAATTAGGGTATTTGAATTGTGATTTATGAGAATTTAAATCATCCCAAAATAGTTTATGGTTGATTTTAAATAATTATTTGAAGTTTGAAAAGGCCCTGCCTTGTTTATTTTGTCATATTTATTCTACAAATAATCTAGGGTTGGGACCAGTGGGGTTGGATAGATAATTTAACAAGCTTTCCGAAGATATAAAGTTCACCAAATTTGGTTTGGTAGATTTTAAGTTATTCAATTTCCAACAGGGTACCGAGTATTGAATTCAAATCTGAAATGAATTATTCGAATTTGAATTAAAGGGCTAGCGCGGAAAGGAAATGGGCCGGTGAGAGGGAGAACGAGTTGGGCCGGCCCAGCTATGCCCACGGTGCACGCGGGCCGCCGACGAGGAGGGACCCATGCGTCAGTGGGTCATAACGCCCGAACCGGTAAGATCTAACCTGAGCCGCAGGATTAGAAGGGAATCCAACGGCCTCGGTTCATCATCGATGGCGACGAGAGGCGCGGCTGCGCGGCGGCGTAGGGGGTCGGAGAGCTCACCGGAGCTCCGGCGATCGTCGGTGAGGTGCTGCAGCGACGTTGTCGACGACGGCGATCCTTCTGGTACAAGCGGCGGCTCCAGGGGTGGCTCCTAGCTCCGGCTTCTTCTGCGGCGGCTCCACGGACTCCGACGATCAAATTGGCTACCTATGGATCAAATTGAGAGGAGGGAGAGCTCGAGGAGGGTTAAGGAGAGGAGGAGAGGCGATTGGTGTGCCGAGAGCGAGGCGCGTGATGCCTCTATTTATAGCGGCGCGAGGTGCTGCGGCTCGGTGGATGATGTCGTCCATGGCGACGTCGCTACAGGGGAGGAGTGAGCTGGGCGATGACGCAGGCGGGTTGGCGAGGTCCAGGCGAGCATGACGCGCGTGATTGCACAGAAAAAGATGGCCGGTGGTGAGCAGGAGCGTGACGAAGGTGGGCAGTACCATGGCGGAAGGACGGTGACGATGGCGACGGCGACACGGCCTCCCCGTCCAAAAGAGCGTGTCCTGGAGCTAGCTGGTGCCTAGGGGAGCAGGTGAGAGAAGGGAGAGGGCAAGGGGTGGTCGGGGTCAACTGGGCAAGGTGGCGCACTGGTGCGTCCAGGGACATGTCCTAGCGCGCTCTGGGCGTCGTGGGCGTGTCTGGGCGCGCGTGGCCCGGTCAACGTCGACGTCGTCTTGGTCCAGGGCTTGCACGAGCAGATGCAGGGGAGTGAGAGGAGGCTCAGAGACATGGTGACCTGGGTCAGATGTGAGTGGAGAGGAAAATGGCATGGAGGTGCCATGAGCACCACGGCATGACCAAGTTTGGTCAATTTCACCAAGGTACAAGGGGTACCAAGGCCTGGCATTGTCCAAGGGTTTATCCATGAAGGTAAAGCTGACCTAAGTTTGATGGTTGAGGCAAAAATATGCTGGATAAAAGAGAGTATGGAGTTGGTGGGATTTTGCACACAAGGTGTTTGATGATATGGCCGAAAGAGAAATGTTTTTGAATTTTTCAAAAATATTTGGTGGAGTTGATTTAAATAATGTTTAGAGCACAATGGTGGTGGTGGTGTTCAAAATGAGGTTGATTTGTGAAATTTCAAAATGGGGATGATCTTCTCTTTGTTTCAACATCACCACTTGTCAAATTTATTCTGGTCAACCTGGTCAAAGTTAGCATGGGTGGTCAACATGAAAGTTGCTCACTTTGACATGGTCTTGGATGACATGGTAATGGTTGACCAAGTTTAGTTTGAAGAAAAGTCAAAACCAGGGGGTAAAGTGGGGAACATTTTATAAAACTCCATTTTGACCATTATCACATGTATGTAGGTTTTGAGATTTGCCTTTGGGTTGATTCTTGTTTCTTTGATGAAATTGTGTTTGTTTATCATATATAAGTATTCTACAAGCAAGAGAGCAAGCAATTATGGCCTAGAGTGAAGATTTATAATTTGGCATAATGTGTATGTGAGTGAAATTGGGATTTTCTCCCTATTTAATTTCTCTCCATTTAATTTGACTTTTGTTGACTCTAAGGTGATTCTTATTAGTTTAGAAACATTTCCAAACCATTGAGTCTATTTAAAAATGTCTTGTTCAAAGATTTGCAAAAATGGCCATATCCACATATGTGTATTGGAAAATCTTCTTATTTCCAATTTGATTTGGTTTTCCTTGATCTCATTGATGTGGTTGAGGTTTAATATGATATAAGAAAACAATCCAAGCAATGGAGACAAGTTTGGTGGTCTTTGGCTCAAATTTGTATTTTTGGCCATATGCACATATGTGCATTTCATATTTCTATTTCCTTTTCTTTATCTATGATCAAAGGTCATGGTTTAGGGTTTATTTAATGTTAGATTGGGTTTGGTAAAGTTTTCAAACCATTTGTGCAAGGTAGGGGGTTTAGGTCAAGTTTTGGAAAAATGGCTATGTGCCACATATGCTCCTATGCATAGGTTTAATTTCTTTTTATTTCTTTTTATTTCACCTTGGTTTTGGTTGGGGAAGTACTTGATTAGTTTGGTTGATGTTTTCAAAGCATCTAAACAAGGTAGAAAGGTTTAGGTAGAAGTTTCACCAAACATAGTCATAGGCACATAGGCCCTTTTCTTATTTAATTTCATTTCTTTTTTATTTTGGGTATAAAGGACCAATGAGAAGGGGGTGAGGTTTAGGGTTTAGTGGAGTATCTCAATGGTTCACCACTATTTTGAAAAGTAAGAATGGTATTTGTCAATATTTGCATGCTAGGGTTATATGCCCACATATGCCTTTTTATTTTAGTACCTTCTTACTTGATACTATTTTGTTTTGAGAAGATTAGGGTTTAGGGTTTTGGAATTAGGTTCAATGCAATAAATAAACAATCATGGAAATATCACAACATATAAACATGCTCACTATGTACCAAGCTTAATTTAATAAAAGTTTTTGTTGGTTCTCATTTTTGGAAAAATGGAATTCATTTTTTTCTTTGTTTTAAATTTTTGGGATGTTACAAACCCTTCCCCCTTAAACAAATCTCGTCCCGAGATTTTAAGAAAAGTTAGGTTCCTAAGAAAGATTGAGCAATTTGATTAACAGAAAAACATACTTGGTATGGCCTGAGGTGCTTCCTGTGCTTCTGCTGCATTCATGTGGTAGAGGCGGCCGTTATTGTTGTTCTGGTTCTTCCTACCTGCGAAGCGGCGTTGTTGCTGGGTAGGTGCAGCAGTGTTGGCGGCAATCCTGGCAAGCTTCTTGGGGCACTCATTTGAGTAGTGACCCAGAACTCCACATTCATAGCAGTTTACAGTTGACTTATCTTTGGGGTTGATGGGAACAGTGTTGCTTCCAGTCCTCGGGGCAGTATTGGAGTTGTTGTTGTTACCATTGGGGTGGTTGTTGGTGTTGTTGGGGTTGTTGTTGTTGTTGTTGTTGTGGTGGTTGTGGTTGCCTCCGGGCTTCGGGGGTCCTCCGTTGTTGTTGGTGTAGTTGGGGCGATAATTCTGAGGAGGGGGCTTGTTGTGTCTTGGGGTGAATCCTCCAGAGGAGTTGTTGCGGTACTTCTGGGTATGGTGGGGTCCGTTCTGGTTCATCATCCGGCGCTTGCGGTTCTCGTTGGCTTGATGTAGCTTCCCTTCCATCTGTATAGCTGAGTCCACAAGGGCTTCGAGGTCAGCGAACGGAATGTTCACTAACACAGTTTGCATCTCGTCATGCAGTCCATTCAGAAATCTTTCCTTTCTCTTTTCATTGGTGTCTGTCTCATCCGGGGCGTACCTTGACAGTGTAAGAAACCTATCGCGGTATTCCACCACGGACATCCTTCCTTGCTTGAGTTCGCGGAACTCGTCTCTCATCTTCTTGATCAGTCTTTGGGGCACATGATATTTGCTAAACTTCAGCTTGAAGTCTTCCCAGTTCATCATTTGTCCCGCATTCATTGCGCGGGCACTTGTCCACCAGGCTCTGGCAGGTCCTGACAAATAGTGGGTGGCGAATAGTACTTTTTCTGCGGCTTCTACTCCCGCAACTTCTAAGTTGTTCTCCATTGTTTGGAGCCAGTCATCTGCGTCAAGGGGTTCTTCAGTCTTGCTAAACATCGGAGGGTTGGTGTTCTGAAAGTTCTTCAGCTTTGATCCTGGGTGATCATGGTTCCCATGGCCTTGATTGTTCTGAGCTATCTGTTGTAGTGCAGCAAGGTTGGCTTGGCGTTCAGCTCTTTGATCTTCCCTATCGGTCATTAGGGTCTGCAGTAGTTGCATCATGGCATCCTGGTTGGCGTTGCGGTTTGGTGGGGCCATCTGATCATTGAGATAGATGATAAGATAAGAGGGAAATTTCTATGGTTTGTTTGAGTTAAATTCAAAAAGTTTCAAAACTTGAGTAGTGTTGAGGGGGTAAAGACCAACAACACTTTTTCATTCATACCAATCCTCACACATTACAAAGCTAACACACCGTTGGTTTTAAGAACCATTCATCGCTCTACGATATAAAGGGACAGATACAACTCACACCTACGATAGTGCTTTAATGATACTACTCTTCAGGGGGAATTCTTCGTCTTCACGGTTATGGTGTTTGGCGGAGGGCGAGGGCGTTGTCCAAATCCCTGCGGGTTTTGTACTGCCTGAAGTCCTGGTGTGCTACATAGTGGTTCATCTTCGTGTGTGGTGGCATGGTCATCGCTCTTCCCTTGGAGTCATGTCTTGGGTAGTAGATGAAACGAGTGTTCCGGATCTTGTTCTCATTTTGTCCACACAGACGGGCGACTGCTTCTTGCATAGCTCTGACTAGTCCTTCCTTCCAGGTGTTTCCCGTTACAGAAAACCATATGGTTTCCCATACCGGGGCTTCAAGCTTTCTTCCTAGATCAGTGGAAACTTTCCACCGAGGTGATCCTCCCAACTGATTATTGAAGGATGTTCCGAAGAACTCGGGGTACGGGTGTCCTAGATATTCCACTAGTTGCTTCAAATCCTTTTCGAACTTCAGTTCTCCTCCATGACCAAGCTGATAGCACTCCCATTGGTATTCCATCTGTGAGCAATTAGGATAAGTAAGTTAGAGAAGTGATCAAGTGTGCAAAATTTTATGTAATATTACAAGGAAAAGTGGAGTATGGATTTCTTTCTTCGAAAAAGATCTCAAGGATAAGAGTGAGAGTAAGTTTTCAGAAATATTCATTTCATTTGTTTTTGAAACTAAATTTTTCAGGACATCCATTCTAACTAGGGTCTCCTAAGGTCAACAATGGCTCTGATACCAACTTGTCAACACCCGTTTTTTTAAGTCCAGATGCCTATTATGCCATTCATCGCAATCCCAGGAATATTGTTTTTGCGAGACATAATAGATTGATATCACAACACATCATTCATTACAACCCATAATTGTCTTACATAGAGGGATCACATGATCCAGTCTTAATACATCATAGTGGATCTAGAGATCCTATTACAAAACACATAGCGGAAGCGAAGTAACGGTTGCGGTCCATCTATTCCACGAGCAACCGTTGACGTCGGGAGTGATCCTAGTTGTCGTAGACGTCCTGCTGTCCATCTTCCTCGTACTGCTATTCCTCTTCATAGTCTGGCCATTTGAATAGCCAGGGACAAAGCCATGAGTACTTTAAAGTACTCACAAACTAATACTAATCTAAGCACTATCACTATAGTAAGGGGGATGCTAAGCTCTAGGTTTATTTGCACAATGCCAAGTTTATTTCATAAACATTTAGTAAAGGCCTCTTCATTTGCTAACTACTCAAGTGGGAACATTAGTGTCATTCCCACAACTCTTTTGTGATTCAAATCAAAGTCACCATTTCAAGTTCAAATCACAAGTCACCCTTCACATGTCACATTTTTGAAAAGGGTCTGATGAAGGAACAGTATGGCCTTTCCAACCGTCCATAACCGTTGACGCGGCTATTCGAATAGTTCTATACTCTGCAGAGGTCGTACACTTGTGCCACAACATTTGCAATAATCCGTCAGGGTTAACTGGCCCTGATTTATCACACTCCGTGTGCGGACTACCAACCATAACCTTTCATTTACATACCCTAGTATAGGCACCTCTCCCCATGAGCTTGGCCTCCCAGTGAAGACAGACGATCAGCTACGGGAACTGCACAGGGCTTGGGCCGGACATTCACCTCATTTCACGTCATTTCACATCATTTCATATTTCTTTGAAGGCAGCCCTGGGCATAACCCCGATGACGCTTGTTTAGAGGGAACCCATACTAAGATACATAAACTTCTAGTTAAGCCCTACCCATATCAGGTATTGTGGGGGTACTTGTAAAATTGGAATGGTATCGCATCCGAACCCAACCATCAGTTTTTGTAAAACTAGCACAGTAGCCCTCGCAAGTGCGAGGGCACTAACTTAATATATCAAAAAAGATCTTTTTCATCTTATGCCGATATTTTTCTTTATTTATCTCTTTTATTAAGAAAATACATTATATTTATGCATGTATAGATTTCTACATATCCAACTTTGACTTTATGGTGTATATGAAGGTATATTAGGTTGCTAAGAAATACAAATAATAAACATTCATTTACGAAAAATATATTGAAGTGGATCCATTTGTTTTTCTCATTAACGGTTTTAGGAAGTCAGCTCTGGACTTATGAGAATGTAAACTAAACTAATCACAGTGCACACCTATGCAAGATTGATTGTAGTATGCTTGCTAGGGTAGTTTCGCAACTCAACACCACTCAATAATATTGTGCACGGTTATACAAAGTCATCTGGTCGGACCGCTCCTATCCTACTTGAAAAACAAAGTAAGCTTTTGCTCAAGTTATTGCCAGCATAAACAATTAGATTCATATTTTATACGAAAAACATATTTACAAAACAATGACTATCACATCCTCGAGACTATGGTTCTAATAATAAATGCATGTATATGTACTCCTAAATCAATACATGTCTTGTCATAATCACGCATGTGCCCGTTCTTAGGATCATAGTCATGTATATAGGGACATCCTGCATGTATATATCCATCACACTGGAAATATCATGCCAAAAGTAATTGTAACATATACATGTCATTTAGATCAATCCAATAATCAACATGTACACTTACATATTTCACTCTGAGAATTATCTAAGTGAACTACAATAAGAAAATATCATAAAAAGTATTGCAGCTTGTCTTAACCGTCATATATATATGTAATTTGATTTCAGAATACCACACTTAAGTAAAGTCATTAGTTGATACGAAAGAATCTAAAATACGACTCACCTTTTACTTTAATTAATCATATAGTATTGACTAATCCTTAAATGTTACTTATGCAAATTTTATTTTTACAAATAGCCCGCAAAATATTTTTACCCGCGATTGTACGTATTTTAGCAGCTCCATATATATGGTCAAACTGTCGGTGTATGACGGAACACTACATCTTAAGATATGAATTAATTTGAAATGAATTTTGCTCTAAAGATTAAGCACTTCTATAATTAATATTGTATGGTTAATTGGTTGGATATGTGCATGTTATATATATAGTCTGAATTCCTATTAGCATAGTATATACTTTCACAAATAACAGGAGAAATGCACTTTTGAACAATGCATATATTAGACACCTTTTATGTACGCTCCTGCCACCATGTCTAGACACCTTTGATGCCTTCAATCCATGCCATGAAAAAAATACTTTGACCAACTCTTATTTTGTTATTTGAGCACCAAAATTCATCTCCACATTATCTTTCCCATCACATCGATTGTACCAGCATGCAAAATATCAATATGTTCAAAGAGCCATCACAATCTCTATATATGATCATAAATATTAAAGACGCAATAGCATATAGGTTACAATAAACTCTTGTCAAATTTATTATGTTCAACTTTCGCGCTCATGTTAGAAAATGTTAACCTGAGACACTCATTTCAGAATGTTATCTTTGCAAAATTGGTATTTGGCATGAGATGTTAACGAAGCATGGTTCATGATTGACAATAGTGCATCTAGGAGATGATGAAATCACTTGAGTCAAGCTAGCTAACAACAGTTGTTTTGTGAGTATCAGTTAGAATTGCTTTTTTTCCTGCAAGTTAATTAACAAAATAAGAGAATATTTTCCAACGTGCCCACAATATTACCATGACAGCTATGATCCGTGCAAACAAAGACACGACAGCCACCGTTTGTCACATTTAGCTAGCTCCAAATCTCATGTACCCCCTCCTACGTTGGGTGCATTATGACGTGGTGATATACCTGTTAATGAGCATTCAAAATATTAAATCAGTTAGATGTTTGTGGTATAAAAATATTGACATGATATGGAGATGTCCGAAGAAAATAATATTAGCTAGGAATGAGTGAACATGGGCATCTGACGGATCGGTTTAGCCATAGACTGCATTGGCTTTCTGGTGGAAAACACAGTCGATCGCCGATGGACTTGGAGATTTTAGGCTTTCCTACGTGGTGAGCATGGCATATTTGCGCAAGATTACTTGAGAGATTAAGGGTGATGCCTGCTTTTACCAGGCTACAGAGATTAAGCTGAGCTCAATCCATTTTATCAATATAATATTTAGTAAATGATTCAAATCGTTAGGTTCTTTTAAAATTATGTAGATGATACTTACGGGATTGGGCCGCTGGCGGTTGTGAAGCAAAGAGCCAAGTTGTTGGACGAATTTTCGCTGCGAACATAATTAAATGTTGAAGTGGCGCGCATAGGGTAGCTGGTGATCACCTCACAGACGCCGATACGTTGAACGATCTAATGGCGGATAAACAATAAGGAAGTGCATGTTATATACTTTTGACACCCGTAGTTAATTAACAATATGAATGGGTGGCTGAATTGGGCCATTGGTATAATTTATTTCCACGAACCATCTTGTATTGCTAAACATTTATTTCTGTTTCCCATATTAATTGACTTTTTTATATAAATACGTGTTTATCTAGCGACTAAAATATATCTAGATATGTATATCTAAATAAAATTAAGTCAATTATGTTTGGATGGATGGAGTAGATGGGTAGAGGTTAACAGCATTACCTGTAGTAGCTTGATGCAGTGTTCCACACCAACTGGACTGGAAACGACATCCATGGTTCTGCAGCTCATGAGGTTCTGCCGGCCGAGCCTAACACGTCACAACCAATATAAACAGATCCATGATTAGCGGCTTCATGATATTATAATGTAAGATTCTCTGCATGGCAAAATATATGTGTACAGACAATCCACCTTTCAGCTGAGGGAAATTCGATTCAGGCTCGGCCGTTCCATAACCTTGAGCCCCGCTGCTCCTAGGTCCAGCTACTCTAACTTAATTAAGGTGAGAAATAATATATCATTTTCATGAACTTATAGAGATTTATCTAATTTCCATGAACATATAGCTTTCATCTACTTTCGAAGAATCTTTCTAAAAAAGCTTGATAAACTTATAATATATTATCTGGGTTGAGAGCAATTTTTTATAAGTATACAATCGAATCTGAACGATTCTCATTAGGCCAGAAAAAGAGCGGAGGAATAACCTGGGTACATGAAGAGGGTGCAATAATGTTAAAGATTTTTTAGAGTAATTAAGAATGCTAAGAAACGTCATCATGTAAAAAAATTCTCTCGAGAATAGGAGTAGAAATTAGTTGGGAGTACTATTTTTTGGGAAGCCAACAAAAGCTTGAAAACTTACATAATTGACGTATACGGCTACATATTGCAATGTACGCTGGACTTCATGCATATGTAAGACAGTGGACCGGCCGAGGGCGCGGACCGCTCTACATAAAACTCTATCTCTGAACGTACATACATGTCTGAATTATCATGCATGACTCTGTGATATTTCCCCTACTTACTTTTCATTCTATTATAATTATTAGAAAATATATTTTATTGGTTTATTGACGGAGAACAACAAAAAATAAAGAACAACAAAAACTAAGCTGCATCAAATCGCATGTAGTTCTTGTATCGCATCAAAATTTTCCCAGGTGCTCTACTTCATAAAGAAAACTTGATGAGACATGAAAACTGGGAAAATATATGCATTCACGTATCCTAAGTGCGTGCTGCATATATAGATCTGGATGAGAGTATGTGCTTGCCTTCACATAGTTATGGTCTACTCTATTTATCTTCTAGTTGTAATCCCACGCGTACAAAGTTGAGAAAAAAATAACGGGAGGCAATCAGACCACCGAGAGGCATACCTGCACTTGTATTTGGTTTTCTTGCATGTACTCGGCCGAGCTTACGTGCTTCGCTACGGATGCGGCCACGAAAAATCTAGAAATCCTCCGGCCAGGATCTCCAATCAATCGGGAAACCTTGGAATCGACAGTCTGCGCTGGGTCTCGGTGAAGTGATCCTTGACCTAGGATTTTCAGCCACGGAGCCGGCCGAAGATTCAATCTTGATTCACGGATCATCTGTCTCCTACTCGATGGCTATAAAAATACAAATCCATGGTACTGTGTAATATCCTTAAATAAATTAATGCATGTGATACTCACGTGTACTGGTATCTGGTGCTCTTTCGTGAGGACCAACCGAGAGGCACTATGCATGGCGAATTGTCCTGCTTCCTCCTATTACGCTCGTAGGTGCGGCCGAATAGTGTCCCATTAGGGCACAACGCAGCTCCGTAGCATAGAGACGGCGGCCGCCATTGTTGAGAGGCTTTGACCTAAAGAAAAAGTAACGATGAGGGGTTATGTTATTCGTGTTGTAATGGCATGGTGGGTAAATTATTTTCTTAAGTTGAATCTAATTTGATCTAATGGTTGTAAATTTTTTATATATCAAATAAGCGGCCAGATCTTTCTAATTTTTGTGGGATTTTCTAAGGAATTCTCTATTTTCTGGTTAACCCGTAATATACTTTTAATATATAATAGATTCACCATGTCATTCACAAGTCATATTCACCTTCAAAATCTTTCAATAGAATGACTCATCATTCCAAGGTTTTCAAAGTCATTTCTTTTCACCTGTTCCCATCTAGAGCCGTCAATTTTATTTGTTAGCACTAGCAACTAATCATGAGGGGTGCTATCTAGCTTTCATTGCTCTAGGCTACATGTGATGATCTTGTTCTACTCTAGACCAAGTGAATTATGAATCAAAAGTAAACTTTGATAAACAAAACTCAAAAACTTGTAAGGTAAAAACTTGGGATAGGATCATTAACATAAAGTATGATGTAGTGGTGCCTTGCTCTATTAGAGCTTTGCACTTGGGTAACTTGCAAGAATATTAGCTTGCAAGAGTAGAGCTTGCATTGGTGTTAGCTTGCCTTTATTGGAGTAGTGATCAAAGTTCTCTTCTTCTTCAAAGTAGACCTCCTCCTCCTGGTACTGCTCGGTACTAGCGTCTATAAACGAATACGAGGTATACAATCACCAAACAATGCTTAAGTGCTAGACTATTCACACAAATGGCTCACACAAGTTATTCTAGCATCACCACATTCTTAACATGTTGATTGACTTTGTTTTCTTTTAAAGAAAAATAATTTCCTCTCATTACAAATATTAATTTAGGGTTTCTATTTAATTCTTTGAGAAATAATTTCCTCTCATTGTAATATTTATTAGTGATTCTATTTATTTATTTGAGAAAATAATTTCCTCTCATTATCTTATTAAGAGTTAATTTCTCTCATGAATAATATGTGACCTAGGTTGACCAAAGTCAACCTCTTCACACTTATCATTTAAGAACAATGATTTAAATGAGGTGAGCACCTCATACTATTTTAATAACACATTGCAATGGTTTAATATCATCAACTAATTTAATATGAGTTTTAATTGACCATGGTCTCTACCTCATATTAGCTTAGTTGAGACAAGATTTAAATGAGATCATAACATCTCATATGATTTAATAGGTAGGTTTGAACAATTTAAATACTACTATGAAAATGATTTAATATTTTCAAATAGGAACATATGGGTCATTAATGCATGTGTCATCAATTCACATTGAAACACTTGGAGTAATGACTTAAATGATATGCTACACCTCATATAATTTAAATACTATTTTTTAAGTAGATTAGATGAGCTAGAAATGGCCACATAGCCACTTTTTGAATCTAGCCCATGATCATATACAGTACCACTATCATATTTTTACATAAACAATTAGGGTATTTGAATTTTGATTTATGAGAATTTAAATCATCCCAAAATAGTTTATGGTTGATTTTAAATAATTATTTGAAGTTTGAAAAGGCCCTGCCTTGTTTATTTTGTCATATTTATTCTACAAATAATCTAGGGTTGGGACCAGTGGGGTTGGATAGATAATTTAACAAGCTTTCCGAAGATATAAAGTTCACCAAATTTGGTTTGGTAGATTTTAAGTTATTCAATTTCCAACAGGGTACCAGTATTGAATTCAAACTGAAATGAATTATTCGAATTTGAATTAAAGGGCTAGCGCGGGAAAGGAAATGGGCCAGTGAGAGGGAGAACGAGTTGGGCCGGCCCAGCTATGCCCACGGTGCACGCGGGCCGCCTGACAGGGAGGGACCCATGCGTCAGTGGGTCATAACGCCCGAACAGGTAAGATCTAACCTGAGCCGCAGGATTAGAAGGGAATCCAACGGCCCTGGTTCATCGTCGACGGCGACGAGAGGCGCGGCTACTGGCGGCGAGCAGTAGGGGGTCGGAGGCTCACCGGAGCTCCGGCGATCGTCGGCGAGGTGCTGCAGTGACGTTGTCGACGACGGTGATCCTTCTGGTACAAGCGGCGGCTCCAGGGGTGGCTCCTAGCTCCGGCTTCTTCTGCGGCGGCTCCACGGACTCCGACGATCAAATTGGCTACCTACGGATCAAATTGAGAAGCGAGCGAGCTCGAGGAGGGTCAAGGAGAGGAGGAGAGGCGATTGGTGTGCCGAGCGAGGCACGTGATGCCTCTATTTATAGCAGCGCGAGGTGCTTTGCGGCTCGGTGGATGAGGTCGTCCATGGCGACGTCGCTACAGGGGAGGAGTGAGCTGGGCGATGACGCAGGCGGGTTGGCGAGGTCCAGGCGAGCATGACGCGCGTGATTGCACAGAAAAAGATGGCCGGTGGTGAGCAGGAGCGTGACGAAGGTGGGCAGTACCATGGCGGAAGGACGGTGACGATGGCGACACGGCCTCCCCGTCCAAAAGAGCGTGTCCTGGAGCTAGCTGGTGCCTAGGGGAGCAGGTGAGAGAAGGGAGAGGGCAAGGGGTGGTCGGGGTCAACTGGGCAAGGTGGCGCACTGGTGCGTCCAGGGACATGTCCTGGCGCGCTCTGGGCGTCGTGGGCGTGTCTGGGCGCGCGTGGCCCGGTCAACGTCGACGTCGTCTTGGTCCAGGGCTTGCACGAGCAGATGCAGGGGAGTGAGAGGAGGCTCAGAGACATGGTGACCTGGGTCAGATGTGAGTGGAGAGGAAAATGGCATGGAGGTGCCATGAGCACCACGGCATGGCCAAGTTTGGTCAATTTCACCAAGGTACAAGGGGTACCAAGGCCTGGCATTGTCCAAGGGTTTATCCATGAAGGTAAAGCTGACCTAAGTTTGATGGTTGAGGCAGAAATATGCTGGATAAAAGAGAGTATGGAGTTGGTGGGATTTTGCACACAAGGTGTTTGATGATATGGCCGAAAGAGAAATGTTTTTGAATTTTTCAAAAATATTTGGTGGAGTTGATTTAAATAATGTTTAGAGCACAATGGTGGTGGTGGTGTTCAAAATGAGGTTGATTTGTGAAATTTCAAAATGGGGATGATCTTCTCTTTGTTTCAACATCACCACTTGTCAAATTTATTCTGGTCAACCTGGTCAAAGTTAGCATGGGTGGTCAACATGAAAGTTGCTCACTTTGACATGGTCTTGGATGACATGGTAATGGTTGACCAAGTTTAGTTTGAAGAAAAGTCAAAACCAGGGGGTAAAGTGGGGAACATTTTATAAAACTCCATTTTGACCATTATCACATGTATGTAGGTTTTGAGATTTGCCTTGGGTTGATTCTTGTTTCTTTGATGAAATTGTGTTTGTTTATCATATATAAGTATTCTACAAGCAAGAGAGCAAGCAATTATGGCCTAGAGTGAAGATTTATAATTTGGCATAATGTGTATGTGAGTGAAATTGGGATTTTCTCCCTATTTAATTTATCTCCATTTAATTTGACTTTTGTTGACTCTAAGGTGATTCTTATTAGTTTAGAAACATTTCCAAACCATTGAGTCTATTTAAAAATGTCTTGTTCAAAGATTTGCAAAAATGGCCATATCCACATATGTGTATTGGAAAATCTTCTTATTTCCAATTTGATTTGGTTTTCCTTGATCTCATTGATGTGGTTGAGGTTTAATATGATATAAGAAAACAATCCAAGCAATGGAGACAAGTTTGGTGGTCTTTGGCTCAAATTTGTATTTTTGGCCATATGCACATATGTGCATTTCATATTTCTATTTCCTTTTCTTTATCTATGATCAAAGGTCATGGTTTAGGGTTTATTTAATGTTAGATTGGGTTTGGTAAAGTTTTCAAACCATTTGTGCAAGGTAGGGGGGTTTAGGTCAAGTTTTGGAAAAATGGCTATGTGCCACATATGCTCCTATGCATAGGTTTAATTTCTTTTTATTTCTTTTTATTTCACCTTGGTTTTGGTTGGGGAAGTACTTGATTAGTTTGGTTGATGTTTTCAAAGCATCTAAACAAGGTAGAAAGGTTTAGGTAGAAGTTTCACCAAACATAGTCATAGGCACATAGGCCCTTTTCTTATTTAATTTCATTTCTTTTTTATTTTGGGTATAAAGGACCAATGAGAAGGGGGTGAGGTTTAGGGTTTAGTGGAGTATCTCAATGGTTCACCACTATTTTGAAAAGTAAGAATGGTATTTGTCAATATTTGCATGCTAGGGTTATATGCCCACATATGCCTTTTTATTTTAGTGCCTTCTTACTTGATACTATTTTGTTTTGAGAAGATTAGGGTTTAGGGTTTTGGAATTAGGTTCAATGCAATAAATAAACAATCATGGCAATATCACAACATATAAACATGCTCACTATGTACCAAGCTTAATTTAATAAAAGTTTTTGTTGGTTCTCATTTTTGGAAAAAGGGAATTCATTTTTTTCTTTGTTTTAAATTTTTGGGATGTTACAAGTATGGACACAGCTTCAGTGACTTTCAGGTCAAAATTCCAGCGGTTGAGTGATTTTTGGTTGGATCCATTCCTGTGCGTTCGATCGGCTTTTGATGGTTGTTATTGAGACAAAGTCATGGCTGGACTTTTGACGCAACTCCAGTGACGTTCAGGTCAAAAGCCCAGCGTTGACTTTGGTTCAATATCAGCCATCCAAAGCCAATTGAACACACATGAATGTATCCAACCAAAAATCACTCTACAATAAGTCGTTTCCAGACAAAAACAATGTTTATTCCCAAACTATTTTTTTTGAATCCGACCAATCTTTCCCGGAATGCAGAAGAAATATATAAGATTTCTTGGAATGTTGTTCTTTTTCTTGGACGAGTTTGAATTTTAAGTTTAAAGTTGGTTGTAAAACATAAAATGAGGTTTATTGATAAACAATATGGCTGAATCCGATGAAACTCCCCGGAATGCATAACCCGACATATAAGATTTACTGGATTTTTGTTTCAAAAACTTCTAGGCAGTACGAGTTTTAAGTTTAAAATTTTCTCGTGAAACTTAAAATGGGTAAATTTTGGATCCGTTCTCGTGCGTTCGATTGGCTTTTGATGGCTGTTATTGAAACAAGTGTTAATTGGTTCTATGCCACTCCTCAATTCACAAGTTGTGTTTATGCCATTACAAAAACTGAAGTTGTGTTTATGCCACTCTCAATTCTCAATATCCCCTTCTATATATGCCATTTTCAATACTCCACTATAATAAATATAGCATATCTATGATAGTACTCTATGATACCACCCACTATGCACCCATGTTCCAAACACCACTCCCGCTGATTGTACCTTATTGTATCGAGCGATAAGCTTGATGAGCAACCCAAACAAACAAAAAAAAGACTGTACCTTATTGTACTTGCTCTTACCCGTATTTTCTCTTTCTCTTTCATCGCGAGTGCAGCTAATTCAGTTAGTCTTCCAATGAATATTAATATTTTGTCTCAATGATGTCATGTTTCGACTAACAATTAGCACTTTTGAATTCTTAGATTGCTTTTTCACACGATGCACTTCTTTTAATTTATTTTACCACATTTCAATGTGAACCTTGATCAAATAAATAGGACAACAATATCACGATCATATAATACATAAGCAGCATTGTTAGAATCGTGTTGGAAAATACTTTCTAATGATACCGAGTTTTATATCAATTTTTTATATATACTTCATCCTGAAAAATATGTTTCAACTTCATCAAAACTTGCATGTATCTGCAAACTAAACTCATCTAAATACATGTATATCTACATAAAATTGAAACATCATTTTTAAATAGAGAGATATAGATTAATATTTTTTCGAAGATAAAATACGAAAAACAAGGGTGCATTGTTTATTGAAATGGAGTGAGTAGTATATATAAAATCATTTTAGTTGCCAATGATCATGTTGAGGGCCTCTATTTCTTGTTTTGCTCAGGCCCTCCGCATTCTCAGGTACATCCCTGGTGGTCTATGAACCTGTATGTAATCTTATTACTTTTGGCTTCTTTGCACTGCTAATAGATCGGCGGAATTACGGCAAAAAAGAAGAAAGAATGTGTTGGTATTGTATTGCTTTCGATAGATCTGTTCGCCCCTCCCCCAAGCATTTACAGATGGCACAAGAGATTCAAGGATGAAATTGCTCTCCTTGTTCATAAGGCAAAGAGGAAATCATATCATGGGTAGAACATTTTATATATATTTTGCTGTTTGGGATCTATGATCCTTTTAGTTGCTTCTCTCCAGCAACTTTTGTACATATTTCCCTCTTTTTATTAATAAAAAAATACAAAGTGGGGAAACCCGAGTGGTCGACCTAAAAAAATCTGTTCGCTAGGTAGCCGTAGTTTTGCACTCAGTTCGTTTGCTGAAATCGGCTCAAATAATGTAGCATTTATAGTTTTATATTCGACCTGTTTGCTCAGGTATGCTTGCTTACATTCGTAGGTGACCTGTTTGTTGAAATAGCTTATCGCTTCTCTGACCATCTATCTCCTCAACAGATGGACAGAACTTGGATATTATTTCACTCATTAACCACACCAACATATTTGAGTGGTATTGAAGACTTCATGAAGCACGTTAGTGATTTTACTGACGGCGACAAGACAAAGGAAGTGATTTGTCCATGCCGCGTATGTTTGAATATTGGGTCCAAGCCTCAACATGTAGTCTCAGATCATTTATTCGTTTATGGGATGGACCAGACATATATCAGGTGGATTAACCATGGTGAACACTATGATCAGCCTGACATTATTGATCCTCTTTATTCTGATGGTTATCAGCCTGAAGATCTCGTCCAGGATGAGGCTACTGCTAATTTGTTACGGGATCTGTATCCATATGCAAGCCAACAGCCCCATGGTTATCACAAAAAGCCTCTTTTCCATGACCTGATAGAAGATGCTAAGAGCTTAGTGGCCCCTGGTTCTGTTGTGTCAAGATTCGAATTAATTGTGAAATTACTTCAGGACAAGTCATACCAGGGGATTACCAATAAAGCGTTCAATGCAGTTGCGAAGACATACAGCGATGCACTCCCTGGGGCTGGACTGCCAAAATCCTTTTATGAGGTGAAGCAGTACATCAAGGTGCTGGGACTTGGATATGAGAAGATTGATTTTTGCAAAAATAACTGTGCACTGTTTTGGATGGAGTATAATGACCTCGATGAATGTCCGAGTATGTAAGGAATCAAGATGGAAACATGATGGAGCTGGTGGTAAGAAAAAGATTCCTTGGAAGGTTACTGAGATACTTTCCACTTGTACAAAGATTGCGAGAGGTTGTTTGCTTAGAACAAACATCTCGGGAAACAAGATGGCACAAAGAGATTCTCACGCCCGACCACGATTTGCGAGGCATCCTGGCGATGGCGATGAATGGAAGCAATTCGACCTGGATCATCCAGATTTTGCTGCAGATCCAAGGAACCTGAGACTTGGCCTTGCTACAGATGGATTCAACCCATTTGGCAACATGAGCAACTCGTATAGCATGTGGCCAGTACTAGTTACACCTTACAACCAGGCTCCCTGGACATGCACCGATCAGTCGAACTGTATGATGGCCTTACTCATCCCAGGTCCCAAATCTCCTGGGAAGGATTTTGATGTGTTCATGCAGCCTCTTATTAGAGACTTGCAAACATTATGGGAGGGTGTCCCTACACGGGATGTGTGTCAACCTAAAGAACAAAATTTTCTATTACGTGTTGCTGTACTGTATTGCACCCATGATTATCCAGCTTTGGGCACTATGTCAGGCAGAGTAACATCAGGTTATAATGCATGTGTTCACTGTGATACTGATCAGCTGGCAGTGAGGATAATAAACAAGATATGCTATATGGGCCATCGCCGTTTCCTTCCATTAGATCACGGTTTCCGAAAAAATAGAAAAAAATTGCAATTTATTGGTGATCAGGCCAGTAAAAAGACTAAACCGCGGCACTTTAAGAGTCACGAGTTGGAGGCGCACCTAGAAGCGGTCAGAAATGTTAAACCAGGAAAACCACCAGCCGCCACAGCAGGTACAGCAGAGAAGAATACGGAAGATGCAGCAGCAGTAGTAGCAGATAGAAAAAGGAAGAAGAGAGGAGATGAGCTGAGTCTAGCAGCTACCAAAAGGAAGATGGGAGGTGAAATAGCAGCATGTACCAAGAGGAAGGAAATGGAAAATGATAGACCGAGAATATTTTATAAGCGCAGGACCACTCTTTGGGACTTGCCGTATTGGAGCTGGTAAGAAGCTTCGGCATAATATTGATATCATGCACATGGAGAAGAATATATGTGACAGCATTGTCGGCACATTACTCAACATTCCATCCAAGACAAAAGATAGCTCAAATTCTAGGATTGATTGTGCAACATTGAATGTTAACAGTCACTTGCAACTGGATTGTAATGACAAAGTGAACAAAGGCAAGGAAAAACATTATAAATTTCGAGGCGCGGAATTCACATTGCCGATGCCTAAAAGGAGATTATTTTGTGAGTACCTCCGAGGTGTGATGTTCCCGTTCGGATTTGCTTCCAACATTGCAAATTGTCTCAATGCTGAAGGAAACAAGCTCCAAGGGTTGAAAACTCACGATTGTCACATCCTGCTGCAAAGGCTTTTAGCTATTGGCATTAAAGATTTAGTGAAGCCAAATATGTACAACGTGATTGCAGAGTTGGGAAGGTTCTTTAGGGAAATATGTAGTAAAACTCTAAGCAGAGCTGTTGTAGAACGTCTTAAGGTGGACATAGCAGTAATCCTGTGCAAGCTGGAGCTGATATATCCTCCAGCCTTCTTTGATGTGATGGTGCATTTGGCTGTTCATCTACCTGATGAGGCACTTTTAAGAGGTCGGTACAGTATGGATGGATGTACCCTATAGAACGTCGACTGTGCACTTTCAAGAATACAGTTAGGAACAAAGCTAGACCGGAGGCTTGCATTGCAGTGGCGTATATTGCTGCTGAAGCATATACATTTGCCTCAAGATATATTCCTGATATTGAGACCAGATTCAACCGGGGTCGCGGAATTTTGGAAGTTGGAGGATCTGTTTTTAATCATGGTGTTGAGCTAATAGGAAAGAGGACCGAAAAAACATTAGAGCAGTCCGAATTTGAACAGCTGTCTTGGTATGTGCTGAATAATGCTACAGAGGCTGATGAATATGTTAAGTGAGTACTATGCACACGAAATACTCAGTTCCTCGCATATACTATGAACTTGTATCAAAATGAAATATATTCAGCTGACTTGGCTATGTTTTGCAGGTTGTACATGGAAACGAATGGAAAGCTATCGGCACGTGGGAGTGGGTTTCAGGACTGGTTTGAGAAATATGTAAGATGTTCAATTGCACTCTGACTTGTCTATGTGTTTTCACATGAGATGACCTCTTGTCTATTTTGTAATCGTAGATCTCGAAACTCCATGCGGAGAATCCAGGCGCTGTTAGTGCTGATCTCCTTGTCCTATCACGTGGTCCAGATAAGAGGGTGTTGGTAGTTGCGGCTTGCAATGCCAATGGTGTCCATTACAGCTCCTATGAGCGTGAACAACATTTGAAGACACGAAATAGTGGCATCACAACCAGTGGAGATCACTTGACAACCAGAAAGAAGAGATCAGAGTCATTTGACCATTATGGTCACATAGAAGAGGTTATTCAGTTGTTCTATAGTGATAAGGTTACTGTCCAATCTGTGGTTCTATTTAAGTGTTATTGGTACAACCAAGATCCAAACAAGGGCAAAGGTGCCAGAAATGATGGGTATTTCATATCAGTTAATACTACTGCTCAGTGGTACAAGGATGATCCTTATATTTTGGTACCTCAAGCGGCCAAGGTACTTTTCTTGGAAGGCAGATCTAGAAAAGGATGGTAGTATGTGCAAAAGTTTGTGGCAAGGAACATATATGATTTGGATGAGAATGCGGATCCAATAATTGGTGCCTGACAAGATGATTTCGCTGGTTGTATGCAAACTAAAGTTGCTGACATTGATGAAACCTCGTTGGATACAGGTATCCCTGCACATGATGGAGAAGTAGATTTCACTGTTGAGGTTAGCATAGTCGACAAAGAGATGGATAAACTGAAGCTACCTGGTGAATCTCAGGAGGAGAATGGACACGACGAGCAGGATGAGACCATGCACGAATATCAGAATGAAGACGGAGGTGATGATGATGATGATGATGATGATGATGATGATGATGATGATGATGATGATGATGATGATGATGATGATGATGATGATGATGATGATGATGATGATGATTAGACTCTTGTCTCTGTATCATGCTGTGAGATGAAGAACCATGATTTGTTTTGATTTTTCTATTTGGAAAATGTATGAGTCCCGAAGACAATTATCTCGTTGGATTGTAATCCCATGATGACTAATTATTTATGTTTGTTGTCCTACTAAAAGTTGGTCAAACTTAATTGTGTGGAAGTAATCCCATGCTGTTTGATTCATAGGGTCATATCCCATAGGAAAATAGAATGATAATAGATCAAACTAATGCAGAATATCTTATAACCACAATCAAATAGAATTTCTCTTTACATAGGATTCAAGTTGGCATGGCATCCCTATCATACAGGGTTTTTATTCATACTATGCTACAAATCGAAAATAAGATGGGTCAGCACTTTGTCACGGCGAGATAGGGCAGTCGGCATTCGTTACAAACCAGGAGAAGATGCACTTCCTATGGAACGGGTGTTTGCATCCCCGGAGACGCACCGTTGTGCGCTGCGACAGCCCCAGCATGCATATGCTGCAGTGGCCGTCCTCCGGCGCAACTAGGACCCAACTTTCCTGCAGCGCCGGCAAATTGACGATGAGCCGGTGGTCCACCCTAAGGGTGAGGTCGAAGTGGAGGCCACCGAGCCGACGACACGCCTGCTGCCACATCAGGTGCATAACATCGTAAGGCATGATGATGTCCCACTCCTCCTCCGTGAGGTTCAGGTTCTTGAGCAGCCATACACGGGCAAGAATCTCGCGCATAGTTCGCACGACATTGCCCCCACTACGCAGCTCCCTCGGAGGCAAGCCAAGATCCAGCACCACCTCTTCGCGGGGTGTAGTGGTGATATCGTCCTCATCCAGTGGGGCAGGGAGGGGGCCGGCCATCCTCCTGAGCTCGTACGTCGTCGAGAAGAAGATGTGCACTGTCATAGTGTACGGGGACGCCTCGCCCTCGCCCACGGCCGGCGGCTCGCCGACGGAGAAGTCGGTCGTGCTTGCCGACACACGGCGGGCACGGAAGACATGTGGGCCAGACTCGATGATGCGCTCGCGTGAGGAGCGCTCTAGTAGGGGCGTCGCCGCCATTGGGGATTCTTCGGAGGGCTGTAGACTGGCGGCTAGTCGACGGTGAGGTGGTTGGTGTGAGATCTCTGGGATGAGGCCAGGGGAAGTGGGCGAAGTGCTCGGGACTAGGGACTGCCCTCAACTTTCCGCAGTAGTATGATAATAATTGGTGGACGAGGAGACTAGTCCAGAGACTACCCAAAGTTGATAAATCATGTTCGAGGGAAAATGCCCAAGATTTATTATCAAAATTCAAGCTAATTTCGCCGATTTTGTTCTGCCGTTCATTAGACATCATCCAATGGCCTTGGTCTCTGGGATTCGCTGCTACAGTGTCATCTACTATTTTCTACCCAATTCCAGAAACATCCATAAAGCTAGTAGATAGCTTTCCTGCTTGTTGGCCCCACCCCATTTTTTTAATCTTTTCTTCCTTATCCCCTTCGCTCATGCTAGCAGCTACTTGCAGCCATTGCTACACCAGCGAGGTGATCTCTATGATAGGCACGGTTTTAGTAAGACAGCAAGTTGTAGATAGCTAACCATGAGACACATGCCTCTCTGGTTGAGACTGAGCTCGCTCTTGTGATTGGGCTCCAATGGTCGAGGTGAGTCACAGCTGCAATGACAGAGGTTTGTGCTGAATTAATTAGCACAGAGGCGTAACTAGCACTAGATGGAGAAGGCATAGTACACATATCGGACACGAAGTCGCGTACGGCGAGCAGCTCGCATTCACTTGCATCAGTGCGGTACAACAAAGATGATGAAGAAGGATTGGAGCTTTGAAGGTAGTCAGAAAAGTTACAAAAAATAATACGTGCAAAACTTAACCTGTATAAACGCACATGCATGGATAATTTTACATTTCGCATGAGAAAGACATGTCAATTTTCGAGTACGACATGGTTTGATTTGTCAAATTTGATGCCCCTTAATGCATTTTAAGTGAAAATTACAGGTTTATTCATTATAATTGCCGATTTTTAACGTTACGTGCAGCTGACTAGCAAACTATAAGTGTGTGATTGCTTGCTTCCAAAATAAGGATATGTAATCATTTTGTATAAGGTAGTACCAATTAGTCGTTATATTGCGAGAACTTAAAGAGTTTTGAGAGATTCAACTCGTTGCTACTCCATAAGAATGGTGATGTTGACAAATTTGATCCGAGTGTTGAACAGAGCCAGAAACATTTCAAAAACTTGAGCATGGAAGAGGCTAGGGGTAAATGCCCCAAGGCCAGCCGATCCTATCGTAGGTGCCGTCCCGAGGAGGAAGTACCTTAATTTGGGGCGCGCGCGGACGCTGCGGTACCCGAGCTCGAGACGCCGCCGTACCGGTAGCTCGACCCGCGACGAGGCATGGCGGCGGCGGAAGCGGAGTGGCGGCAGCGGAAGGTAAAGCTCCTGCTGACAAACATATTAGGCACAAATGGGCAACCTTCAGTAACCCATGTTCCATTTTTTTTGTCAGGATAACCCCATGTACCACCTTCCCAATAGAAAAAGTATTGTTCAACCTTCCCCTGTTGGGCCCAATATTTCACTTTTGGGTTGCCAAGGAACATCTACATGGTAATTGTTATCGGTCTACTTGATCCAGTCTGTCGAAGCCCAATAACTACAAATGGGCCTTTCTGCTCATGCAATTTCGGCCCTTTTCTAATGAAACACAGATCCTATGATTGGCAAATAAAAATACACGGAGATTCTACATAAAAGTTGTTTTTATTTATTTTGAATTATAGGGTTCCAATTTTTGAAACTGCTCATGCCCAATATGAAAATCATTGATCGCTCCATACCCACATGGATAATGGTATTTTTAAAAATTCATAAAGTGGATTTGAAATTTAAAACATATCCTAATAATTCCTTGATTTAATCTATCAACTTGCAAGATCTTGGAGCCAAAGAGCTTGTATTAGTCTGCGAAAATAATACTGATAAACCCGTCGTTAACAAGAAATGAAGGTTTATCGTTCAGAGAGGATGCCATGTGGGACCCATGAGACAGTAGCGTCCTCAACGTTTCAAAGAAAAAGGCAAGTAGCCCAAAAATAGAGGTAAAAAATAAATCCTACAAAGGAAACATTTATAGTTCATAGAGGCTGACATGTGGGACCGATCTGCCAGCTGCATCCTCATCATTTCGAAGTCGGCAGGGATCAGAAGAAAAAGGCAAATAGCCAGAAATTAGGGGTCAAAAATAAATCCAAAAAGGAAACTTTTATTCTTCATAGAGGATGACATGTGGGACCGACCTGCCAGCAGCGTCCTCATCGTTTCAAAGGCCGCAGGGGATCAAAAGAAAAAGGCAAATAGCCAGAAATTAGGGGTCAAAAATAAATCCAACAAAGGAAAGGTTTATTGTTCATAGAGGCTGACATGTGGGACCCATGAGCCAGCGGCGACCTCAATTTCAAAGGCGGCATATGATCGAAAAGAAAAAGGCAAGTTAGCAAAAATCAGTGGGTAAAAAAAATCTAAGAAATGAAACTTTATTGTACAGTCCCATGAGCCAGCACCTTACTCAATGTTTCAGTGGCGGCATGAGATAGAAAGAAAAAGGAAAGTGACCAAATATCAGGAGCAAAAAATAATCCAAGAAAAGAAACTTTTATTGTACATAGAGGATGACATATGGGTCCCACTTATACAAGCTCTTTCGCTCCAAGATCTTGCAAGTTGATTGTACATAGAGGATGACATGCGGGCCCCTTGTGTCGACAGCCTTACTCAACGTTTCCAAGGCGGCAGGGGATCAAAAGAAAAAGGAAGTAGCTAGAAATTAGCGGTCAAAAATAACTCCAAGGAAGGAAACTTTTATTGTTCATAGAGTATGACATGCGGGACCCATGCGCTAGCAGCTTCCTCAACGTTTCAAAGGGGGCATGAGATCGAAAGAAAAAGACAAGTGACCAAATATCAGGAGCCAAAAATAATCCAAGAAAAGAAACTTTATTGTACATAAAAGATGACATGCGGGTCCCATTTTGCGGCAGCGGTGTCAACGTTTCAAATGCGGCTTGAGATCAAAAGAAAAAGAGTAGCCGTAAATTAGGGGTAAAAAAAACTCCCAGAAAAGAAAGTTGATTGTACATAGAGGATGGCATGCGGGTCCCATGACCCAGCACCTTACTCAACGTTTTAGAGGCGGCATGAGATCGAAAGAAGAAGGAAAGAGACCAAATACCAGGAGCAAAAAATAATCCAAGAAAAAGAAACTTTTATTGTACATAGAGGATGACATATGGGTCCCACTTGTACAAGCTCTTCCGCCCCAAGATCTTGCAAGTTGATTGTACATAGAGGATGACATGCGGGCCCCTTGTGTCAGCAGCTTAATCAACGTTTCCAAGGCGGCAGGGGATCAAAAGAAAAAGGAAACAGCCAAAAATAAGAGGGTGAAAAAAAATCCAAGAAAAGAAACTTTTATAGTATCGAGGATGACATGTGGGTCCCATGAGCCAGCAGCTTCCTCAACGTTTCATAGGCTGCATGAGATCGAAAGAAAAAGGCAAGTGACCAAAAATAAGGGGGTAAAAAAATCCAAGAAAAGAGACTTGATTGTACATAGAGGATGACATGCGGGTCCCACCAGTCACCAGCTTACTAACGTTTCCAAGGCGGCAGGGGATGAAAAGAAAAAGGAAATAGCCAAAGATCAGAGGGTGAAAAAAATCCAAGAAAAGAAACTTTTATAGTACATAGAGGATGACATGCGGGTCCCATGGGCCAGCAGGTTCCTCAACGTTTTCAAGGGCGGCATGAGATCGAAAGAAAAAGGCAAGTGACCAAAAATCAGAGGGTGAAAAATAATCCAAGAAAAGAAAATTTTATTGTACATAGAGGATGACATGCTGTCCCAACGTTTCAAATGCGGCTTGAGATCAAAAGAAAAATAAAGTAGCCAGAAATTAGGGGGTAAAAAAACTCCAAGAAAAGAAAATTGATTGTACATAGAGGATGACATGCGGGTCCCACGAGTTAGCAGCTTACTCAACGTTTCCAAGGCGGCAGGGGATGAAAAGAAAAAGGAAATAGCCAAAAATCAGAGAGTGAAAAAAAAACCTAGAAAATAAACTTTTGTAGTACATAGAGGATGACATGCGGGTCCCATGAGCCAGCAGGTTCCTCAACGTTTCAAACGTGGCATGAGATCGAAAGAAAAAGGCAAGTGACCAAATATCAGGAGCCAAAAATAATCCAAGAAAAGAAACTTGATTGTACATAGAGGATGACATGCGGGTCCCATTGTGCGGCAGTTGGTCCCAACGTTTCAAATGCGGCTTGAGATCAAAAGAAAATGAAAGTAGCCGTAAATTAGGGGGTCAAAAAAACTCCAAGAAAGGTAAGCTTTATCGTTCATACAGGCCGACATGTGGGACCTATGAGCCGACAGCTTACTAAACGTTTCAAAGGCGGCAGGGGATCAAAAGAAAAAGGAAATAGCCAAAAATCAGAGGGTGAAAAAAATCCAAGAAATCAAACTTTTATTGTACATAGAGGATGACATGCGGGTCCCATGGGCCAGCAGATTCCTCAGCGTTTCAAACGTGGCATGAGATCGAAAGAAAAAGGCAAGTGACCAAATATCAGGAGCTAAAAATAATCCAAGAAAAGAAACTTTATTGTACATGGAGGATGACATGCGGGTCCCATTTTGCAGCAGCGGTCTCAACATTTCCAAGGCGGCACAGGACCAAAGAAAAATGAAGTAGCCAGAAATCAGGGGGTGAAAAAATCCAAGAAAAGAAAGATTTCAATTGGGCTGCATCTGGACATCTGGGCCTTCGAACTATCCTTCTGGGCCTTTTGACTCGTACAATTTCAGCCCACTCCAGAACATGAAAGTTCGGATTTTTCTCAAAAAAAAAAACAGGAAAGTCCTATGCTTCGCCAAAACAAAAAAACAAGGAGATTCAAGATATAAGTTGTAAAAATAAAGATTTAATTTATCCGTTTGCAATAGCTCAGAGCGAAATACACTGTTTATTGTCTGCAAAATAATCAAGATATCACATATTTCTTGTACGGGGAGGCTGACATCAGGGACCCATGAGCCGACAGCGCGTCGTCAACGTTTCAAAGGCGGCAGGGGATCGAAAATAAAAAAAAAAACAAAAATCAGTTGGTAAAAAATCCAAGAAAAGAAAACATTTATCGTTCTGAGAGAATGACATGCGGGACCGATGAGGCAGCAGCATCCTCAACGTTTCCAAGGCGGCAGGGGATCAAAGAAAAAAAAGGAAATAGCTAGAAATTAATTAGGGGTAAAAAATAAATCCACCAAAGGAAACTTTTATTGTTCATAGAGGATGACATGTGGGACCGACCTGCCAACAGCGTCCTCATCGTTTCAAAGGGGGCAGGGGATCAAAAGAAAAAGGCAAATAGCCGAAATTAGGGGTCAAAAATAACTCCAAGAAAGGAAACTTTTATTGTTCGTAGAGGATGACATGCGGGACCCATGAGCCAGCAGCTTACTCAACGTTTCAAAGGCGGCATGAGATCGAAAGAAAAAAGGCAAGTGACCAAATATGAGGTGCCAAAAATAATCCAAGATTTATTGTACATAGAGGATGACATGCGGGTCCCATTTTGCAGCATCGGTCTCAATGTTTGAAATGCGGCTTGAGATCAAAAGAAAATGAAAGTAGCTAGAAATTAGGGGTAAAAAAATCCAAGAAAAGAAAGTTGATGGACATAGAGGATGACATGCGGGTCCCATGATCCAGCAGCTTAGTCAACCTTTCAAAGGGGGCGGGGATCAAAAGAAAAAGGCAAATAGCCAAAAATCGAGAGGGTGAAAAAAATCCAAGAAAATAAACTTTTATAGCACATAGAGGATGACATGCGGGTCCCATGAGCCAGCAGGGTTCTCAACGTTTCAAACGTGGCATGAGATCGAAAGAAAAAGGCAAGTGACCAAATATGAGGTGCCAAAAAAACTCCAAGAAAAGAAAGTTGATTGCTCATAGAGGATGACATGCGGGTCCCATTTAGCCGAAGCGGTCTCACCGTTTGAGAGGCGGCAGGGATCGAAAGAAAAAGGCAAGTGACCAAATATCGGGAGCCAAAAATAATTCAAGAAAAGAAAGTTTTATAGTCCATAGAGGATGACATGCGGGTCCCATTTAGCAGCAGCGGTATCACCGTTTGAGAGGCGGCAGGGGATCGAAAGAAAAAGGCAAGTAACGAAATATCAGGAACCAAAAAAATCCAAGAAAAGAAAGTTTTATAGTACATAGAGGATGACATGCGGGTCCCATTTAGCAGCAGCGGTATCACCGTTTGAGAGGCGGCAGGGGATCGAAAGAAAAAGGCAAGTGACCGAATATGAGGTGCCAAAAAAATCCAAGAAAAGAAAGTTTTATAGTACATAGAAGATGACATGCGGGTCCCATTTAGCAGCAGCGGTATCACCGTTTGAGAGGCGGCAGGGGATCGAAAAAAAAGGCAAGTGACTAAATATGAGGTGCCAAAAAAATCCAAGAAAAGAAAGTTTTATAGTACATAGAGGATGACATGCGGGTCCCATTTAGCATCAGCGGTATCACCGTTTGAGAGGCGGTAGGGGATCGAAAGAAAAAGGCAAGTAACGAAATATCAGGAGCCAAAAATAATCCAAGAAAAGAAAGTTTTATAGTACATATAGGATGACATGCGGGTCCCATTTAGCTGCAGCGGTCTCAACGTTTCCAAGGCGGCAAGGGATCAAAAGAAAAAGGAAGTAGCCGTAAATCGGGGGTCAAAAAAATCCAAGAAAAGAAAGAAATTTGGTTCATAGAGGATGACAAGCGGGACCCATGATCCCGCATCGTAAACGGCTCGATCGGAGAGCGTTGAACGAGATGGCGCGATCGAGAAAAAAACAATGCTTGAGAGGCTGCCATCTGGGCCCTACATCCCTGGGCGGTGCGGATTTGCGTTGACTCGGCCGGCGAACCCGAGAATTCGCGATGCACCACGTCCCGGGCCACCATAGGCGACGTTTTGGCCGCTTTCGTCGGGCTAGGTGGCCTCAAAAACGAGAAAAAAAAAAGTTTTGACATGAACCACGGAGGGACCAAAAATCGTCGGCCATGGTGCACCAGCAACCACGGCGCGACTTCAACTTCGTCGGCCATGGCAACTTTTCTTGTAGTGTATATATTAATTAATTGGTGTTAATCTACCATTTAATTTGCTAGCTAGCTGCTATATATAGAGCATGTTTTTATTAGATCGGGTTATAGTTAGTATAGTTTAGGGTTATGTGTTTTAACTAACTAGGGTTTGATTAGCTAGGGGTTAGTTATATGTATATGGTTTAGGGTTAATGCATGGCACATTTAATTTAACTAGAGGACCGCGAGGCACCCCTGGCCTGATTGATGCACAATTAAGTGTCGTTGGCCTATATATAGGGTTTAATTAGGGTTTAGGGTTAGCTAGGGTTTAGGGTTAGGGTTAGGGTTAGG
Source organism: Lolium rigidum (assembly GCF_022539505.1). Taxonomy (NCBI): domain Eukaryota; kingdom Viridiplantae; phylum Streptophyta; class Magnoliopsida; order Poales; family Poaceae; genus Lolium; species Lolium rigidum. Next base: position 142,415,867 of record NC_061510.1, on the reverse strand, counting down.
GTTTAGGGTCTAGGGTTTAGGGTTTAGTGTTTAGGGTGTTTAGGGTTTAGGGTCTAGGGTTTAGGGTTTAGTGTTTAGTGTGTTTAGGGTTTAGGGTTTAGTGTTTAGGGTGTTTAGGGTCTAGGGTTTAGGGATTAATGTTTAGGGTGTTTAGGGTCTAGGGTTTAGTGTTTAGGGTGTTTAGGGTTTAGGGGATTAGGGATTAGGGTGTTTAGGGTTTAGGGGATTAGGCATTAGGGTTTTAGCTGCTATATATAGAGCATGTTTTTATTAGATCGGGTTATAGCTAGCTACTATAGTTTAGGGTTATGTGTTTTAATTAAGTAGGGTTGATTAGCTAGGGTTAGTTACATATATATGGTTTAGGGTTAATGCATGGCACATTTAATTTAATTAGAGGACCGCGAGGCACCCCTAGCCTGCTCGATGCACAATTAAGTGTCGTTGGCCTATACATAGGGTTTAATTAGGGTTTAGGGTTAGCTAGGGTTTAGGGTTAGGGTTAGGGTTAGGGTTTAGGGTTTAGTGTTTAGGGTGTTTAGGGTTTAGGGATTAGGGATTAGGGATTAGGGATTTAGGGTTTTAGGGTTGTTTAAGGTTTAGGGATCATCGATCGAGTGCGCACACACATTATTAGAGGCACCCGCGCCTTTACGCATAAATTGCATGCGTATATATGTGTGTTTTTGGGCCACCAACGATATATAGATGATTGAGAGAGAGAGAGATTGAAATCCCCAAGAATATGTTCAAATATACATTAAAATATATGCACGAATGCATGGTAGGCCATGCATGCACACTAATTATATATATATATATATATATATTATGAGGCAACTTAATCAAATGTGTTTTCATTCGAGAGAACTTGTCAAAATTAAAGTTAATTAATTTATCACGATAGTTATATAATTAATTAATGAATCTCAGGGATATGTTATACAACATGATCGATATAGGCCATGTATATATTAATTGGTGTTAATCTACGGTTTGCTAGCTAGCTGCTATATATAGAGCATGTTTTTATTAGATCGGGTTATAGCTAGTATAGTTTAGGGTTATGTGTTTTAATTAAGTAGGGTTGATTAGCTAGGGTTAGTTACATATATATGGTTTAGGGTTAATGCATGGCACATTTAATTTAATTAGAGGACCGCGAGGCACCCCCGGCTCGCTTGATGCACAATTAAGTGTCGTTGGCCTATATATAGGGTTTAATTAGGGTTTAGGGTTAGGGTTAGGGTTTAGGGTCTAGGGTTTAGTGTTTAGGGTGTTTAGGGTTTAGGGATTAGGGATTTGGGTTTCAGGGTTGTATAAGGTTTAGGGATCATCGATCGAGTGCGCACACACATTATTAGAGGCACCGGCGCCTTTGCGCATAAAGTGCATGCGTATAGTTTAGGGTTATTTGTTTTAATTAAGTAGGGTTTGATCAGCTAGGGTTAGTTATATATATATGGTTTAGGGTTAATGCATGGCACATTACATATAGTTTTAAATCTCAAGAATGTTTATACATGATAGGTCATATGTGCAAAGGAATTTTTTTCCCCGTGAACTTGTCAAAATTCAAGTTTATCAGTGCCAATGGAAACTAGTCCAAAAAATTACATAGAGGTCCAAAAGTACTAGACAATAACTAATAGAACCCGCAACTTTACAAAAAGGACCCCAAAACATATAGAAGAAAATCAATCGAGTCCTTCTCGACCGCACATCGGATCTCTCGCTCCGCGTCCTTTCCAGCGACTCCGTCGCCGGGGACGCACCACTTGGGACGGTGTCGCCGGTAGTCGCCAGGACGAAGGAGAAGAAGGGCCTCAGCAACGGCATATTGGCTCTGAGAAGGGCCGCTGAAAGGCCAAGATGTGCACGGGCAAGACGGATGACGCCGTTGTATGCCCCGAGCTTGTGAACTTTTGCAGCTTGACTTCCCCATTGGCCAGATCTGAAGCACTAACCAAAGCAAGCCTCACCGTTAGCGCCATCACATTGATGGCACCAGATCAGGGTTTGGCCGGCAAGATCCGCCAGATTCACCATAGGCCAGATCTGAAGCCGATGACGAGATCCCCGACTCCATTGCGCCATTCTCGCCGATGGGAAACACTCGGATCTAAGCTTACAACAACACTAACTCCCTCGGATCCAAATTAGCCGACTCAACTTTGCTTATCTAAATATGAATGTATCCACACATGTTTTTACTCTAGATACATACACGTCTAAGGAAAGTTGAATCAATTAATTTAGTTCGGAGGGTGTACAATATACGGAGAGAAGTCGGCCTCGTCTCCGGCCGGCGAGGCCGCCGGAGAGAAGGGGGAGAGGAGCCGGGGGAGTGGGAGAGACTCGAGAGAGAGAAAGAGAAGAGGAAGAAATGAGAGCTCCCCGGGGAAGAACATTATTTTTGTCGTTCGCTCGTAGCTTGAAACTGAAAATTTCGGCCGCGCGCCAAATCATCCCGCCGCATCCATTCGAAAATCCCGTGACCAGTTTTACCCTTTTAACCCTGGTCCCGAAGCTACAACCCACCGACCATGGAGGGCTCATTCGGTAACAATGAAATATCTTGCCTAGATCCCGAACCCTCCCCACAGGCCCACACCCACCCACCAACCATTCGCCCCATTAGCTCAAAAATACTCTCACACGCCAAAGCTCTGACTCTCTACAGTACTAGATCTGCTTCGCCGCCGGCATACTCCTCCTCAGCGTAGCCTTGATCATGTTGGCTGTCCACCCACCTGATCCGCTCCCCCGCCGCCCTCGTTACCGACGGATCTGCTTCACCGCCGACCTCGCCGCCGATGGATCTGCTTCACCGCCGACCTCGCCACCGACGGATCTGCTTCACCGCCGACCTCGCCACCGACTACCTCAGCGCAGCGGCTGTATCAACTTCACCGAATCCCTTGCCAGCCAACCAGATCTGCTTCACTAACGCCCGCTTCTACTCGAAACACGATCGATTCATCGTCTCCCGCGTTCGCTGCCGCTGGAATGCAAGTTGCCGCCCCGTCCACCCCGCCGCAGCCTTGGTTAGTACGCTGGCCCGTTAGATCGCGGTGTTTCTTTAGCCATGTTTTGTGTAGTTATTTGCAGATCTCATATGCCGTTAACTTTCTTGATGTGTTGCTTCGCATGAAGTTCGTTTAAATATTGTACAGTACAAAAGCATTATCCGGTCGCTACCATCCTGTTCATTCTACTGACATCTGTGTGCATCCACATATTTATAGCCTTATACCCATTCATTTGCTGCCAACTGTTTTTGTACTGCATGCTATTGTCGCACTGCTTTTATAGTCATGCTATGGGCATTTCCAATCTGCTTGTTCTTATACCGCGTCATTAGCTCACCGCTAGCCGCTAGCTGTTTTCTCGTGCCTGCTATTCTCACACTGCTTTTATAATCATGCTATGTGCATTTCCAATCTGCTTGCTCTTATACCTCGTCTTTGGCTTATATAGTTATTGCTGCGTGCATGTCTGGTCTTTGTATTATCGTAGACTGACTTGTCAATGTTATTTTTCCTAGGGATTGATCATGCGAACCACTTATTAGAACATCCAACATTGACAGCGGGGACGCTAGGGAAGGTTGGAATCTGAGTTCTTGGTTGGTAATTTTGGCGCTTTACTTCCGTTATTATCTATAACCTATATGCATTGTTTCTTATGCAAGACATTAACACTTGGAACCCCGCCATAGCAATGTCATTCATGCTTTACTATGTTTCGCCTATTTGATATGCTTGTCTTGGAGAAACTGCGAAGGTGATTTGAACTCGACATTTGGTCATTCTTAATGCCAGGCTTACTTTATGTGGAAAACCTTGGCATTACCCTACTCTAAATCTGAATGTCTGAAATTCGTATCTCATGCAAAGCAAAATCTAGTTGGTTTTAATCCGATATCCGGTAAATATTGGCTTATTCATTTGGCAGCTCAAGTTTTTTGTTATTTGAAACCAGTCGACTTGGTCTTAAATGTGATATCTAAACACAGATTAAGGACAATGGAGCAGGAGGATTAGCATTTCACTTGATGGCTGAACCTAAAATGACAAGTCATGTTGACCACGACTAGTGCATGCAAGAGAAGGACTCGCAGTGAGCCGATATGTACTTAGTACATGCATCTTATCTTATCTTGTGCTTATTTACGCTACATGTCTGTTATCTCGATCTCTACATTGCGTAATACATGTTTGAATAGTTAATTGTTGTAACTATGTTTGCAATGTTTCCGAATGCAGTTTTAATGAAGCAATCATCATTAGAAGATAGTCGCCAAAAAAGGATCTGTAGCGACCCCGTGCAACATTATGATGTAAGTTTGTGCTTAGTACAAGTTCCATACATTGTCTTATTTATGCAACTTGTTATTATCTTATATCTACATTGCATAATAAATGTTTGCATAGTTCATCGTTTAACTCTTTTTGCATTATTATCAGAATGCAGTTGTGATGAAGCAATCTTCATTAGAAGTGAGACCCACAAAAAGTTCTGATCTTTCTTCTGATGCATCTTCTCATAGCCGTCAACCTAGACCATTTCTTTCATCAAACAGTAAATATCTCAAGGTCTGTACTTTATAAAAGACATGGTATTGTTGCTTTAAGATCTCGTAGCCGATATGTTGACAAAGAGTACACAAGATTCAATCAAGGCGATTGCCAAATGTCAACGTGTTATTGATGATGATAATAGAAGTCCTCAATGATTCTATGTAATTTTTTTATTTGGGCACATTAATTGCCTTGTAATTTTCCTACTTGTTTTATTTGTGTATGTAATTGTGTGTATCATTGATATCAGATTTTAGGCTCATGAAATTTAATGCAAGTTGACTAGTCAAAGAAGTAGGGCCCTACAACAGATTGGGCCGGCCCACTTACAGTAGTGTGGGACCCACTTTCATTTTGGGCCGGCCCACTTCTTTAATAGGCCGGCCCGGTTACACGATAGTGGGCTCCACATGCTTATTGGGCCGACCCACTATCTTGTTGGGCCTGCCCACTTGCTATATGGTGGTCCCCACATGCTAAATGGGCCGGCCATTTAACAGGAAATTGGGACCCACCTGTGTTTTTTGGCCCGGCCCACTATCTTGTTGGGCCGGCCCACTTGTTATATGGTGGACCCCACATACTAAATGGGCCGGCCTTTTAACAGGAATGAGGGACCCACCTGTGTTTTTGGCCCTGTCCACTTTTTTGTTGGGCCAGCCCACTTTTATATGGTGGACCCCACACACTAAATGGGCCGGCCCTTTAATAGGAAGGTGGGACCCACCTGTGTTTTTGGCCCAGCCCACTATCTTGTTGGGCCGGCCCACTTGCTATATGGTGGACCCCACATACTAAATGGGCCGACCCTTTAACTGGAAAGTGGGTCCCACCTGTGTTTTTGGCCCGGCCCACTAGCTTGTTGGGCCGGCCTACTTGCTATATGGTGGACCCCACACACTAAATGGGCCGGCCCTTTAACAGGAAAGCGGGACCCACCTGTGTTTTGGCCCGGCCCATTTACTCGTTGGGCCGGCCCACTTGCTATATGGTGGACCCCACGTACTAAATGGGCCGGCCCAGTTGCTGTAATGTGGACCCCACATGTTAAATGGGCCGGCCCATTTAAGTTTTGACCAGTCAACCTTAGAGGTTAGGCCCGGCCCACGTAACTAATGGACCAGCCCAGCTATATAGTTGACCGGTCAAACTATGTCAGCTGGCCCGGCCGCTTAAGACGTGGCAGGCCTCGTGTGGGCCTACCATCTACCACGGGGTTTCAGCCGGTTAACGCCGTTAACTGGCAGTTAACGGCGGCTGCCATGTGTCAGTTTGCATGACGTCAGCAGTCAACGGACTCCCGAAAACACTTGTACAACGGTCCGATTTTCCGTGGCGGAAGGGCGCCCAAACGTGACGGACCGAAAAAAACGTCGTAGGACTTTGCCTGACGCAGTTTGGACAACAGAACCCATATCGTCGGGTTAGACCCATAGGCGACGAAAAATACCCCTTAGTGGACGATTTTGGGACGTTGTCTATCAGAACTTTTCTTGTAGTGTGAGAGGGAGGGTTTTCTTCTTGTTCTTGGGTTGGTGCATAATTAGCTTCAAGAGATGGGGTTTGTTGATGTTGAGAAGATGAGGGCTCCACCGTGGTAGAGCATAGTCCTTCCCGAGACGCCATGTAACATCCCAAATTTTAAAACAAAGAGAAAATGAATTTTTATTTTTCCAAAAATGAGAACCAACAAAAACTTTTCTGAATGAGGTGCTATGCATACTACTTATGCTTGATACTTGTGTAATTGCCATGATTGTTTGTTTATTACATTAAACCTAATTCTAAAACCCTAACCTTCCCAAAACTAAATAGGATCCAATAAGAAGGAACTAAAATAAAATAAAAAGACATATGGGGGCATAGAGCCCTAGTAGGCAAATCTTGACTAATAACATTCTTACTTTTCTAAATAGTGATGAACCATTGCTAGACCCCACTAAACCCTAAACCTCACCCCTCTTCTCACCATCCATTATAAACAAAATAAAAAGAAATGAAATTAAATAAGAAAAGGGCCTATGTGCCTATGACTATTTTTGGTGAAACTTCTACCTAGACCTTTCTACCTTGATTAGATGCTTTGAAAACCTCAACAAACCTAATCAAGTACTTCCCCAATCAAAACCAAGGTGAAACAAAAAGAAATAAAAAGAAATTAAACATATGCATGGAGGCATATGTGGCACATAGCCATATTACCAAAACTTGACCTAAGCACCTCTACCTTGCCCAAATGGTTTGAAAACTTTACCAAACCCAATCTACCACTAAATAAACCCTAAACCATGACCTTTGATCATAGATAAAGAAAAGGAAACAAAAATATGAAATGCACATATGTGCACATGGCCATTTTTACAAATCTTGAACCTAGACCATTTTGGCTTGCACCATTGGTTGGAGATGGTTACTAAACCCTTATAAACACTTTTGGAATCAAAGAAACTCAAATCAAATCAAATTTGAATTCAAAATGAGCTCACATGCACTAATGGTCAAAATTGACAATCTTAGCCTGATGCACTCTTTGAGCCCCTGTTTTGAAAGATTTATAAACCAAACTTTGCCAACTCTTTGCACCTCATCCAAGACAACATCAAGTTGAACAACTTTGCCCAAAACCACCCCTGCAAATTCTTGCTCAAATTCAAATAATGATCAAGCAAAGTAGAGACATTGAAGCATATGCAAGATCAAGTGCATTTTGAATTTTTGCAAACCACTTCAAATTTGAACACCACCACCACCAGTAGACTTCATTTATTATATGTTTACAACCCACCAAAATTCATTCAAAAATTTGAAAATAAATTTCTTGCGGCCATTTGGTCGAGCACCTTAGGTGCACAATTCTGCCAACTCAATACCCCCTATTAACCAGTAGATAATTGCATGAATCATCAAGTCTTGGTCATCATTTGTACCCTCCTGTACTCCTTGCAACATGCCAAGCACCAGAGACATGAATTGGTGCATGAAATCACCCCAGGTCAACCATGCCGTGGCAAGGCATGCCACCCACCATGCTCACCCTCTCTCCACTCACCTCCACCCTGCATCACCATGTCCTCTGACCTCTACACACCCTGTTGATCACCCTAGACACCTCACCTGGCCAGTAGACGCGCTGCCTCGTCCAGAACGTGACGTGGTCACCACGCCCAGGTCGTGCCAGAGCGTGCACAACACAGCCCCTAGACACGCCGGTGCACGATCCTCCCCCGTTGCTGTCGACCTCCCCCTGACCCCTCCTTTCACCCACCTGCTCACCTGGACGTCAGCAACCTCCTGGACATATCCATTGGCTCGCCGTCGCCCTGTAGATGCCGTCACCGTCGACCTCTGCCGCCACGGGTCCGCCAGGACATGACGTCGATCGAGCCGCTCCCTCCACCATTGGCTGCGCCACGACGCGCGCTGGCACCGCCTCGACGTCGCCCACAGTGCGCAACCACTCCGCTGACCCCGCGCGACCTCCATCCCCGTCGTCACCGTCGACCTGCCCCGAGCGCCACGGCCACCACGCGCCGCTATAAAAGGGGAGCACCCCGGCCTCCATTATCCACATCAGTCGCCTCCCCTCCTTCTCCTGAGCCTCCCCGACTCCTCTTCCTCCTCGATTCCGCTCCCTCCCGCCGGAATTTCACCGGAGCCGCCGCGGCAGTAGCAAGACGCTACCGTCAAGTTCGTCCACCCCCGGAGCTCCCACGACCCTCGTTCGCCTCGCCATCGCCTTCCACGCCGAACGCCGGCGACGCCCAGCCTCGCCGGAGCTCAGGTGAGCCACCGACCCCCTACTGCCGTCGCCGGTAGGGTTAGCTCGCCGGACCTCTTCGTCGATGACGAAGATGAGCGTGCGCCGTCCGATTCGCTTTTAATCTGACGGCCCTCATCACGTACCACCTCGGGCTGGGGAAACACTGGCTGACAGTGGACCCCGCCGTCAGGCTCCTCTCATCCCGCGTGGCAGTTCACTGGGCTGGCCCATTTAACCCCTCCCTAGCCCAATCTCGTTTCCCGCCTAAGCCCAGTATTTTGAATTTAAATACAATCTTTTCAGTCAAATTCAATACTGATGCTGAGTTAGAAATTGAATATTTTCAAATACACTGAACCAATTTTGACAAACTTTATATTTTTGGAAAGAGCATGAAAAGCTCCACCTAACCCCACTGGATTCACATTAAGATCTTTTGTAGATTTTGAATAGTAAAAATAACAAAGCAGTAACTTTTCAAACTTCAAACAATTATTAAAAATCAACCATAAATGCTTTTGAGTTGATTCCAACTCTCATAATTCACTTTTAAAATACTCTAAATGATTATGTAAAAATATGATATGAGTACTGTATATGATCATGGGCTAGATTCAAATAGTGGCTATATGGCCATTTCTAGCTCATTTAAACTATCTCAAAAATAGTATTTAAATTGTATGAGGTGTAGCATCTCATTTAAATCATTACTCCAAGTGATTCAATGTGAGTTGATGACACATGTCTTCATGACCCATATGTTCTTATTTGAAAATATTAAATCATTCTCATAGTAATATTTAAATTGTTCAAAACTATTTATTAGATCATATGAGATGTATTTTTCTCATTTAAATCTTTGTCTCAAGTAATTCTACATGAGGTAGAGACCATGCTCTATTAACTCTCATATTGAATTATTAGATAATATTAAATCATTATTATGTTAATATTAAATTGCATGAGGTGCATCACCTCATTTAAATCATTTTCCCAAATGATGATTATGAAGAGGTTGACCTTGGCCAACCTAGGTCATACATTATTATTAGAGGAAATTAAATCTTAACAAGATTCAATGAGAGGAAATTATTTTTTCCAAAGAATTAAATAGAAACCCTAATCAATATTTGTAATAAGAGGAAATTATTTTTCTTTAAGAATACAAAGTCAACCAATATGATAATAATATGGTGATGCTAGAATAGCTTGTGTGAGCCATTTGTGTGATTAGTCTAGCACTTAAGTATTGTTTTGTGATTGTATCCTCGTATCCGTTTATAGACGCTAGTACCGGAGACTATCAAGAGGAGGAGGTTTTCTACCAAGAGGAAGAAGAAGGGAACTTTGATCATCACACCAACCAAGGCAAGCTAATATTCTTGCTAAGTGCAAAGCTCTACAAGAGCAAGGCATCATCACATTTTACTTTATGCTTATTTGTCCTATCCCAAGTTTTTACTTTACAAGCTTTACTGAATTATTATCAAAGTTACCTTTTGATTCATGTTTCACTTGGTCTAGATATACAGTGGAACAAGAGCACCAAACTTAGCCTAGAAAGCTATAAGCTAGTTAGCACCCCTCATGACTAGTTGCTAGTGCTAACAAATAAAAGTAACTACTTTAGATGGAAACATGTGAAATGAATTGACTTTGAAAACCTTGGAATGATGAGTCATTCTATTGAAAGATTTTGAAGGTGAATATGACTTATGAATGATATGGTGAACTTTACAAAAACTGATGGTTGGGTTCGGATGCGATACCATTCCAATTTTACAAGTACCCCCACAATACCTGATATGGTGATGAGAACTGGGTTTCCCGATCTTTCACGATGCACCTTGTTGATCCATAGGACCAATAGATCTTGAACTCCCTCGACAGATTCAAGGATACTCAAGCACATATGAATACTCTTGACAGACTCAAGAATGCTCACATCTTTATTAGATAACCGGACGAACGTCCAAGACGCTGTCACACACGCCGATCCCATAGGGACGGTGATAGTATGAACTCAAAGTTCTACATAATCTGATTTCAATGTCGTCTAACCCTAACCCTAGCCGCACCTCCAACTTATATGAGGGGAAGATGGTGGCTGGCCAGCCCCTATTGGGCTGGGGCGCCCCACTGTGGGACTAACCCTAGTTTGACTCAGACAGGCCCAAGTCAAACAGACACTTAATAACCCTAATTTGGCCCACCACATGACCTGGCTACATTATTCCCTAATAACAATACTACGATATAACTACTATATTATTACTATATTATAGGGTAACCAACTTCTTTTTTCTCCTAATTTTGGTGTTTTTTTGGGATTAACAACAGGTTGACACGTACCTGATTCTGTGGTTAATTTCCACTGAGAATTTCTTGTGTACACTTGAGGCATCCTCTTGCATTTTTTGTTTTTTACTTTCCTTTGTTCTGTTCTGAGCTTTCTTTCGTCATGGGTGGATGTAGCATTTTAGTGGACCGCTTTGACTCTTTCTGGACAGATCCTCCACGCGTACTGCCCCCTCGATTCTCCCCGTGCTCTCTCTTTCCTTTTATCTCCACCGTCCCAATCGTATCCAGGCCAGGCCTGGTGGCCTCCGCCCCATCTCTTCTTCCTCCTTCGGCGGCTCGGCGGCCCTCCGGCCGGGTACGTCACCGTCGCCTTCTTCCCTGCTGGGTTGCCTCCCGCCTTGCTCTGCTTGGCGGGGAGGATGCGGACGAGATGGCGGTGCTTCTGAGCGGCTGAGCGGAGCTTGGGGATGCCGACACCCACAGCGATTTTCGGACGGAGAAGGCCAGCAGCTGGTCGAGAACCTCCACCCTTCCCCCAGCCTGAGCCCCCTGCCTCGGCCTGTTCCCCGCCCTGATTTCCCCTGTCGAACTCCCATGTGCCCGCCACTCCCTCAGCGGTGGTTGATTTCGAGGGAAACAACGCGATGTATAGGAGGCCAAGGATGGTGCGGTCGCGCTGGCAAACGAGGCTACGAGGATTGCCTCGGGCGTGCACACAAGAGCGGAACGGCATGGCATCGTCGAGGATTCAGCGGAGGATACCGATACGGTGACGTGTCGTCGAGCAGCAATATGGGAGGAGGTCAGAGGTGGCTGGAATCGTGGTGAAGGCGTCGGCATATTGTTCGTGGAATAGAGAGAGGAGGCTAAAGTCTCCGCACCTCTAGCCCACAGAGCCGCACTCGCGCGTTTAGCGGCGATGGATTACGGGCGCTCGACGCCGGCGGCTCAAGGGTACGAGCAGAGGCGATGCTGATCTTAGGTTGCAGCGATGGGGGTTACGCGCATGCGACGGGGATGACGAAAGGCACAGGAAGCATCGTCTGAGTAGGTGAGTCTGTTCCCCTTAGCTCCTCTCGCCTCTTTTTTTTATAAACGTCCTCTCGCCTCTCTCTGAAACGGTGTGTGGTGGCGCATGGCCCTTGGGCGAGTTGCTGCTTGCTGGGCGCGCCGTCGCGGCGGCAGCGACCGTGGAGTACGGAAACAACGCATGTAGTTTGAGAACTCGCCTAATCTCTTTTTCGATGTGCAGCGACCACAGCTTCAGGTTCAGACAATATTCACAAAAGTCCTGTAGCTTCGATTGGAGCGACCAATTTGTCATACAGAAGTGCAAAGGATGGAAATAAGCATCTCGGCTTTATACTTAATCTCTTCAATTAGTGTTATGTTAGGTTTCCATAATGCTGCAAAAAGAAAAGAAAGAGGGTCTGGTGCCATGCATGCCAGGCTATTAGATTGTTAGAATATTCCTCGGAACAAAAACATTGATGCAAATATTTCATGGTTAATTTAATCTGCACGTCCAAGATGGATTCATTTTTCATTTTGGGGCTGAATACTGGAACTTGTATAGTGATGGAAACCATCAGGCTTTTAGCCCCAAGCCCTCTTTACAAAATATATGCAAATTCAGTAAGCTGGACAATCTAACTCAGGCTTTTGAAAACAGTAACTGGCCTGGATTCTCACATGCTTATTCCATATAAAATGGTGTTCAGTTTCTTGAATTCATTTGCTCCCAATAATTCAGTTTACATAGTAGATATACTGTCAGTAGAATGTAATTCTACAGTACTTATGATGTCAAGCTTGTGTTACAGATCGTCTAGACTTTGTTACTTGATTGGATAGTTGAATGCAGATTCATATGTGTTATTTGATTTATGTCAGACTATCATGAAGTACTATTATGACAACCACCAGTATATGCCCTTTTCCCGGACTTGACAATTTGCTGCTCTGCTGCATCCTGTTGTAATATCAAGTCTCCCCCTCTGTTTTTGACATGTTGGATTTTTTATCAGCAAAAAACAGATTCCAATAAATATGTTTACCATCAAATAAAGAACTGTTGAAATGGATCTTCTAACAAACATTCTTGTTTATTGTATGTTGGTTAGATATTCTGTCAAGAAAGAACCAACAAAGCCTGGGGCATGTTACATTGGTACCCAATAACCATTAGATTACATCGCACCGGATACATGACTTCAATGAAAAGATGCTAAGGCATAGTATATGCAGGTCATTAATTCAATCTTACTTCTCATGTAAATGAGAGAAGCATTTCCTCTTTTGTCTTCCTTTTTTTACTTACGTAGTCACAAATTCGTTGAACTTGGCATCATTCACTGCCTTCTCTGTCCAGAAATAAGCTGGAGCCAAATATTTCACCCAATAGGAACATATTGATCGGTGTTTCCATCTTAAAATTGTTTTTACCCAAATTTAACTGTAGTAAAGTATTAATTTTATGTGGCTCCCCAAAAGGAAACTTAGTAACCAATCACAAATTATAGATAGACATACATGTGAATCATCCAGACTGTACACCTTCAGGACTTGGATTTTTCTTTTGCTGCGAACACTCAGGCTTCGGCTTAAGGATGCGCTTACTAATTTGAATCGACAACAGGTTATTCTAGCGGTAGATTAGTTGAGTTCATATTTTTCGACTACTTAGGATTTGCAGCGCACCAAGAGAGGCTATTGTCAGCATGCATCTCCTTCACACAATTTCTTATCGAAGTACATGAAGGTGTTTGCTTCCTTAAAATGTTGGTGTGTTCCTGTTATTCGGTTACACTTTCTGTTGATCAACTAGGACATTCAGCTAACATTGTGTTCCAAGGTATTCTTACAGAACGTTGGCTTGCCGCGTGCTCAGTTATTTGTTGGTCTTGAGTTAGCTTTAGCCGTCAAGGTTGCTCTTGCTTTGACAAACTCCTGGCTACTACTCAGTTAAAGGGGTGAGGTTAGTAACATTGGATAATGGAACGTCTCCATAAAAGATAGGGCATCTTTGTTATTTACTTGAAGTATTTATCAGGGTGCTTTAGCAGAAAGCTACATTTTTCTTTTTATTATGCTTTTATGAGCCTCTCGCGTGGGGTGAGGCTTCCTCTGGTTAGTGATGCTAAACAATGGGAAGCCTCAATGTAAATACAAGTTATAAGGCATCTTTCTTATTTATTTGAAGCTCCATTAGTGTGCTTTATCAAACGCAACATTTTACTTTCTATTATGGTTTTTTGAGCCTCTCCCATAGTGCTATGACTTTTGTACAACCATTGTACCTTTTGTTTTTTGTTTAGGGACTAGCCATTTTGATAGGCGTCGCATGTTTCGTGATAACTTAGTTTTTCAACCTCAGTTTGTAGGTTGCATATTCTGTTTCTTTTAAAATCATTATAACTGACTTATGTATTTATTTTATCTTTATACAACACAATTTTTTTTGTATTACAACAATATGAAACAGAGATAACAACTGAATCAACCCCATTTGCTATTTCACTTGCAAGACACCTACACTCTGTTCGTGCAGAGATGTATGGAGCATTTTGGTGTTCTCATTACAATGAGCAAAAACTGGTACAAACTCTTTCATCTTCCTAATTTCCTTGCTTATGTGCTGAGCAAAATCTCCCAAAACGAAGTTGAACATGGAAGCTTCTGGTGTATGTTGCTCGAATATGGGAGTCTAAGGATCGGCAAACAAAGCAGATTTTGTATGAGCTAGACTTTATTGTTGATGAGTTACTGTTTTATGATCTGAAACATTATGTTGAACTTCCTTGCTCCTGCACGCCATCTCTTATGTTGTTTTTCTTCTTTTTTTTGTCCCTGGTTATTTTAGAATGTTACCTTCCTGGACAAAGATAAACTGTTTCTTCTATTTTAGAATTTTCTTGCTTTGTATGATTTGTTTGACCTTGCGACTCCACAGCAGTGAGTAATTTCTGTCTATACTGATTATAAGCATGCATAATCTTCGGAACTATACTTTACTTGCATTTTGTATTAAAGATCAATGGATGCTCCTATATCTCAACTTTACTTTGTGCATAAAAAATATTTGTTATGCCACCACCCTTAAACTCATATTTCTTGCAATATATAAATTATTTTACCTTGCAACCTCACCAACTAATAATTTTCATGCAAACCAATTCGTGAATTTACATGATCTCCTGGATTATATTTTGCATACGCTTTCTACCAGCCAGCATGGAAATTGGAAATCTCCTGAACTATCTTTTGCATCGTTTTATATTAATCAGAAAATAATAATTTTCGTATGTACTAAGTCATAAGGAATGTGTAGGCCTTGTGAACTGTGTTTGCATATGCTTTATATCAGTCATATTGGATGAGGTGTCTTTATTTACTAATCTATCAATTAGTATATTGCACTAAATTATATATCATATACTCTGTCTCCCTTTATAATTTCTTTCTTTCTTTATGTTCGATAATCTTAAAATGGTTCAGGAAAGTGGATAAGGTATTTGAATGTTCTGTAACCCCTGGTTGTTCTTTTTTTCTTTTTTAGACAGTTAATATTAGAAAGATTCTTCCTAGCTATTTAGACGAGTTTCTGAAGTCAATTACTTATTCCACGTTGTGAACACAATTTATCCTTAGATTGACGTGGAGGTTCAACAAAAAGTTACGCAAGGTCCCCACGCAGATGTTTCCCGAGGCTAAAATACAGTTTCATACACAGTTTTTGGTAGGTTCAAGAAGCTCAATCGATGGAAGGAAACTGTTATATGATGTGTAGATTTTTTTATAGCTGCAGGTTGTGATTGAGGTACAGCACAATCTTTTGGCATACTTGGCAATGTTGCTTCTCCACTTTCCCTAGGATTCAGCTATGCTGTTGTGTCGTTATGTCTTAGGATGCAAATATAGAGAGTAAGAACACTTCCAGGTCATGATAGGATAACAACTACAAATTTGTGAGATCCAAAGTACATCAACTACTTATTCAGCTAGCATTCAGTTAACTTGGGTGTTAGTATTCAGTTAGCTTAAATGTAATTGCCATCAGATACGTATTAGTGCATTATTTGGTTATTATTCAGATAACACACACCTTACACTTTTATCTTGGAGCCATATCTGAATATATTCATTTAGCGTACAGTTTGTGCCTGATCCTTCGTTTGCCCGGCTGCTGCTTTGTTGGTGTTTCTTCTGTGCTTACTCCTTCGCCTGCCTCTCGGGATGCTGCTTCTTCATTTGCTGCTTTGTCTGATGTGGATGCTCACGGGCAAGATATTCCACCTAGCAAGCAGACGGTTGGCTATTCTGGATGTACTCTTTTTTCTGCATGATTCAGTCACTCTGCTTTTTCTCTTGACTTTGTTTAGTGACTTGAATGCAGATCATTTGGAGCATGTCCTTCCTCTTGGCGCCTTTGGTTTATTCGTCAAGGAAAGATCAGGGACAATACTAAATAAACAGTGATAAGACTTATGTCTTCCTGTTAAGGAGTTTGTGGAGGCATTCGGTCTTCCCACGTTGGCCAGGCTATAAATAGTGAGTTAGCAGTCCCATTTAACAGAAGCAGGAGTTATCCCCGACTTGAAAACATCACAATATGGTATCAACGTGAAGCAGCTACTCAAAGCTAGCCTTAAAGGGGGATATTTCTCATGAAATAAACTCATTTGTGTACATATTCTAGGCAACACAGGTGATGCTTCTAAGGACAAAAATATAAAAAAAAAACTCTAATTGATTTTGTTGCTATCCAAATCCAAAAGTATTCAAGTATCGTAGAGTTGCTTATTTCTCTTTAAATTTGTGTTCCTAACGTCATCGCTTTTTGATACTGCCACTCACACATCACAACTGTAGGCAATATCTTGCCGGCGCGAGTGTCCCCGCGCCACTCTTTCCTATAAAAGCAAGGGGGAAACAACTGACAGAGTTGGAGCATACTTGCCAAAGACTGTAATCTCTCATGACAGTTCTATGTTGCCATCTCAAGAATAACATCAAGGAAATTAAGTTTTAAAAATACTTGCAGTAGCTGAAAACGGTGGGCCAACTAAGGGCCGGACCTAGCCAAAAGTTTTTGTAGGGGTCACTCGGTTGAGTGGGGGTATTTGTGATACAATTACACTCTTTTTGAATTTTTTTTCCATTGAAGTATGAAGAAATTTCACTAAAATTAAAAATTTGAGTGGGGACAAAGAATATTATATTTCAAGCGGTGCTTGCCACCTATAATGATTGCTACTTCTTTCTTATTTGCCTTTTGTCTTCTAGGAGTGCTTACAACTTTGAAATTGCTATTTCTCTTTGAACATTAGCCTGAAGCTAGACCTATCATTCTATCATCTATGATCTATGCATGTAAGAGTAAATTTTTTTATCCTGCCTATATTTATCTTTATGCAAGTAATATCAGTTATTGAAAGGATAGCTGATATCAATTTATAAGGTCAATTCTCTGCCTAAGCTTCTATATATGTACAATATTTTAAACATGTTAGTACATCAGAGAAGCATAAAGCTGCTAGCAAGGAGAAGTTACGGAAAATTAAGGAGATTCTAAATGAGTAAGGGTACTTTATAGTATGCTAAGCATAATACATGGTTTCACATAACGCATATTTCTGAAACAATTATTCAATTACTGTGGACTATGTACTCATCTGAATGCGTGTTCTTGTCAGAACCATGATTACTTTAGAGCTACTTCAATGAACCGGCTGCTACTGTTTGTATTATCTTATGGGTGGCTCTGGTTTCAACCATCATAAAACCCACTATTTAAACAAGAAAATATGCATTACTTCTATCAATTTAAATGATCTTATAATTATTACAACCATTATATTACAAAGTATGCGCGGCGTGCTGCCGCGCCCATCCATGCTAGTAATAATAATGGTACAACCTTAGACTTAATCCTCGTATCAATGGCTGTCCTAATGTACCGGGCCTGATATCTATATCATTCTCCCCTTCTTCAAGAAGCGTTGTCCCCAACGCGTGAGGGTCTGCTAGAAAAAGGGTAAGTTAGATAAAACATCGCCGAACTTCATCCTCAAGCCTCGCCAGTCTTCCACACCTCATCCTCCCTCTCGACTAGCTTGACTTGACCTTGGCGCCCTTTGGTCTTCGATGCCATCAACCTGATTGAGAACAGGCATCCTCCAAATACAAACTGAAAGTGCATCATGCATATCACTCAAAACACACAGAACAAACTCCTGCACGCCATGAATCCAAATAAGCTGAAAACACCCGAGCATGCACCCTTCGGAAACACCAATGTCTTCCTCCTTGAAGAATAAAATTTGCTCTCCACGATGAACAAGCAGCAGCAACAACAGCAACAGCAGGCCTGGAGGCCGGTTTAGCCCAATACGTTTTGATGAAGCCATATCTGAAGATCTTCTCATCTCTCTGTAGGTCCCACAAAAATCTGCACAGAAATTCGTCCAAACTGAACGGAGTACTCTCCTTGCTTTGCTGTATGCAAACTGAGTACAGAAAAAACGAGAAACAACTTTGCAACGTACTGCACCAAAACCAAGACCTGATTTTTCTGTTTCTTCTGTGGTCAAAAGCAATTCTGAATAAACAACTAGATTTGAAAGTAGTAGTACTATTCTTTGTCAGCCACAAGCTCCTCTAATACTCCCAAGCAATTAAAACCAGAGTTGATCAACACCACGTTATGCTGCATCCTTCAATGCTCACTGAACCTTTTTAGGACGAGAGATGTAGCTCGATGTATCCAAACATGCGACTTGAAAAGAAAACCAAATCCTCACGAGACAACCAGCTGGTGGCTGATCAGCTCCAAAGAAAACGTGTTGATCCATCACAACACGAATCCCCCACAACTCTAGCTCGTTCTTGAGCAGATCCAAGCCGCCTGTCGCCGCCAAACAAAACAACTCCACGACCGAAATTGCACCGTGATCCCGTCGTGGGACAACAGGACTCGTCACTCCCGGACGTATGCGTCGCGTGAGCAGCCGCACGGCCCACGTCTCTCTCGAGAACACGCGCCCTTGATAGAATTCCAGCGCTCGATCGCTCCTTCTTCCTGCCTCGATCTTCACCAACAGCATGGCGGTGACGTACCCAATGGTAGCCACAGCAACCGAGCAGAAACAACCGAGCAACAAAGCAATCTGCACCGTGATCAACCTAGCAAACTGATACCACATGATGAGAACTGGGTTTCCCGATCTTTCACGATGCACCTTGTTGATCCATAGGACCGATAGATCTTGAACTCCCTCGACAGATTCAAGGATACTCAAGCACATATGAATACTCTTGACAGACTCAAGAACGCTCACATCTTTATTGGATAACCGGACGAACGTCCAAGACGCCGTCACACACGCCGATCCCATAGGGACGGTGATAGTATGAACTCAAAGTTCTACATAATCTGATTTCAATCTCGTCTAACCCTAACCCTAGCCACACCTCCAACTTATATGAGGGGAAGATGGTGGCTGGCCAGCCCCTATTGGGCTGGGGCGCCCCACTATGGGACTAACCCTAGTTTGACTCAGACAGACCCAAGTCAAACAGACACTTAATAACCCTAATTTGGCCCACCACATGACCTGGCTACATTATTCCCTAATAACAATACTACGATATAATAATAATGGTACAACCTTAGACTTAATCCTCGTATCAATGGCTGTCCTAGTGTACCGGGCCTGATATCCATATCATATGGGTAGGGCTTAACTAGAAGTTTATGTATCTTAGTATGGCTTCCCTCCAAACAAGCGTCATCGGGGTTATGCCAAGGGCTGCCTCCAAAGAATTATGAAATGATGTGAAATGACGTGAAATGAGGTGAATGTCCGGCCCAAGCACTGTGCAGTTCCCAGGCTGACTGTCTGTCTTCACTGGGAGGCCAAGCTCATGGGGAGAGGTGCCTATACTAGGGTATGTAAGTGAAAGGTTATGGTTGGTAGTCCGCACACGGAGTGTGATAAATCGAGGCCAGTTAACCCTGACGGATTATTGCAAATGTTGTGGCACAAGTGTACGACCTCTGCAGAGTGTAGAACTATTCGAGTAGCCGTGTCCACGGTTATGGACGGTTGGAAAGGCCATACTGTTCCGTCATCAGAACTTTTCCAAAATGTGACATGTGAAGGGTGACTTGTGACTTGAAAGGTGAATGGTGAATTTGACTTGAATCACAACAGAGTTGTGGGAATGACACTAATGTTCCCACTTGAGTCAGTTAGCAAATGAAGGGGTTTTTACTAAATGTTTGTGAACTAAAATTGGCTTTATGCAAATAAACTTAGAGCTTAGCACCCCCTTACTATAGTTGATAGTGCTTACATTAGTATTAGTTTGTGAGTACTTTAAAGTACTCATGGCTTTGTCCCTGGCTATTCAAATGGCCGGACTATGAAGGAGAACAACGATGACGAGGAAGATGGACAACAGGACGTCTATGACAACTAGGACCACTCCTGACGTCAACAGTTGCATGTGGAACAGATGGACCACGACCGCTATTACTTAGCTTCCGCTATGATCATTAGATCAACTATGTTGTATTAAGACTGGATCATGTGATCCCTCTATGTAAGACAATTACGTGTTGTAATGAATGAGGTGTTGTGATATCAATCTATTATGTCTTGCAAAAACAATATTCCTGGGATTGCGATGAATGGCATAATAGGCATCTGGACTTAAAAATCCGGGTGTTGACAAGTTGGTATCAGAGCCATTGTTGACCTTAGGAGACCCTAGTTAGAATGGACGTCCGAAAAACTTAGTTTCCAAAACAAATGAAGGGAATATTTATGAAAACTTATTCTCACCCTTATCTTTGAGATCTTTTAAAACATGAGAAATCTATGCTCTACTTTTTCTTGAAATTCTACCTAAAATTTTGCACACTTGATCACTTTAGTAGAACTCACACCTACGGAAGAGAGCACTAGAGTGAGTTTGTATCTGTCCCTTTGTATCGTAGAGCGATGAATGGTTCTTAAAACCAACGGTGTGTTAGCTTTGTAATGTGTGATGATTGGTATGAATGAAAAAGTGTTGTTGGTTTTACCCCCGCAACACTACTCAAATTTTCACGTTATGAACTTTTTAAACTATAACAAAACAAACCATAGAAATTTCCCTCTTATCTTATCATCAACCTCAATGTTCAGATGGCCCCACCAAACCGCAACGCCAACCAGGATGCAATGATGCAAATGTTGCAGATGATGATGGAAGATCGCGAAGCCGCGAGAGCTGAACGACAAGCCAACATAGCGGCACTGCAACAAATAGCTCAAAACAATCCAGGCCACGGAAACCATGATCACCCAGGATCAAAGCTGAAGAACTTTCAGAACACCAACCCTCCGATGTTCAGCAAGACCGAGGAACCACTTGACGCAGATGACTGGCTCCAGACAATGGAGAACAATCTGGAAGTTGCGGGAGTAGAAGCCGCGGAGAAAGTACTGTTTTCCACGCACTACTTAGCAGGACCCGCAAGAGCCTGGTGGACCAGCACCCGTGCCATGAATGCCGGACAAATGATGAATTGGGAAGACTTCAAGCTGAAGTTTAGCAAATATCATGTGCCCCAAGGACTGATCAAGAAGATGAGAGACGAGTTCCGCGAACTCAAACAAGGAAGGATGTCCGTGGTGGAATACCGCGACAGGTTTCTTACACTGTCAAGGTACGCCCCGGATGAGACAGACACCAATGAGAAGAGGAAGGAAAGATTTCTGAACGTACTGCATGACGAGATGCAAACTGTGTTAGTGAACATTCTGTTCGCTGACCTTGAAGCCCTAGTGGACTCAGCGATACAGATGGAAGGGAAGCTGAATCAAGCCAACGAGAACCGCAAGAGAAGAATGATGAACCAGAATGGACCCCACCATGCACAGAAGCACCGCAACAACTCAACTGGAGGATTTTCCCCAAGATACAACAAGCCCCCTGCTCAGACTTACCGCCCAAACTACTCCAACAATAATGGAGGACCCCCGAAGCCCGGAGGCAACAACCACCACAGCAACAATAACAACAACAACCACCCCAATGGTAACAACAACAACCCCAATACTGCCCCAAGGACTGGAAGCAACACTGTTCCCGTCACCCCCAAAGATAAGTCAACTGTAAACTGCTATGAATGTGGAATTGTGGGTCACTACTCCAATGAGTGCCCCAAGAAGCTTGCCAGGATTGCCGCCAACACCGCTGCACCTGCTCAGCAACAGCGCCGCTTCGCAGTTAAAAGGAACCAGAACAACCGCAACGGCCGCCTCTACCACATAAATGCAGCAGAAGCACAGGAAGCACCTCAGGCCATGCCAAGTATGTTTTCCGGTTAATCCAATTGCCCAATCTCTCTTAGGAACCTAACTTTTCTTAAAATCTCGGGACGAGATTTGTTTAAGGGGGAAGGGTTTGTAACATCCCAAATTTTAAAACAAAGAGAAAATGAATTTTTATTTTTCCAAAAATGAGAACCAACAAAAACTTTTCTGAATGAGGTGCTATGCATACTACTTATGCTTGATACTTGTGTAATTGCCATGATTGTTTGTTTATTACATTAAACCTAATTCTAAAACCCTAAATCCTAACCTTCCCAAAACTAAATAGGATCCAATAAGAAGGAACTAAAATAAAATAAAAAGACATATGGGGGCATAGAGCCCTAGTAGGCAAATCTTGACTAATAACATTCTTACTTTTCTAAATAGTGATGAACCATTGCTAGACCCCACTAAACCCTAAACCTCACCCCTCTTCTCACCATCCATTATAAACAAAATAAAAAGAAATTAAATTAAATAAGAAAAGGGCCTATGTGCCCATGACTATTTTTGGTGAAACTTCTACCTAGACCTTTCTACCTTGATTAGATGCTTTGAAAAGCTCAACAAACCTAATCAAGTACTTCCCCAATCAAAACCAAGGTGAAACAAAAAGAAATTAAAAGAAATTAAACATATGCATGGAGGCATATGTGGCACATAGCCATATTACCAAAACTTGACCTAAGCACCTCTACCTTGCCCAAATGGTTTGAAAACTTTACCAAACCCAATCTACCACTAAATAAACCCTAAACCATGACCTTTGATCATAGATAAAGAAAAGGAAATAAAAATATGAAATGCACATATGTGCACATGGCCATTTTTACAAATCTTGAACCTAGACCATTTTGGCTTGCACCATTGGTTGGAGATGGTTACTAAACCCTTATAAACACTTTTGGAATCAAAGAAACTCAAATCAAATCAAATTTGAATTCAAAATGAGCTCACATGCACTAATGGTCAAAATTGATAATCTTAGCCTGATGCACTCTTTGAGCCCCTGTTTTGAAAGATTTATAAACCAAACTTTGCCAACTCTTTGCACCTCATCCAAGACAACATCAAGTTGAACAACTTTGCCCAAAACCACCCCTGCAAATTCAATACCCCCTATTAACCAGTAGATAATTGCATGAATCATCAAGTCTTGGTCATCATTTGTACCCTCCTGTACTCCTTGCAACATGCCAAGCACCAGAGACATGAATTGGTGCATGAAATCACCCTAGGTCAACCATGCCGTGGCAAGGCATGCCACCCACCATGCTCACCCTCTCTCCACTCACCTCCACCCTGCATCACCATGTCCTCTGACCTCTACACACCCTGTTGATCACCCTAGACACCTCACCTGGCCAGTAGATGCGCTGCCTCGTCCAGAACGTGACGTGGTCACCGCGCCCAGGTCGTGCCAGAGCGTGCACAACACAGCCCCTGGACATGCCGGTGCACGATCCTCCCCCGTTGCTGTCGACCTCCCCCTGACCCCTCCTTTCACCCACCTGCTCACCTGGACGTCAGCAACCTCCTGGACATATCCATTGGCTCGCCGTCGCCCTGTAGACGCCGTCACCGTCGACCTCTGCCGCCACGGGTCCGCCAGGACATGACATCGATCGAGCCGCTCCCTCCACCATTGGTTGCGCCACGACGCGTGCTGGCACCGCCTCGACGTCGCCCACAGTGCGCAACCACTCCGCTGACCCCGCGCGACCTCCATCCCCGTCGTCACCGTCGACCTGCCCCGAGCGCCACGGCCACCACGCGCCGCTATAAAAGGGGAGCACCCCGGCCTCCATTATCCACATCAGTCGCCTCCCCTCCTTCTCTTGAGCCTCCCCGACTCCTCCTCCTCCTCAATTCCGCTCCCTCCCGCCGGAATTTCACCGGAGCCGCCGCGGTAGTAGCAAGACGCCGCCGTCAAGTTCGTCCACCCCCGGAGCTCCCATGACCCTCGTTCGCCTCACCATCGGCTTCCACGCCGAACGCCGCCGACGCCCAGCCTCGCCGGAGCTCAGGTGAGCCACCGACCCCCTACTGCCGTCGCCGGTAGGGTTAGCTCGCCGGACCTCTTCGTCGATGACGAAGATGAGCGTGCGCCGTCCGATTCGCTTTTAATCTGACGGCCCTCCTCGCGTACCACCTCGGGCTGGAAAAACACTGGCTGACAGTGGACCCCGCCGTCAGGCTCCTCTCATCCCGCGTGGCAGTTCACTGGGCTGGCCCATTTAACCCCTCCCTGGCCCAATCTCGTTTCCCGCCTAAGCCCAGTATTTTGAATTTAAATACAATCTTTTCAATCAAATTCAATACTGATGCTGATTTAGAAATTGAATATTTTCAAATACACTGAACCAATTTTGACAAACTTTATATTTTTGGAAAGAGCATGAAAAGCTCCACCTAACCCCACTGGATTCACATTAAGATCTTCTGTAGATTTTGAATAGTAAAAATAACAAAGCAGTAACTTTTCAAACTTCAAACAATTATTAAAAATCAACCATAAATGCTTTTGAGTTGATTCCAACTCTCATAATTCACTTTTCAAATACTCTAAATGATTATGTAAAAATATGATATGAGTACTGTATATGATCATGGGCTAGATTCAAATAGTGGCTATATGGCCATTTCTAGCTCATTTAAACTATCTCAAAAATAGTATTTAAATTGTATGAGGTGTAGCATCTCATTTAAATCATTACTCCAAGTGATTCAATGTGAGTTGATGACACATGTCTTCATGACCCATATGTTCTTATTTGAAAATATTAAATCATTCTCATAGTAATATTTAAATTGTTCAAAACTATTTATTAAATCATATGAGATGTATTTTTCTCATTTAAATCTTTGTCTCAAGTAATTCTACATGAGGTAGAGACCATGGTCTATTAACTCTCATATTCAATTATTAGATAATATTAAATCATTATTATGTTAATATTAAATTGCATGAGGTGCATCACCTCATTTAAATCATTTTCCCAAATGATGATTATGAAGAGGTTGACCTTGGCCAACCTAGTCATACATTATTATTAGAGGAAATTAAATCTTAACAAGATTCAATGAGAGGAAATTATTTTTTCCAAAGAATTAAATAGAAACCCTAATCAATATTTGTAATAAGAGGAAATTATTTTTCTTTAAGAAAACAAAGTCAACCAATATGATAATAATATGGTGATGCTAGAATAGCTTGTGTGAGCCATTTGTGTGATTAGTCTAGCACTTAAGTATTGTTTGGTGATTGTATCCTCGTATCCATTTATAGACGCTAGTACCGGAGACTATCAAGAGGAGGAGGTTTTCTACCAAGAGGAAGAAGAAGGGAACTTTGATCATCACACCAACCAAGGCAAGCTAATATTCTTGCTAAGTGCAAAGCTCTACAAGAGAAAGGCATCATCACATTTTACTTTATGCTTATTTTTCCTATCCCAAGTTTTTACTTTACAAGCTTTACGGAATTTGATTTATCAAAGTTACCTTTTGATTCATGTTTCACTTGGTCTAGATATAGAGTGGAACAAGAGCACCAAACTTAGCCTAGAAAGCTATAAGCTAGTTAGCACCCCTCATGACTAGTTGCTAGTGCTAACAAATAAAAGTAACTACTTTATATGGGAACATGTGAAATGAATTGACTTTGAAAACCTTGGAATGATGAGTCATTCTATTGAAAGATTTTGAAGGTGAATATGACTTATGAATGATATGGTGAACTTTACAAAAGCCGATGGTTGGGTTCGGATGCGATACCATTCCAATTTTACAAGTACCCCCACAATACCCGATATGGGTAGGGCTTAACTAGAAGTTTATGTATCTTAGTATGGGTTCCCTCTAAACAAGCGTCATCGGGGTTATGCCAAGGGCTGCCTCCAAAGAAATATGAAATGATGTGAAATGACGTGAAATGAGGTGAATGTCCGGCCCAAGCCCCGTGCGGTTCCCGAGGCCGATCTGTCCGTCTTCACTCGGGAGGCCAAGCTCATGGGGAGAGATGCCTATACTAGGGTATGTAAGTGAAAGGTTATGGTTGGTAGTCCGCACACGGAGTGTGATAAATCAGGGCCGATTAACCCCGACGAATTATTGCAAATGTTGTGGCACAAGTGTACGACCTCTGCGAGTGTAGAACTATTCGAATAGCCGTGTCCACGGTTATGGACGGTTGGAAAGGCCATACTTGTTCCGTCATCGAACTTTTCCAAAATGTGACATGTGAAGGGTGACTTGTGACTTGAAAGGTGAATGGTGAATTTGACTTGAATCACAACGAGTTGTGGGAATGACACTAATGTTCCCACTTGAGTCAGTTAGCAAATGAAGGGGTTTTTACTAAATGTTTGTGAACTAAAATTGGCTTTATGCAAATAAACTTAGAGCTTAGCACCCCCTTACTATAGTTGATAGTGCTTACATTAGTATTAGTTTGCGAGTACTTTAAAGTACTCATGGCTTTGTCCCTAGCTATTCAAATGGCCAGACTATGAAGGAGAACAACAGTACGAGGAAGATAGACAACAGGACGTCTATGACAACTAGGACCACTCCTGACGTCAACAGTTGCCTGTGGAACAGATGGACCACGACCGCTATTACTTAGCTTCCGCTATGTGTTTTGTAATTGATCATTAGATCAACTATGTTGTACCAAGACTGGATCATGTGATCCCTCTATGTAAGACAATTACGTGTTGTAATGAATGAGGTGTTGTGATATCAATCTATTATGTCTCGCAAAAACAATATTCCTGGGATTGCGATGAATGGCATAATAGGCATCTGGACTTAAAAATCCGGGTGTTGACACGCCACACCGTGTCCCTCAATGGGGCGGGAAAATCCCACACCCATTCTTACTATGGCATCTTGAGGTATTTCATCACCTGCACAAACATCAACTTGCCCCACTTGGGAGCCATCATTTTCTTCGAGAACTTCACACTACAAGATTCGATGATAATCTTGGAAGATATATCAAAGACTCTATAAGTGTGAGATTCGGCACCGTAACCAACAAATATACCCTCCAAAGCTTTAGGAGCAAATTTAGATAAACGAACTCCTTTGATTTTATAGAAACACTTACAACCGAACACCTTGAAGTATGAGATATTAGGCTTGTTGCCGGTGAGTATTTCATATGGAGTCTTGTTCAAGCCCTTGCGGAGATAGAGCCGGTTAGAAGAATGACAAGCGGTGGAGATAGCTTCGGCCCAAAAGTTATAGCGGGATTTGTATTCCGCCATCATAGACCTTGCCATATCCAAGAGAGTCCGGTTCTTTCTCTCCGCAACACCATTTTGTTGAGGGGTGTATGCAGCGGAATATTGATGTCTTATCCCCTCATCACTAAGAAAATCATTGAGTGTGTAGTTCTTGAACTCGGAGCCGTTGTCACTTCTTATTGCCATAATAAGGAGGTTGTGTTGGCGTTGAACCTCGGTGGCAAAGTCAATGAAGATTTGTTGAGTCTCATCTTTCGATTTGAGAAAGAAGACCCAAGTGTATCTTGAATAGTCATCAACAATTACCAAGCAATATTTCTTCCCACCAAAGCTTGCATGAGTGGTAGGACCAAAGAGATCCACATGAAGGAGCTCCAAGATCCTCTTGGAAGAGATGATAGTCTTGCTTGGGTGTGGAGAGTCATGCATTTTACCTTCAACACAAGCCCTACAAACACGATATTTGGCAAAAGAAACATTTTCCATTAGTCCCACAATATGGTTCCCCTTGTGAAGAATTTGCAAAGTTCTCATGTTGACATGGGCTAAGCGGCGATGCCACAACCAACCCACATCCGCCTTTCCGAATAGGCACATCGCACTTGAAGTGGTGGTCCCCGAAAAGTCCACCACATACAAGTTATGTTCACGATACCCAACGAAAGCGACTTTTAGAGTCTTGCTCCACAAGAGGACCACAATATCATTATCAATAAAGACGGCGAAACCCATCTTGCCAAGGGCGAAAACGGAAAGCAAATTGTAACCAAGGGTTTTGACAAGCATGACATCCACAAGTGTTATGTTGTGTGCAACCACAACCTTGCCAAAACCCAATACCTCGGATGTAGAATTATCGCCAAAGGAGACGGTGATATTGTTTATGTTGGGCCTCAAATCCTTGACGAGGTTCTTGCCGCCGGTCATATGACTTGTACATCCACTATCAAGTACCCATTTTGAACCTCCGGCGGCATAGTCCTACATGAGATCAATTCTTGGATTTAGGTACCCATTTCACAATGGGTCCTCTTTTGTTAGCAACAAGGGTCTTTGGGACCCAAATAGACCAAGCAACATAACCATCATATGGGCCAACATATTTAGCATAAACATCACCATAATAATCTTTAAATAGAACATAGTGAGGGTTAGCATTTCCCGCATCATCATCATTATTGGTGTTGCCCTTAGGGGCTTCACCATTGGTGATAGCTTTCTTCTTCTCTTGTGCGGGCTTGGCCTTTTGCTTGTTTGCCTTCTTTGCCTTGGCACTATAACCTAGGCCCTCCTTCCCATTGTTTGATCTTTGCTTACTCAAAAGATCATCCAAAGAAAGTTTACTTTGGGGAGAGGAGGCCTTAGCAAGTTCATCCTTCAACCTAGCATTTTCCTCAATAATATTTGCATGATCACATGAAGGGGTAGAGGAACTAGGCACATCATATGAAGCAAGCCTAATTTGAAGTTTCTCATTTGACTTGGATAGGAGAGTGTATTCACTCTTCAAAGCTTTGTGAGCTTTGTCTAGTTCATCTAGATCCTTCACAAGTTTCTCATGATCAACACCAAGTTGGGCCTTTTCCTTTTTAAGCACTTTAGTCTTAGACCTAGCAAGATCTCTAGCTTTTGTGAGCTTGTTAATTTTATCTTGAGGCTCTTCAAGATTTTCTAGCCTCTCCTCAAGAGAAGCTATAGTTTCTTGACTTTCCTCAAGAGCATTTTTAAGAGCATGGATTTCAAGAGAGTCTTCTCTCTCTATTTGACCTTTTTTCTCAAGAGTATCATTTTGTTGAGCTAAACGGGCCATGAGATTTGAAACATGCTTTTTAGTGATACCTTGTAGGTTAAAAATGAATTCATCAAACTCTAGCATTTCTTGTTTCACTTTTAGACTAGCATCATCAACCCCTAGATCACTTGATATGCTAGGCATGGAGGGGCTAGGAGATGATACCTCAGAGGATTTTGCCATGAGGCAAATTTCTTCCTCCACATGAATGATCTCATTGGGGGATTCACTTGGTGATGAAGAGTTAGTGGAGAGGGAGGCAAGAGCGACCAATCCATTTGAGGCATCATCTTCTTCATCATCAACATCATCATCACCGGAGGTATATTCTTCATGAGTTGATAGCACAATAGGTGTGTCCAAGGAGGACCTTGCCATGAAGCAATGTGCATTCTTGATATGAGGATTCTCATTGGGGGATTCAACCAGAGATGAAGAGGGAATGTTGGTAGTGACAATGGCGGCCACTTCCTTTGAGCTTTCTTCTTCATCATCACTAGAGCTTTCAACTTCATCGGAAGAATATTCTTCCCTAGTCACTAGCACAACTCTTGGGGGCCTCTTGCCCTTCTTGGTCTTGTTGTTGTAGAATTTCTTGTTGGGGGGTTTTGAATCTTTGCCCTTTGAGACTTTGCTCTTGTCCTTGGGTATGAGCCTTCCACCATGAGTCTCCCTATGCTCATAAGGGCATTCGGCGATGAAGTGGCGCTTGTCGCCACAATTGTAGCATGATCTTGTTCTTGGACCCAAGCTAGTGGACCCACTTGAGTTGTTTCTCTTGATGCTGTCTTCCTTGGCCTTGGATGGATCAACCCAAAAAGATCTTGCATGAAAGGCCATGTGATCATTGTAGTGGAGTTCCAAGTCTTCCGGATAGGACATACTCCAAGATGCCCTATATTGTTCTTGAGGGTGCACTTCTTCTACGGAGTTGACCGTCAAGGCAAGATTGTTCCCTTTTCACATACCAATGGCGCGATTGCGAGAATCATGGGAGTTTTGCTCGAGCACCTTGAGGGCTTGCATCTCGTGCATGGCTTGTTGAGACGTGAGAGAGGAATAGCATTCTCTCCCAACAAGAGTCTTGACATCAATGGGTTCAAACGGCATCATACAATCAATGTACTTATCCTTGATCCAAGAGTCATTGATGTGGGTGGCACCCACAATCCGGAAAGCATCGGCAACGGTGTCGAGTCTTGCATACATGTCTTCATGATCTTCATCCGGTAGCCTCATGAATCCTTCGGCTTTATTCCGAAGAGAATTGTACTTGTTTCTTCTCGTGCTTTCACTTCCAATGCAACTAGCGGCCAAACCATCCCAAGCTTCCTTGGCGGTGGTGAAGTTCCGAACACGAGACAAATCCTTTGTCCCCACACTAGTTTGGATCATGTGCAAGGCCGTGACATTGAGTTGACTATCAACCGCTTCTCTTCTAGTCAACTTGTTGGGGTTGTAGGGCTTGAAGCCCTCCTCGATGATTCTCCAAAGTTCATTGGAGGCACTACAAACATGAGAACGAAACTCAAATTGCCATGTATCGTAATCTTTCATATTAAACTTAGGTGGGTCTCCCCGAATGTTCAAATGAGGATGGGGAACCGGGATATCGGGAGATAGGAAAGGCAGAGCCACTTGATTGTAGCTCACACCTCCACTAGTTCCCCTAGGAGATGCAATGGGAGATTTGATAGAAGTTGAGTTATCACCATCCACGGGTTTGGTAGCGGAGGGTAATGCCGAAGCACCTCCCTCTTCTAACACACCCGCGTCCTTTACCTCTACGGCGGGAGTTATGGGAGGGACCGGAGTCAAAAGCTCGGAAATCATTTTTATCATGCCTTCCATTTGAGCTTCCATGGAGGACCTCAACGAATTGAAGTCATCCATGGAGACCATCTTAGCGGCCCCTTCCGCAGGCGCATCGTCCGGCATACTCTTAGGCGGTTAAGCCCGAAATAAGAGCCGAGGCTCTGATATATACCAATTGAAAGGATCGTATGCCGCACCTAGAGGGGGGGGGGAATAGGTGCTAACCAATTTTTAGTTCTTTTTCAATTTAGGCTTGACACAAGGGTAAATTCTCTAGATATGCAACTATGTGAATTTCCCTATATGGAAAGGCTAACGACTAAGCAAGATATAGCAATACAATATAGAGGAGATAAAGGATAGAGGTAACCGAGAGTGGAGCACACGGAGACACGGAGTTGATTCCCGTAGTTCCCTTCCTTTGCAAGAAGGTACGTCTACGTTAGGAGGAGTGTGGTCGCTACGAAAGCCAGACCAACAGTCACGAAGACTTCACTCAGGACTCCTGTGAGCAACGCCACGAAGGCCTAGCCCACTTCCACTAAGGGATTTCCTCGAGGCGGAAACTGGGCCTTTACAAAGTTCTTTGGGCACACATCCACAACCGAATTGGAGGCTCCCAAATCTGTAACAACACAACAATCAACAACAATACATCAACACAAATCAACTAGGGATCCAAAGAGGAACACTAGCAAGGGGGCCCTCAAACAAATGAGGGAGAAATGTAAATCGCTTCGGTGAGGATGTAGATCGGTGTCTTCTCCTTCGAATATCCAAAGATCAAGAGCTTTGGTTGGGGGAGGAAGGAGATCTTGCAAATCTTGTGTTCTTGAGGTGGCTCTAATGGTGGTGAAGCTTGGCAGATTTTTCTTGCAATGATTGAGCAAAGGAGGAAGGAAGAAGAAGAGGGGTATAAATACCCCTCCTCAAAATCCAGCCATTAAAGCTTCCGGGGGGCCGGATAATCCGGCCTAAGTTAGGGCCGGATAATCTGGCCTGACCAAAAATCCGGCCACAGGATAAATCCGGCCAAATATCCGGCCAAAAGTCCGGCCCCTGTCCAGAGCTGCTTTTCTTCTGGTCCTTAGCCGATTTCGAGCGGGCCGGATATTTCGGAAATATCCGGCCCGGATAATCCGCCCCTGGGACAAATCCGGGCAAATGTCCGGCCCCAGTCCAGAGCTGCTTTTCTTATGGTCCTTAGCCGATTTCGAGGGGGCCGGATATTTCGGAAATATCCGGCCCGGATAATCCGCCCCTGGGACAAATCCGGACAAATATCCGGGCAAATGTCCGGCCCCAGTCCAGGGGTATACTGAGCCACAACACCTCCAGTCCTTAGCCGAAAAATGGGGGCCGGATATTCTGGAAATATCCGGCCTGGAAAACCTGTTACAGCTTCTTTTTGACATGCCTCATCACATCCATCACACATGTATATATGTATCTATATAATTCCTGTACCACTTAGACAAACATTAGTGTATCATATATATTGACATCAAACACACAAAACATATTATGAGAGATGTTCTTTCACCCGCGCTCGCCGCCGTCGCTCGACGTCGCCCGCGCTCGCCGCCGTCGCTGCGCGTCGTATGTCGCACCGAAGCCCCCGCCGCGCACGGACCTCCTCCCCGGCCCGCCGTCGGTGCCGCCTCGTACGTGCCTCGATCGCCGGTGCCGCCTTTCCCCGGCCGGATCTTCCCCCCTGCCGGCGCCACTCTTCCCCGGTCGGCGCGCGCCACCATACAAAGGGAGGGAGGAGGCCACAACTAGTTGTGCGCCACCCCCTCTGTAAACGCGTGGGTTTTTTTTTGTTTTTTTAGGAGAGAGAGAGAGGATCGGAGAAGGACATATACACCGACCCCGCGCTTATACGGAGTGGGCGGCCGGCGAGGGGGCGGCGCACAACTAGTGTGTGATGTCTACGCACACTTCTATTCCTGTAGACAGTGTTGGGCCTCCAAGAGCAGAGGTTTGTAGAACAACAGCAAGTTTCCCTTAAGTGGATCACCCAAGGTTTATCGAACTCAGGGAGGTAGAGGTCAAAGATATTCCTCTCAAGCAACCTTGCAATTAAAATACAAGAAGTCTCTTGTGTCCCAAACACACCTAATACACTTGTCAGATGTATAGGTGCACTAGTTCGGCGAAGAGATAGTAAAATACAAGTGATATGGATGAGTATGATTGATAATAACAATCTGAAATAAATATGGCAGCAAGTAAACATGCAGTAGAACAGTAAATAAACGGTGATTCGATGTTTGAAAACAAGGCCTAGGGATCATACTTTCACTAGTGGACACTCTCAACAATGATCACATAATAAATAAATAACTTCTCCTCACTTGTGCTACTTTCAAACACTCTTTTATTGGATAAAAAACACCATTCATTGTGTAGGGCTACAAGAGCACTCCTCAAGCCGGAGTAAACAAGCTCCACAACATCCGGAGTTCATATTAAAGTAACCTCTGGAGTGCATAATAGACCGTTGCAATTTAGACCGAGTACTAACATAGCATACACACTGTCACCAATAGCTATGAAAGGGGGAATAGATCACATCAATACTATCATAGTAATAGTTAACTTCATAATCTACAAGAGATTACAATCATAACCTACGCCAAGGACTACATGATGCACACACTGTCACCTTTACATCATGGAGGAGGAATAGACTACTTTAATAACATCACTAGAGTAGCACATAGATTAATAGTGATACAAAGCTCATGATCACATAAAGATCACACCATGGGAGAGAGAGAGATGAACCACATAGCTACCGGTAGAGCCCTCAGCCTCGGGGGGAACTACTCCCTCCTCATCATGGGAGACAAGCAACGGCGATGAAGATGGCGGTGGTGTCGATGGAGATGACTCCGGGGCAACTCCCCGTCCCGGCGGCGTGCCGAACGAGACTTCGTCCCCCGAAACTTGTCTTCGCGATGGCGGCGGCTGCGTAACTTTTCTCGTATCGTGGCTTGACTTTTTAGGGTTTTTGCCCCTGGAAGAATATATAGGCGGAAGGGCAGCCTCGGAGGGGTCCCGAGGGGCCCACACCATAGGGGGGCGCCCCCTCTTGGTCGCGCCGCCATGTGGGGTGGGGCCCCCTTGGCTCCCCTCTGGCTCTCCTTCGGTGTTCTGCAACCTTCCGTGGAAAATAAGGCCTTGGGCTTTTGCTTCGTCCAATTCCGAGAATATTTCCTGTGTAGGATTTCTGGAACCAAAAACAGCAGAAAACAGGAACTGGCACTTCGGCATCTTGTTAATAGGTTAGTTCCGGAAAATGCATAAAAATGATATAAAGTATGAACAAAACATGTAGGTATTGTCATAAAACTAGCATGGAACATCAAAAATTATAGATACGTTGGAGACGTATCAAGCATCCCCAAGCTTAGTTCCTACTCGCCCTCGAGTAGGTAAATGATAAAAAGAATAATTTCTGAAGTGACATGCTACCAACATAATCTTGATCAACAATATTATAAAGCATATGAGATGAATGAAGTGATTCAAAGCAATGGTATATAGATTGCTAACAAAAAGATAATGACTAAACAACTGAATCATATAGCAAAAACTTTTCATGAATAGTACTTTCAAGACAAGCATCAAAAAGACTTGCATAAGAGCTAACTCATAAAGCAATAGATTCAAAGTAAGAGGTTTCGAAGCAACACAAAGGATGATTAAGTTTCAGCAATTGCTTTCAACTTGTAACATGTATATCTCATGGATAATTGTCAACATAAAGTAATATAACAAGTGCAATAAGTAAACATGTAAGAATCAGTGCACACAGTTGACACAAGTGTTTGCTTCTAAGATAGAAAGAAGTAGGTAAACTGACTCAACATAAAGTAAAAGAAAGGGCCCTTCGCAGAGGGAAGCATGGATTACTCATGTGCTAGAGTTTTTTATTTTGAAAACATGGAAACAATTTTGTCAATGGTAGTAATAATTTATATGTGTTATGCATAAAACCTCTTATAAGTTGCAAGCCTCATGCATTGAATACCAATAGTGTTCGCACCTTGTCCTAATTAGCTCAGATTTTCATGGATTATCATCGCATTACATATGTTTCAACCAAGTGTCACAAAGGGGTACCCCTATGCCACCTGTACAAAGGTCCAAGGAGATAAATCGCATTTGATTTCTCGATTTTGATAGATCTCAACTTGAGGACATCCATACCGGGACAACATAGAAAACAGATAATGGACTCCTCTTTTATGCTTTAAGCATTCAACAACAAATAATATTCTCATAAGAGATTCTGAGGATTAATGTCCAAGCTGAAACTTCCACCATGATACATGGCTTTGGTTGGCGGCCCAATGTTCTTCTCTAACAATATGCATACTCAAACCATTTAATCATGAGAAATTGCCCTTACTTCAGACAAGATGAACATGCATGGCAACTCACATGATATTCAACAAAGGTGTAAAAAGTTGATGGCGTCCCCAGAAACATGGTTACCGCTCAACAAGCAACTTATAAGAACTAAGATACATAGCAACATATTCATCACCACAATAGTTTGTAAGCTATTTTCCCATGAGCTATGTATTGTAAAGACAAAGGAATGAAATTTTAAAGGTAGCACGCAAGCAATTTACTTTGGAATGGCAGAAAAATACCACATATAGGTAGTTATGGTGGACACAAATGGCATGAGTTTTGGCTCAAGGTTTTTGGATGCACGAGAAGCATTTCCTCTCAGTACAAGGCTTTGGCTAGCAAGGTTGTTTGAAGCAAACACAAGTATGAACCAGTACAGCAAAAACTTACACAAGAACATATTGCAAGCATTATAAGACTCTACACTGTCTTCCTTGTTGTTCAAACACTTCAACCAGAAAATATCTAGACCTTAGAGAGACCAATCATGCAAACCAAATTTCAACAAGCTCTACGGTAGTTCTCCACTAATATATTTAAACTACATGATGCAAGAGCTTAAACATGATCTACTTGAAAGCTCAAAACAATTGCCAAGTATCAAATTATTCAAGATAATATACCAATTACCATATGAAGCATTTTCTGTTTCCAACCAAATAGCATTAAATGCTGAGGCTTTCAGCTTTCGCCATGAATACTAAAGTAAAACGAAGAACACAAGTGTTCAAATGAAAAAGCGGAGCGTGTCTCTCTCCCACACAAGCATGGTAGGATCCAATTTATTCAGAAAATGAAAATAACAAAACAAAAATAAAAGCACACGGACGCTCCAAGTAAAGAACATAAGATGACGGAATTAAAATATAGTTTCACTAGAGGTGACCTGATAAGTTGTTGATGAAGAAGGGGATGCCTTGGGCATCCCCAGGATTAGACGCTTGAGTCTTCTTGAAATAT
Organism: Lolium rigidum; assembly: GCF_022539505.1. Taxonomy (NCBI): domain Eukaryota; kingdom Viridiplantae; phylum Streptophyta; class Magnoliopsida; order Poales; family Poaceae; genus Lolium; species Lolium rigidum. Next base: position 142,379,607 of record NC_061510.1, on the reverse strand, counting down.
GCAGGGATGAACCACGGGGGAATCCCCAAGCTTAGACTTTTCACTCTTCTTGATCATACCATATCATCCTCCTCTCTTGACCCTTGAAAACTTCCTCCACACCAAACTTAAAGCAATCTCATTAGAGGGTTAGTGCATAATAAAAATTCACAAGTTCAGCAAGGACACAATCATTACCAACACTTCTGGACATTACTAAAAGTTACTGAAATTTAATGGAGCAAAGAAATCCCATCAAACACAGTAAAAGAGGCAATGCGAAATAAAAGGCAGAATCTGTCAAAACAGAACAGTCCGTAAAGACGAATTTTTCTGAGGCACTTAACTTGCTCAGATGGAAAAACTCAAAACTAATGAAAGTTGCGTACATATCTGAGGATCACGCATGAATTTTAGCTGATTTTTTTGATTCTTCTACAGAGAGAAAAACGCGAATTCGTGACAGCTAACAAATCTGTTTCTGCGCAAAAATCCAAATCTAGCATCAACTTTCTATTAGAGACTTTACTTGGCACAAAAACGAAATAAACATGATAAGGAGAGGTTGCTACAGTAGTAACAACTTCCAAGACACAACAAAACAGTACCAAAATAAAAACATGGGTTATCTCCCAAGAAGTGCTTTCTTTATAGCCATTAAGATGGGCTCAGTAATTTTAATGATGCTCTCGCGAGAAATAAGAGTTGAAGCAAAAGACAGCATCAAGAAGCAAGTTCAAAACACATTTAAGCCTAACCCGCTTCCTATGCATAGGAATCTTGTACACAAATAAATTCATGAAGAACAAAGTGACAAGCATAGGAAGATAAAACACGAGTAACTTCAAAATTCTCAACATAAAGAGGGGAAACTTAATATTATTAAGATGCATATAACCATGTTTCCCTCTCTCATAATAACTTTCAGTAGCATCATTGATGAAATCCACAATATAACCATCACTTAAAACATTCTTATCATGGTTCATATGCATAAAAGTATCATTATTTTTGGCATAAGAAAAACTCTTCTCATTAATAGTAATTGGAGCAGGATCATTATCAAGAATTTGAACATGGTAAACAAGTTGCATACTAAGGGAATGGTTTTTGGCAATCCTATCATAACTATGACAAGTTTTATAAGGATAATTATAACCTGTGTCATATCCATATTTATAACGATTATCTAAACCAGAAGATATAATATCATCATTTTCACTAAAAGTAAATGTCTCAAATATAGGATCTTCAAACACAACATCCCCAAGCTTAAAGCTTTCAATATCATCATTTGAGGGAACATGATGTCAACACCCGGCTTTTTAAGTCCGGATGCCCTATTACATCATACATCGCAATCCCAGGAAGATTGTTTTTGCGAGACATAATAGTAAGTCGTTCAGAGTCACCATTTATTACAACACATAAGGTCTTACAACAAGGGATCACATGATCCAATATTACACAAATAGATTGTTCAACATCACAAATAAGTAGCGGAAGCGTAGTAGTAGTGGACTATATGTTCCACAGGCAACGCTTGACGTTAGAAGACGATCCTAGTTATCGTAGACATCCTGCTGTCCGTCATCCTGATACTGTTGCTCCTCTTCAAAGTCTAGCATTTGAATAGCCAGGGCAAAGCCATGAGTACTTTTAAAGTACTCGCAAACTAATACTAAAGTAAACATATTAAGTGTAGTAAGGGGTACTAAGCTCTAGGTTTATTTGCATAAAGCCGAGTTTTTATTTGATAAACATTTAGTAAACCCCCATTATTTAATAGACTAACTCAAGTGGGAACATTAGTGTCATTCCCACAATTAATTTGGGATCCAAGTCCATTCACCATTCACCTTCATCATTTCAACATAAATTCTGATAACGGAAATAGTATGGCCTTTCCAACTGTCCATAACCGCAGACACGGCTATTCGAATAGGTTTAACACTCTGCAGAGGTTGTACTCTTGTGCCACAACTTTTGATTACATCCGTCGAGGATAACCTCGAATCATTGTAACTCAGTACGCGGATCATCAACCATAACCTTTCACTTATATGTCCTAGTATAGGCACCTCTCCCCATGAGCTTGGCCCCCCGGTGAGAACCAACTGTTAACCCGGGAACTGCACAGGGCTTGGGTCGTACATTCACCTCATATTCACATCACTTCTCATATACGGAGGCAGCCTCGGCATAACCCCTATGATGCTTGTTTAGAGGGAACCCATACTAAAATACACAAGTTTCTAGTTAAGCCCTACCCATAATCAGGTATTGTGGGGGTACTTGTATAATTGGAAAGGTATCGCATTCAAACCCATATCAGGTTTATATCAAAAATCACCATCTTCTCTCGGGTCATATTCACCTTCAAAGTCATTCAATGGAATGAACCATCATTCCAAGGTTTAAACTTCATTTCAAAGTCACATGTTCCCATCTAGAGTAGTCCAATTTTAATTGATTAGCACTAGCAACTATTTCATGAGGGGTGCTATCTAGCTTGGAGTGGTGTTAATCTAAACCAAGTATTGTTCTACTCTAAACCAAGTGAATCATAAATCAAAAAGTACTTTGAAATAAATAAGCCAAAGTAAAAATAAGTAAAAACATGGGATAGGTAATACATAAAAGTAAAATGTGAGGGTGCCTTTGCTCTTGTGGAGCTAAGCACTTGGGTTTAGCAAGGGTTAGCTTGCCTTGAGCTGAGTAGTGATCAAAGTTCTCCTCTTCTTCTTGGAAGTAAGCCTCCTCCTCTTGATATTCCTCGTTACTAGCGTCTATATACGAATACGAGGTATAAATACTAAACCAAGCTCACATACCATACTAGAAACACTTAAAAGAATTCTCACACTAATCTTATCATCAATCACACATGGCATGGTGGGTTATTGTATGATTTCTTATTATTAAAATTAATTCCTCTTATTATATTTATTTCTTAACTTTGGTATGTAGCTCCTTAGAGAAATTTAGTTCCTCTTATTACCTTATATTAAGATTTAATCTCTTCATGTAATAATCAGGTATGAAATATAGGTTGACCCAAGGTCAACATTTCATATCTATTATATGTGAGTGTATAATAGTTGAAGTACTATACTTCACATAGTTTTAATATTTATTATTTAAATGAATTAAAATCTCTAAGTAATGGCTATCAGAGGTTCATTATTCTAAGTCATCCCCTCTGGTTGTATTACTTAGGATCAAAGTTTAAATGAGAGGATAGCTCTCATATTAATTATTGAATTTAAATTCAAGTGGAAAATCACTAGAATTGACTACATAGCCTTTTTATTTCATCTTGTCCATGATCATGCAAATAACATATCTATATTATTGCATAATCAATTAGAGTACATCATTTGTGATTTATTAGAATTGGAAACAACTCAAAATCAATTTTGGTTGAATTTTAAATTAAGTTTCAAGTTGCAAAAGTCCCTGACTTGTTATTTTTAACATTTAAATTCTACTACGAATTTGGAGATGGGGCCAGTGACATTAGTTAGATAATTTCATGGGCTTTCCAATGATATAAAGTTTGCTAAATTTGGTTTGGCAGATTTCAAACTATTCAATTTTTACTAAACCATCTGCAGCACAATTCAAAATAAGTTTAAACCTATTTTTGAATCGTGGGCTTGGGCGGGAAACGCTACTGGGCCGAAACGGAGTTTAAAACTACTCGCGCGGCCCATCACGCATCTGGTGCGAGTGGGCTGCCTGACGAGCGGGGGCCACCCGTCAGTGGGTCACCACGCAGCGAAACGGTATGCTCGATTTCGACCGTAGGATCTGGGAAGCGATCGACGGCTTGTGAGCGTCGTCGTCCCCGGCGGGATTCCGGCGAGCTCACGGCGTCAGTAGGGGGTCGGAGAGTGTACCAGGCCGTTGCAGGGGTCTGGCAGGGTGCGCGGAGAAGTTGTCGTCGACGAGGAAGCTACTGGGGCAGTGGTGGCGCTCGGGGAGGCTCCAATCGAAGCAGGGCTTCCGCGGGCTCCGGCGGACCTCAGCTTCCAATTGCTGCTGCTCCGGCGAGGTGGTGCTCAATTGAGGTGGGGAGAGTGTTCAGAGAAGGGAGAGGAGCAAAGTGTGTGAAGAAGTTGTGGGCTGAGGAGCTCTATTTATAGAGGGCGATGGTGGCCGTGAGGTGCTGCAAGGGCGCGGCCATGGCGTGGCGTTTCCGGCGAGCGAAAGGGCAAGCGAAGGACGGCATCTTGTAGGCGTTGTCCTGGCGATGCTCTAGGACTAGCTGGCGCAGCGAGGGGACGAAGGAATCGCTCGAGCGCTTGCAGTGATCATTACGGTACCCGCTGTACCTCGCCGGCGAGGACGACGGTGAAAAGGCCTCTGCGCGTGCTTGAGCATGTCTAGGCGCTAGAGGGTGTGGAGTGGCTACTCGACGCGGCGATAGGTATGCAGGAGGAGGACGGTCGCGCTCGAGCGCGCGACGTACTGGCGCGTCCAGTGCGCGGTGAGCGCGCGTGCTGGCGCGTCCTGGCATGGTTTGGACACGGGCGTTCTGGGCAATGCCGTGCAATGGCGATCGAGTGAGTGGTACAGGCTTAGTCCTTATGCATCAGAGATGCTCGCAGACATGGAGAGAAAGTGAGAGGGAGGCCAGAGAGAGTTTTGGCCAAAGGTGGCCGGCATGGCCACGGCATGGTTTGTTTTTCTCACTTTTCCACTTTCCCTAACCCTAGCAAGTACTCAACTCGATGCAGGGGTCCTAGAGATAGCTAATGATCACAAGTTTAAAGTGGTTTAGTGAAGAAACCACTGGATAATAGTGTGTAACACAATTTGGGAATGATGCCTGCAAGGTGTTTGTTAAAATGGCCGCATGAACTTTTTATTTGAATTTTGAAATTATTTTTGGTGAATCTCTTTTATATAATTAAAGTGAAGTATTGGTGGTGGTGGCACTCAATTTAGAGTTGTTTTGCAAAATGTCAAAAGTGACATGATCTTCACTTTATTTCAGCATCCCTACTTGTCACTTTTATTCTGGTCAACCTAGTCAACTCTAGCCATGGTGGTCAACATCAAAGTTACTCACCTTGACATGGTCTTGGATGACAGGGTTTTGTTTGACCAAGTTTAGTTTAGGAATTGAGAAATACAGAGGGGTAAAGTGGTGAAGAAAATATTTTTGGTCCAAATGACCATTATCATATGTATGTAAGATTTTTGATTTCCTTGTGTTTGATTCTTGATCCAATGATGTAATTGTGTTAGTTTATCATATTGAAGTATTTTAGAAGCAAGGAAGCAAGCAAGTATGGCCTAGGTTGAAGAATTGCAAAATGGCATATTATGTATGTAAGTGAAATATGGGTTTTTCCCATTTTCTTTATTTCTCCTCAATTTAGGGTTTGGTGATCTTGATTAGGGTTCACATAGTAATAGTTCAACATGCTAACACTCATCATGGCAATAGCACATAGATAACATACTCAAATGCACAAAACTATATGTGGCACTATATGCATGTAAAAAGTTTTTGTTTGTTGCAAATTTTGAATAATTGAAACTCTCTCTTGATTTTATTATTGTTGAAACTTGGGATGTTACAAACCCTTCCCCCTTACAAAAGATCTCGTCCCGAGATCTTAAAGAAAACTAGGTACTAAAGAGATTGGGGTACTCAGTCTTCATAAAGTCTTCTCTCTCCCAAGTGGCTTCTTCTTCGGTGTGATTACTCCATTGGATCTTCAGGAACTTGATACTCCTGGTAAGAGTGGTTCTGAATGCTTCCTCCAGGATGCAAATAGGTACTTCGCGGTATGTCAGATCTGAGTTGATATCCACAGTTCGATGGTCGATGTTCTTGAAAACCTCGGTCTTCTCAGGTACCTCTAAGCATTTCCGGAGTAACGAGATGTGAAACACATTGTGCACCGTGGACATTTCTTCGGGTAACTCCAGTTGATAGGACACTTCCCCTCGGCGACTCAGGACTTTGAAGGGTCCGACATATCGGGGTGCAAGCTTTCCTTTAAGCTGGAATCTCTGCATTCCTTTAAGGGGGACACTTTGAGATACACGAAATCTCCGATCTCGAAGGTCATCTCTCGGCGTCTCTTGTCGGCGTAGCTCTTCTGTCTTGATTGAGCGTTCTTGAGGTACTCGCGGATCTTGTGAACCTTCTCTTCAGCTTCTCGGAGAATATCTGGTCCAAAGACTTGACTCTCTCCAACTTCCGACCAATTCAGAGGGGTACGGCACTTCCTTCCGTACAGGGCTTCAAAGGGGGCCATTTGTAAACTGGCTTGGTAACTGTTGTTGTATGAGAATTCTGCGTACGGTAAGCAGTCTTCCCACTTGGATCCATACTCCAACACACATGCTCTCAGCATATCTTCCAATATCTGGTTGACTCGTTCAGTCTGTCCATCCGTCTGTGGGTGATAGGCTGTGCTGAAGTTCAGCCTAGTTCCAAGTCCTTCATGTACCTTCTGCCAAAATCTGGAGGTGAATTGGGATCCTCTATCGGATACTATTGACTTTGGGGTTCCGTGCAGGCTGACTATTCCTGAGATATACAACTCTGCAAGTCTTGGTCCTTGGTAGGTGGTCTTGACGGGGATGAAATGGGCAACCTTGGTCAGTCTGTCGACCACTACCCAGATAGAATCATTCCCTTTACTAGACTTGGGCAATCCGGTGATGAAGTCCATTCCTACCGAATCCCACTTCCATTCGGGAATCTGCAGGGCCGTAGCGGTCATGCGGGTCGTTGATGTTCGCCTTGACTCTCTGACAGATGTCACACTTGGCGATGTAACTCCCGATTTCTCGCTTCATCCCATGCCACCAGAACTGTTCCTTCAGGTCCTGGTACATCTTGGTACCTCCGGGATGAATAGAATACAAGGTGTTATGGGCTTCCTTCAGAATAACCTGTTTCAACTCCGAATTTGACGGCACGCACAAGCGTCTGTTGTACCAAAGTACTCCTTCTTCATCTACGGTGAATCCTGGTGCCTTTCCCGCAGTTATTTGGCTTTTGACTCCGTCAATGCTAGCATTTCCCTTCTGGGCTTCTTTGATCTGACTAATCAAGGTGGGTTGGAGTTCAATGCTGGCGAGAAATCCTTTACTAACTAGCTCCATCCTAAACTGTTCAAACTCTTGGTGAAGGCTAGGTTGCTCTTCGGCGATCATGGAGTTCAACTGACACGGCAGTCTACTCAAAGCATCTGCTACCACATTGGCCTTGCCAGGGTGATAGTGGATTTCCATATCATAATCCTTGATTAACTCTAACCATCTCCTTTGTCTCATGTTCAGCTCCTTTTGAGTGAAGATATACTTCAAGCTTTTGTGATCCGAATAGATCTCGCATCGATTACCCATGAGGTAATGACGCCATACTTTCAAGGCTAACACGACGGCTGCTAGCTCTAAGTCATGGGTCGGATAGTTCTGTTCATGCTGTTTCAGTTGCCTTGACAGGTATGAGATCACTTTGCCTTCTTGCATCAACACACATCCAAGACCAATCTTGGAGGCATCACAATACACATCAAATGGTTTGGTGATGTCCGGCATGATCAGTATTGGGGCTGAAGTCAGTCTGCTCTTGAGCTGTTGAAAACTCTCCTCACACTTGTTCGTCCATTCGAACTTCTTGTCCTTTTTCAACAATTGGGTCATTGGTCTGGCTATGCTTGAGAATCCTTCAACGAATCGGCGGTAATATCCCGCCAATCCGAGAAAAGCACGGACCTCAGTCTGGGTGGTTGGGGCTTTCCATTCTGCAACGGTCTTTATCTTTGAGGGGTCAACGGCAATTCCTCCTGCGGACAAGATGTGTCCCAGGAATCCGACTTCCTTCAACCAAAACTCACACTTGCTGAACTTGGCGTACAGCTAGTGTTCCCGAAGAGTATCTAAGACCATTTCCAAGTGTTGCTCATGTTCTTCTTCGGTTTTGGAATAGATAAGGATGTCGTCGATGAAGACAACGACGAACTTATCCAGGAAGTTCATGAAGATCTTATTCATGAGATTCATGAAATAAGCGGGGGCGTTGGTCAATCCAAATGACATGACATTGTACTCATACAATCCATATCTGGTGGTGAAGGCAGTTTTGGGGATGTCCGATGCACGGATCTTCAGCTGATGGTAACCTGTCCTAAGATCAATCTTGGAGAACACGGTGGCACCGGTCAACTGGTCAAACAAGTCTTCTATTTTGGGCAATGGATACTTGTTCTTGATGGTGACGTCATTGAGCTTGCGGTAATCCGTACATAAACGAATCGCACCATCCTTCTTGTCCACAAACAATACGGGTGATCTCCAGGGTGATGCACTTGGTCTAATCAAACCTTTGGCTAACATATCATCCAGTTGTTTCTTTAGTTCTACTAATTCTGCCGGGTTCATACTGTAAGCTCTCTGGGCTATAGGTCCTGTTCCAGGGATTAACTCGATGATAAACTCGATATCCCGATCCGGGGGCATACCGGGTAGGTCATCGGGAAACACATCAGGGTATCTACAGACGACCCTGATTTGATCCAAGGTAGGTTTGGCTAAACTCTGGTTGCAGGTAAACTTTCTGGGTAGTTTTTCTGAGATGTGCTCAACTAACACCCCGGTGCTACTAGTCATGGTGATGGCCTTCTTGGCACAATCAATCAGTCCATGATGTTTAGACATCCAGTCCATACCCAGTACTACTTCCAAACCTTTTGTTCCCAGAACAATCAGATTGGCATAAAAGTCTATTTCATGAATTCTCGATAGGAACATCTTTGCAAATTTTTCTAGCCTTAGTGGTTGATCCGGTATTTGCACTACCATGACATGCTTCAAACCGATGGGTTGAATCTTACTAGTGCATGCAAACTCTTCCGTAACAAATGAATGCGATGCTCCGTAATCAAACAAGCACTCTTGCAGGTATTGAGTTAACAGAGAACATACCCAAGCACGACATCTGGGGCTTCCTGAGCTTCTTCCGCACTCATGTGAAAGAGGCGGCCGCTACGGTTGTTCGGGTTGTTGGGGGCGAACTTCTTGTTGTTGGCGACACGGCGTTGCTGCTGAGCAGGCCCAGTGGTGTTGGCGGCCATCTTGGCGAGTCTCTGGGGACACTCTTTGGAGTAGTGCCCCACCACGCCACACTCATAGCAGTTGATGGTGGACTTGTCCTTGGGGGCGACAGGGACAGCGTTGCTCCCAGTCCTTGGAGCAGTGTTGGTGTTGGGGTTGGCAGGGGCTCTTGTCGGAGCGCGGTTGAAGTTGTTGTTGTGGTGGACGAAGTTGTTGTTGTTATGATGCTGTCCTCCCGTCCTGGGGTTTCCTCCACTCCGGTTCTGATAACCGAAGCGCGACATCTGTGCCGGTGGCCTGTTGTTTCTGGGGGTGAATCCTCCGCTTGAGCTCGGGCGAAACTTGGAGGTGTTGCTGGGCCCACTCTGGTGCATCATGCGGCGCTTGCGGTTGTCATTGGCTTGGTTCAACTTGCCCTCCATCTGGATGGCGGAGTCAACAAGGGCTTCGAGGTCAGCAAAAGGGATGTTGACAAACACGGTCTGCATCTCATCGTGCAGTCCGTTCAGGAACCTCTCCTTCCTCTTCTCGGTGGTGTCAGTCTCATCCGGGGCGTACCTTGACAGGGTGAGGAACCTGTCGCGGTATTCTACCACGGTGAGATGGCCTTGCTTTAACTCGCGGAACTCATCCCGCATCTTCTTGATAAGCCCCGGTGGCACGTGATACTTGCTAAACTTGAGCTTGAAATCTGCCCAAGGCATGATTTGCCCCGCATTCAATGCGCGAGCACTTGTCCACCAGGCACGTGCAGGTCCTGCCAAGTAGTGTGTCGTTGCCTAATCGACGATACCCCGGAGGAGGGATCCTCACGAGGGGGAGAAGAAGTAGGGGCCATAGGGCGGAGTGCACACGGGACGGTGGTACGCGAGTTACCCAGCTTCGGAACACCCGCACGATGACGAGGCCTACCGCTCGCTTGTCCGGAATTATCCGGGCGCTTGCGCGTTGTTACAATGGTTGTGGTTGTGCCTCTAGGGCTCCCGGGATCCGGCTTATAAAGGCGCACGGATCTAGGGTTTACACGGAGAGTCCTAGCCGGATTACAGATTGCCTAGTCTACGTTACATTATCTTGCCGTGTACGTCAAGGATCCGCCTTCCCTATACGTCGTACTGGATTCGGGTTCCTCATGGGCCTCCACGGATCCGGGTTCCTCCAAAGGTCGGTGCGGATCCGGCTATCTGATCCTGGGCCGGACTTCATCCTTCATGATCAACGAAGCAATCGGGCCGCCCGATGGGCCACATGCCACCATCACCGTCTATGGGCCACCCGGGCTTGCCGGATCTAGGCACTGTCGATGGTACACCCATGAAGTATACCCACAACAGTAGCCCCCAGAGTTCTCCGAGTTTCTCCTGCAGCTTCCGCCATGCTTGCACCTTTTGATCTCCGGCATTCATGGATGAAGCGCCGTCATCTTCTTCCCCAATCGCGAGCTCCTTCGTCAAGCGATTGTATTCTTCTGTGCCTATTGAGGAGGCATCGTCGGAATTTGCGCTTAGGTTTCCGAGGATTGATTCCTCAGGGTTTCCGGCTTCCTCTTGTCCCGGAGCGTCGCTGTCTCCGACTGCTTCTGGCAGATCCAGAGCTACGTTGTTTCCGGGTGCCTCAACCTGCAAGGGATCGGCCTCGTCCTGGTGGAGAGCGTCTCCTGCGGTATGGGCCAAGAAGTGCACGAAGTGACACCTTTGCTTCTCTAACACCTGGGAGACCCAGGCGGATCCGCATTGGTCTTCCACCGTTTTCTCCTGCTCGGGGCGGATTGGGTGGGTTTTGATTTTTCCCGATCTAAGGCGGAACCTTCCTTAAGAAGCGCCTGCGACTCAGATCGGATCTTCGCAACGGCGTCCAGCTCAGCGGCGGACGCGTCGGCGTCACTTACCGAGTGCGTTTCCGTCGGAATCGACGGTCTCGCCGATGAAGATGTGGATGCCGCCGATTGGGACGATGGAGAGCTTGACGGGGTTTGACCTAGCCGGAATCCGAATTCGTCCGGAGGGACGATCGGAAAATTCCCGGCGTAGAGTACGCGCCCCACAGCGATCGAGTCGTCGTAGCTTCCCATGGCGGAGCCCTCCCGGTTCCGGCCTCCAGACGCCTCAGGCCCCACGGTGGGCGCCAACTGTCGTTGCCTAATCGACGATACCCCGGAGGAGGGATCCTCACGAGGGGGAGAAGAAGTAGGGGCCATAGGGCGGAGTGCACACGGGACGGTGGTACGCGAGTTACCCAGCTTCGGAACACCTGCACGATGACAGGGCCTACTGCTGCTTGTCTGGAATTATCCGGGCGCTTGCGCGTTGTTACAATGGTTGTGGTTGTGCCTCTAGGGCTCCCGGGATCCGGCTTATAAAGGCGCACGGATCTAGGGTTTACACGGAGAGTCCTAGCCGGATTACAGATTGCCTAGTCTACGTTACATTATCTTGCCGTGTACGTCAAGGATCCGCCTTCCCTATACGTCGTACTGGATCCGGGTTCCTCATGGGCCTCCACGGATCCGGGTTCCTCCAAAGGTCGGTGCGGATCCGGCTATCTGATCCTGGGCCGGACTTCATCCTTCATGATCAACAGCAACTGGGCCGCCCGATGGGCCACATGCCACCATCACCGTCTATGGGCCACCCGGGCTTGCCGGATCTAGGCACTGTCGATGGTACACCCATGAAGTATACCCACAACATAGTGGGTGGCAAACAGCACCTTGTCATTATCTTCCACTCCGGCAACCTCAAGATTGTTCTCCATTGTTTGGAGCCAATCATCAGCATCAAGGGGTCCCTCCGTCTTGCTAAACACCGGTGGGTTGGTGTTCTGAAAGTTCTTCAGCTTGGAGCCCGGGTGGTCATGGTTCCCGTGGCCTTGGTTGTTCTGTGCCAGCTGTTGCAGAGCAGTGATATTGGCCTGCCTTTCAGCGCGTTCAGCCTCTCTATCCTCCATCATAAGCTGCAGCATCTACACCAGCGCATCCTGATTTGCGTTGCGATTTGGAGGTGCCATCTGAACAGAGATATGGATCATAAGATGAGAGGGAAATGTCTATGGCTCATTTTGGGAAGTAAAAATCACATTTATTTTAAAACTTGATTCATAAGATAATAATATTACACACCACATAGTCATGAAGGTAGCACTTATTACAAGCTAACAATCCGGAGGGTTTGAAGAACTGATGTCTACGGGTGCTTCTATTCTTGTAGACAGTGTTGGGCCTCCAAGAGCAGAGGTTTGTAGAACAGCAGCAAGTTTCCCTTAAGTGGATCACCCAAGGTTTATCGAACTCAGGGAGGAAGAGGTCAAAGATATCCCTCTCAAGCAACCCGGTAATCACAAAGCAAGAAGTCTCTTGTGTCCCCAACACACCAAATACACTTGTCAGATGTATAGGTGCACTAGTTCGGCGAAGAGATAGTGAAATACAAGTAATATGGATGTATATGAGTGGTAATAGCAATCTGAATAAAATATGGCAGCGAGTAAACATGCAACAAAACAGTAAGTAAACGGTGTTTGCGGTATTGGAAACAAGGCCTAGGGATCATACTTTCACTAGTGGACACTCTCAACATTGATCGCATAATAAATACTTCTTCTCATATGTGCTACATACACTCTTGTTTGATAATGAACATCATTCGTTGCGTAGGATTACACGAACCCTCAATGCCGGAGTTAACAAGCTCCACAACATTCGATATTCATGTTTAAGTAACCTTAGAGCATAATAGATCTTTGCAAGATAAACCAAGAACTAACATAGTGCGCGCACTGTCCACATTACACTATGAAGGAGGAATAGATCACATCAATACTATCATAATGATAATTAACTCCACAATCTACAAGAGATTATGATCATAGCCTACGACAAGAACCACACGGTGCACGCACTAATCACCTTTACACACGTGGAGGAGGAATAGACTACTTTAATAACATCACATGAGTAGCACACAACTAGTAGCGATACAAAGTTCATCATATGGATCTCAATCATGTAAAGCAGCTCATGAGATCATTGTATTGAAGTACAGAGAGAGAGATTAACCACATAGCTACGGTAGAGCCCTCAGCCCCGGGGAGAACTACTCCCTCCTCATCATGGGAACAGCGATGGCGGTGAAGATGGCGGTGGAGACGGCTTTCGGGGCAATTCCCCGTCCCGGCGGCGTGCCGGAACAGAGACTTCGTCCCCCGAATCTTGATTTCGCGATGGCGGCGGCTCCGGAAGGTTTTCCGTATCGTGGCTCCCGGTGCTCGGGGGTTTCGCGACGGAAGCTTTAAGTAGGCGGAGGGTCAACGCGGGGGCCACACGAGGGGCCCAGGAGGTAGGTCGGCGCGGCCAGGGCTCGGGCCGCGCCGGCCACCCTTCCCGGCCGCCTCGTGGCCCCACTTCATTAGCTCTTCGGTCTTCCGGAAGCTTCGTGCAAAAATAGGACCCCGGGCGAAAGTTTCGTCCAATTCCGAGAATATTTCTTTACTAGGATTTCGAAACCAAAAACAGCAGAAAACGAGCAATCGGCTCTTCGGCATCTTGTTAATAGGTTAGTTCCGGAAAATGCATAAATATGACATATAATGTGCATAAAACATGTAGGTATCATCAATAAAGTAGCATGGAACATAAGAAATTATCGATACGTTGGAGACGTATCAGCATCCCCAAGCTTAGTTTCGCTCGTCCCGAGCGGGTAAAACGATAACAAAGATAATTTCTTAAGTGACATGCCATCATAAACTTGATCTTACTATTGTAAAGCACATGAGATGAATGCGGAGGTTCGAAGCAATGATGAAGATAATGAGTAAACAAATGAATCATATAACAAAGACTTTTCATGAATAATACTTTCAAGACAAGCATTAATAAGTCTTGCATAAGAGTTAACTCATAAGCAATAAATTCTTAGTAGAAAGCTTTGAAACAACACAAAGGAAGATATAAGTTTCAGCGGTTGCTTTCAACTTTAACATGTATATCTCGTGGATAATTGTCAGCACAAAGTAATATAACAAGTGCAATAGGTAAACATGTAAGAATCAATGCACACGAGTTCACACAAGTGTTTGCTTCCAAGATAGAAAGAATAGGTAAAGCTGACTCAACAATAAAGTAAAAGAATGGTCCTTCAAAGAGGAAAGCATCGATTGCTATATTTGTGCTAGAGCTTTGATTTTGAAAACATATAGAGAGCATAAAAGTAAAGTTTTGAGAGGTGTTTGTTGTTGTCAACGAATGGTAGCGGGTACTCTAACTACCTTGCCAGACAAACCTTCAAAGAGCGGCTCCCATTTTATTTTATTTTTGGGTGGCACTCCTTCCAACCTTTCTTTCACAAACCATGGCTAACCGAATCCTCGGGTGCTCGCCAACAATCTCATACCATGAAGGAGTGCCTTTTAATTTTAGTTTTATTATGATGACACTCCTCCCCACCTTTGCTTTCTCAAGCCATGGCTAACCGAATCCTTCGGGTGCCGTCCAACAATCACATACCATGGAGGAGTGTCTATTTTTGTTAATTAATTTGGGACTAGGAATCCCATTGCCAGCTCTTTTTGCAAAATTATTGGATAAGCGGATGAAGCCACTAGTCCATTGGTGAAAGTTGCCCAACAAGATTGAAAGATAAACACCACATACTTCCTCATGAGCTATAAAACATTGACACAAATCAGAGGTGATAAATTTTGAATTGTTTAAAGGTAGCACTCAAGCAATTTACTTTGGAATGGCTAAGAAATACCATGTAGTAGGTAGGTATGGTGGACACAAATGGCATAGTGGTTGGCTCAAGGATTTTGGATGCATGAGAAGTATTCCCTCTCGATACAAGGCTTAGGCTAGCAAGGTTATTTGAAGCAAACTCAAGTATAAAATGGTGCAGCAAGACTCACATATAAACATATTGTAAGCATTATAAGACTTTATATCGTCTCCTTGTTGTTCAAACACCTCAACCAGAAAATATCTAGACTTAGAGAGACCAATCATGCAAACCAAATTTTAACAAGCTCTATGTAATTATTCATTAATGGGTACAAGGTACATGATGCAAGAGCTTAAACAAGATCTATATGAGCACAACAATTGCCAAGTTTCACATTATTCAAGACATTATACCAATTACTACATGTAGCATTTCCCGTTTCCAACCATATAACAATTAACGAAGCAGTTTCAACCTTCGCCATGAAAATTAAAAGCTAAGAACACATGTGTTCATACGAACCAGCGGAGCGTGTCTCTCTCCCAAACAATCATTTATTCAAACAAAAACAAAAACAAAAGCATACAGACGCTCCAAGTAAAGAACACAAGATGTGACTGAATAAAAATATAGTTTCAAGAGAAGGAACCTGATACTTTGTCGATGAAGAAGGGGATGCCTTGGGCATCCCCAAGCTTAGATGCTTGAGTCTTCTTGAAATATGCAGGGATGAACCACCGGGGCATCCCCAAGCTTAGACTTTTCATTCTTCTTGATCGTAGTATATCATCCTCCTCTCTTGACCCTTGAAAACTTCCTTCACACCAAACTTCAAGCAAACTCATTAGAGGGTTAGTGCATAATCAAAAATTCACATGTTCAGAGGTGACACAATCATTCTTAACACTTCTGGACATTGCACAAAACTTCTGAAAGTTAATGGAACAAAGAAACTCATTCAACTTAACAAAAGCGGCAATGCGAAATAAAAGGCAGAATCTGTCAAAAACAGAACAGTCCGTAAAGACGAATTTTAAGATGGCACCAGACTTGCTCAAATGAAAAAACTCAAAACTAATGAAAGTTGCGTACATATCTGAGGATCACGCTCGTAAATTGGCAGATTTTTTCGAATTTTCTACAGAGAACTGAGCCCAGATTCGTGACAGACAGCAATGCTGTTTCTGCGCAGCGATCCCAAATATAACATCAACTTTGTCATAGAAACTTTACTTGGCACAAAAACATGATAAGGAGAGGTTGCTACAGTAGTAAACAACTTCCAAGACACAAATATAAAACAAAGTACTGTAGCAAAATAACACATGGGTTATCTCCCAAGAAGTTCTTTCTTTATAGCCATTAAGATGGGCTCAGCAATTTTGGTGATGCACCCGCAAGAAATAGTATTTGAAGCAAAAGAGAGCTTCAAGAGGCAATTCAAAACACATTTGAGCCTAACATGCTTCCTATGCAAAAGAATCTTATACACAAATGAATTCATGAAGAGCAAAGTGGCAAACATAAGAGGATAAAACACGAGTAACTTAAAGATTCTCAACATAAAGAGGGGAAACTTAATATTATTAAGATGCATATAACCATATTTCCCTCTCTCATAATAACTTTCAGTAGCATCATTGATGAAATCCACAATATACCCGTCACTTAAAACATTCTTATCATGGTTCATATGCATAGAAATATCATTAATTTTGGCATAAGAAGAGTTATTCTCATTAATAGTAATTGGAGCAAGATTATTATCAAGAATTTGAACATGGTAAAGAAGTTGCATATTAAAAGAATTGTTTTTGGCAAGCCCATCATAACTATGACAAGTTTCATAAGGATAATTGTAACATGTGTCATATACATCTCTATAGCAATTATCTAAACCTGAATATGTAATATCATCATTTTCACCAAAAGTAGATGTCTCAAATACAGGATCTTCAAGCACAACATCCCCGAGCTTAGAGCTTTCAATATCATCGTTTAAGGGGACATGAATAATGCTATCATCATTAATTTCATAATCAGTACCAAAGAGATTTTCAATATCAAAGGCAGCGTGCTCATCCAAATCATGATCACTAATATGGGTAAAGGGTATAGGAAGATCATCGTACTCGGATTCATTATCGTAATAATCATTAGGAGCAACATACTTACGGTTACCTAGCGTTATCTCATTCACGCGGGGATACGCCGTTACCTCTTTCTTTTTATTCTCCTTCTTCTTCTTCTTCTTCTTCTTCGTTCCCTTCTTCTTCTTCTCTTCTTCCCTCTCCTCGCTTCCTTCTTTAGGAGGAAGAGGCTTGAAGGGTGGCTTGTCCGCATAACCTGATTTTCTTTTAGAAACAATAGAAGAAACTTGGGAAGATCCCTCCTTTTCATTAATTAGTTGAAAACACACGACGGTCCTATCATATTTTGGCAAGGTGTCATCTTCTAAAATATTTTGTATGTAAGTATTTGTATGGCAATTATTAATGCGAGTAAGAAAGACAACCATGCAGGACATCATCAATATCAAGATCGTTAATATTTAACAAAGAAATTTTTCTTGATAACTCTTCACACTTCAAAAATAAGGTAAGTTCATCGTGCTGATTAGGAATAATTTCATCATCACAATACAAATTTGCAGCACTCATGGGGTTTGAATTATCATTGGAGGAACATTGAAAATTAAAATGACCAACTCTATGGCAAAGTTCACAAATAAAAGGATAGAGGGCACACACTTTTTCTCCAAGATCATCTAGAGCTCTAGACCACTTTCTAGTTTTTTCATTTACGTGATGGATACAATATTCATCTGCTATTTGATTAATTCCACAAGGTCTATGTATTCCACAAAAATTAACATGCTTATAGGAAATAGCATTCTTAGGAGTTTGAGCATGCTTATTGCAATCATTAACAACAATGTCATTCTTCATGCAAGCCTCTTTAAAAGGTTCATGATACTTATCAAAATTCTTTTTAGGCAATTCTAAATGAGAAGCAAAGGCTTTATAAAGATTTACAGCAACTTGAGAGTCAAGCCCATAAGTAGCACTCATATTTCGAAATTTATCGGTATCCATAAAAGTTTCAATGCATTCATAATCATAATTTATACCTGACTCTTTACCTTTGTCGTTCTCCCAATCTTCGGCGTTCTCCTTAATCCGATCAAGAAGGTCCCTTTTAAACTCTTCTTTATTGCTCGTGAATGATCCGGAACAAGTAGTATCCAGCAAGGTCTTATCTTGAAAAGAAAGTCTTGCATAGAAATTATCAATGATGATATTACTCGGAAGCTCATGATTGGGGCATTTGAGCATTAAAGTCTTCAATCTCTCCCATGCTTGGGCAATACTCTCTCCATCATGAGGCCAAAAATTATATATATGGTTTCGATCTTTGTGAATTTCACTTGGAGGATAGAACTTGGAATAAAATAGAGGCACAATATCCTTCCAATCAAGAGAGTGCCCGTCCTTCAATAGTTTATACCAATGCGCCGCTTCACCAGATAGCGATATAGAGAATAGTTTCTTCTTCACTTCATCCATAGAAATACCCGCACACTTGAATAACCCGCATAATTCATGCAAAAACAAGTAAATGATTACTAGGATGGACAGTTCCATCCCCTTCATAGCGGTTATCCATAACACGTTCAATAATTTTCATAGGTATTTTATACGGAATACTTTCAGCAGGTGGATTTAAAATATCGAAGCATCATTAGAGTTATCGCATATGGGAGATAAAGCATTATCAGAGCAAAATATTTCTTCCAAAGCGGAGGAGCTAAAAATATTATTTTTATGTAAACTAGCTTCCCCAAGCTTAGACTTCTTCATAGCATTAGCAGTAATTGCATTCATACTAATAACATTGCTACTATCATGTAAATAAGGTTCCATAGGTTTTTTAATTTTCGCATCAAACCATCCATGTCTTAAATCAGGAAATAGAATAAGAAGCTCACTAATTTTTTTGTTGTTTTCCATTATGCCTAACTAGTGAAAAATAAAAACAAGAAACAAAAAGATGTAATTGCAGAGTCTAAAGGAAATAGCTTCGAGTACACACACAATGGCGTCAGAAAAGTATCGTACACGGATCCGGAGTGTGAGTACCTTTTACCTTTCCTCCCCAGCAACGGCGCCAGAAAAGTGCTTGATGTCTACGGGTGCTTCTATTCTTGTAGACAGTGTTGGGCCTCCAAGAGCAGAGGTTTGTAGAACAGCAGCAAGTTTCCCTTAAGTGGATCACCCAAGGTTTATCGAACTCGGGGAGGAAGAGGTCAAAGATATCCCTCTCAAGCAACCCCGTAATCACAAAGCAAGAAGTCTCTTGTGTCCCCAACACACCAAATACACTTGTCGGATGTATAGGTGCACTAGTTCGGCGAAGAGATAGTGAAATACAAGTAATATGGATGTATATGAGTGGTAATAGCAATCTGAATAAAATATGGCAGCGAGTAAACATGCAACAAAACGAGTAAGTAAACGGTGTTTGCGGTATTGGAAACAAGGCCTAGGGATCATACTTTCACTAGTGGACACTCTCAACATTGATCGCATAATAAATACTTCTTCTCATATGTGCTACATACACTCTTGTTTGATAATGAACATCATTCGTTGCGTAGGATTACACGAACCCTCAATGCCGGAGTTAACAAGCTCCACAACATTCGATATTCATGTTTAAGTAACCTTAGAGCATAATAGATCTTTGCAAGATAAACCAAGAACTAACATAGTGCGCGCACTGTCCACATTACACTATGAAGGAGGAATAGATCACATCAATACTATCATAATGATAATTAACTCCACAATCTACAAGAGATTATGATCATAGCCTACGACAAGAACCACACGGTGCACGCACTAATCACCTTTACACACGTGGAGGAGGAATAGACTACTTTAATAACATCACATGAGTAGCACACAACTAGTAGCGATACAAAGTTCATCATATGGATCTCAATCATGTAAAGCAGCTCATGAGATCATTGTATTGAAGTACAGAGAGAGAGATTAACCACATAGCTACGGTAGAGCCCTCAGCCCCGGGGAGAACTACTCCCTCCTCATCATGGGAACAGCGATGGCGGTGAAGATGGCGGTGGAGACGGCTTCCGGGGGCAATTCCCCGTCCCGGCGGCGTGCCGGAACGGAGACTTCGTCCCCGAATCTTGATTTCGCGATGGCGGCGGCTCCGGAAGGTTTTCCGTATCGTGGCTCCCGGATGCGGGGGTTTCGCGACGGAAGCTTTAAGTAGGCGGAGGGTCAACGCGGGGGCCACACGAGGGCCCAGGAGGTAGGTCGGCGCGGCCAGGGCCTGGGCCGCGCCGGCCACCCTTCTGGCCGCCTCGTGGCCCCACTTCATTAGCTCTTCGGTCTTCTGGAAGCTTCGTGCAAAAATAGGACCCTGGGCGAAAGTTTCGTCCAATTCCGAGAATATTTCTTTACTAGGATTTCGAAACCAAAAACAGCGAGAAAACAAGAATCGGCTCTTCGGCATCTTGTTAATAGGTTAGTTCCAGAAAATGCATAAATATGACATATAATGTGCATAAAACATGTAGGTATCATCAATAAAGTAGCATGGAACATAAGAAATTATCGATACGTTGGAGACGTATCAAGAACCCTTTCAACAATCTACGATACATGGGACGGATACAAAGGACCGATACATCTTATACTACGCAAGTGCTCAGAGGGGGATGGAAGCTATCCATCGATGCGGAGCGGGAAGGTGGTGTCCATCCCGGCAGGCAGGTGCTGGTAGAAGTCCTGGTCTCCTTCTTCCTCCTCCTCGTAGTCGTTGTCGTTGCTGACATAGGAGTAGCCATCCCCTTGGATGTCTTCCCCCTCGCCTTCTCCTTCCAGGATCTGCAGCTGCTCCGCCTGAGTGGAGATGGTCTCCTTCAGGACAGAGATCTTGGTCCTGAGGCGGTGGATGGTGGAGTCCCTCTTCGCAACCAGCTGGCGAAGAGTCCTGCGCTCCTTTGCGATGACCTTGATGGTCTCCGCATACTGGTTCAGCTGCTGCTGAGTGTGGTTGGCGGCGGCGCGGGAGTTATCCAGCGCAGACCGAGTCTCGAACAACATGTAGTCGTGGTGATCCACATGGTGCCTCAGCACGGGGTGGTATGGCAGGCTGAGGGGCAGCCCAACAGAGGAGTGCCTTGCGAAGTGCGCAAAGCGTTCCCCTTCAATAGCCACCGAGTTTTGCCCGCACAGACGAGCGAGAGCCTCCTGGAGCGCACGGCGAGTCCATCCACCCGGGTGTTGTCTCGGAGAGAGAACTGAATCGGCGGAACATGGGTGACTCCGGCTTCCCGGGAAGGTTAGCCATGATGAGCCACCGGAGCTGGCCGTTGGCTTGGTCAGCGATCTGGCCTCCGTAAAACACGGGAGGCGAGCGTCCGAGGAACTCGGTGAGAGCAAACAGATCCCTTTCAAAGATCAGATCCCCACCGTTCGCCAAGTCGTACACTTGGGTTTGGATGAAGGGCTCCGTCGGGATGATAGGCTCCATCTGTAGAGGGAGTGATAAGCAAGTTAACAATTGCAAGTGTTCAAAATTTTAAGTAGTAATACATGAATTGGTTATTTTTGAAAAAGATCTCAAAGGTAAGGGTATGATTGTATTTTCATAACTATTTCTTTAAAAACTAAGTTTACCGGACGCCCATTCTAACTAGGGTCTCCTAAGGTCAAACAATGGCTCTGATACCAACTTGTCAACACCCGGCTTTTTAAGTCCGGATGCCCTATTACATCATACATCGCAATCCCAGGAAGATTGTTTTTGCGAGACATAATAGTAAGTCGTTCAGAGTCACCATTTATTACAACACATAAGGTCTTACAACAAGGGATCACATGATCCAATATTACACAAATAGATTGTTCAACATCACAAATAAGTAGCGGAAGCGTAGTAGTAGTGGACTATATGTTCCACAGGCAACGCTTGACGTTAGAAGACGATCCTAGTTATCGTAGACATCCTGCTGTCCGTCATCCTGATACTGTTGCTCCTCTTCAAAGTCTGGCATTTGAATAGCCAGGGCAAAGCCGTGAGTACTTTTAAAGTACTCGCAAACTAATACTAAAGTAAACATATTAAGTGTAGTAAGGGGTACTAAGCTCTAGGTTTATTTGCATAAAGCCGAGTTTTTATTTGATAAACATTTAGTAAACCCCCATTATTTAATAGACTAACTCAAGTGGGAACATTAGTGTCATTCCCACAATTCATTTGGGATCCAAGTCCATTCACCATTCACCTTCATCATTTCAACATAAATTCTGATAACGGAAATAGTATGGCCTTTCCAACCGTCCATAACCGCGGACACGGCTATTCGAATAGGTTTAACACTCTGCAGAGGTTGTACTCTTGTGCCACAACTTTTGATTACATCCGTCGAGGATAACCTCGAATCATCGTAACTCAGTACGCGGATCATCAACCATAACCTTTCACTTATATGTCCTAGTATAGGCACCTCTCCCCATGAGCTTGGCCCCCGGTGAGAACCAACTGTTAACCCGGGAACTGCACAGGGCTTGGGTCGTACATTCACCTCATATTCACATCACTTCTCATATACGGAGGCAGCCTCGGCATAACCCCTATGATGCTTGTTTAGAGGGAACCCATACTAAAATACACAAGTTTCTAGTTAAGCCCTACCCATAATCAGGTATTGTGGGGGTACTTGTATAATTGGAAAGGTATCGCATTCAAACCCATATCAGGTTTATATCAAAAATCACCATCTTCTCTGGGTCATATTCACCTTCAAAGTCATTCAATGGAATGAACCATCATTCCAAGGTTTAAACTTCATTTCAAAGTCACATGTTCCCATCTAGAGTAGTCCAATTTTAATTGATTAGCACTAGCAACTATTTCATGAGGGGTGCTATCTAGCTTGGAGTGGTGTTAATCTAAACCAAGTATTGTTCTACTCTAAACCAAGTGAATCATAAATCAAAAAGTACTTTGAAATAAATAAGCCAAAGTAAAAATAAGTAAAAACATGGGATAGGTAATACATAAAAGTAAAATGTGAGGGTGCCTTTGCTCTTGTGGAGCTAAGCACTTGGGTTTAGCAAGGGTTAGCTTGCCTTGAGCTGAGTAGTGATCAAAGTTCTCCTCTTCTTCTTGGAAGTAAGCCTCCTCCTCTTGATATTCCTCGTTACTAGCGTCTATATACGAATATGAGGTATAAATACTAAACCAAGCTCACATACCATACTAGAAACACTTAAAAGAATTCTCACACAAATCTTATCATCAATCACACATGGCATGGTGGGTTATTGTATGATTTCTTATTATTAAAATTAATTCCTCTTATTATATTTATTTCTTAACTTTGGTATGTAGCTCCTTAGAGAAATTTAGTTCCTCTTATTACCTTATATTAAGATTTAATCTCTTCATATAATAATCAGGTATGAAATATAGGTTGACCCAAGGTCAACATTTCATATCTATTATATGTGAGTGTATAATAGTTGAAGTACTATACTTCACATAGTTTTAATATTTATTATTTAAATGAATTAAAATCTCTAAGTAATGGCTATCAGAGGTTCATTATTCTAAGTCATCCCCTCTGGTTGTATTACTTAGGATCAAAGTTTAAATGAGAGGATAGCTCTCATATTAATTATTGAATTTAAATTCAAGTGGAAAATCACTAGAATTGACTACATAGCCTTTTTATTTCATCTTGTCCATGATCATGCAAATAACATATCTATATTATTGCATAATCAATTAGAGGACATCATTTGTGATTTATTAGAATTGGAAACAACTCAAAATCAATTTTGGTTGAATTTTAAATTAAGTTTCAAGTTGCAAAAGTCCCTGACTTGTTATTTTTAACATTTAAATTCTACTACGAATTTGGAGATGGGGCCAGTGGCATTAGTTAGATAATTTCATGGGCTTTCCAATGATATAAAGTTTGCTAAATTTGGTTTGGCAGATTTCAAACTATTCAATTTTTACTAAACCATCTGCAGCACAATTCAAAATAAGTTTAAACCTATTTTTGAATCGTGGGCTTGGGCGGGAAACGCTACTGGGCCGAAACGGAGTTTAAAACTACTGCGCGGCCCATCACGCATCTGGTGCGAGTGGGCTGCCTGACGAGCGGGGGCCACCCGTCAGTGGGTCACCACGCAGCGAAACGGTATGCTCGATTTCGACCGTAGGATCTGGGAAGCGATCGACGGCTTGTGAGCGTCGTCGTCCCCGGCGGGATTCCGGCGAGCTCACGGCGTCAGTAGGGGGTCGGAGAGCGTACCAGGCCGTTGCAGGGGTCTGGCAGGGTGCGCGGAGAAGTTGTCGTCGACGAGGAAGCCATCGGGCGGTGGTGGCGCTCGGGGAGGCTCCAATCGAGCGGTGGCTTCCGCGGGCTCCGGCGGACCTCGGCTTCCAATTGCCGCTGCTCCGGCGAGGTGGTGCTCAATTGAGGTGGGGAGAGTGTTCAGAGAAGGGAGAGGAGCAAAGTGTGTGAAGAAGTTGTG
Organism: Lolium rigidum; assembly: GCF_022539505.1. Taxonomy (NCBI): domain Eukaryota; kingdom Viridiplantae; phylum Streptophyta; class Magnoliopsida; order Poales; family Poaceae; genus Lolium; species Lolium rigidum. The sequence continues at coordinate 142,355,243 of NC_061510.1, read as the reverse complement.
GGCTGAGGAGCTCTATTTATAGAGGGCGATGGTGGCCGTGAGGTGCTGCAAGGGCGCGGCCATGGCGTGGCGTTTCCGGCGAGCGAAAGGGCAAGCGAAGGACGGCATCTTGTAGGCGTTGACCTGGCGATGCTCTAGGACTAGCTGGCGCAGCGAGGGGACGAAGGAATCGCTCGAGCGCTTGTAGTGATCATTACGGTACCCGCGGTACCTCGCCGGCGAGGACGACGGTGACAAGGCCTCTGCGCGTGCTTGAGCATGTCTAGGCGCTAGAGGGTGTGGAGTGGCTACTCGACGCGGCGATAGGTATGCAGGAGGAGGACGGTCGCGCTCGAGCGCGCGACGTACTGGCGCGTCCAGTGCGCGGTGAGCGCGCGTGGCCGGCGCGTCCCGGCATGGTTTGGACACGGGCGTTCGGGCAATGCCGTGCGGTGGCGATCGAGTGAGTGGTACAGTGCTTAGTCCTTATGCATCGGGGATGCTCGAGGACATGGAGAGAAAGTGAGAGGGAGGCCAGAGAGTGATGCCCAAAGGTGGCCGGCATGGCCACGGCATGGGCTGATCTCTCACTTTTTCACTTTCCCCAACCCTAGCAAGTACTGAGCTCGATGCAGGGGTCCTAGAGATAGCTAATGATCACAAGTTTAAAGTGGTTTAGTGAAGAAACCACTGCATAATAGTGTGTAACACAATTTGGGAATGATGCCTGCAAGGTGTTTGTTAAAATGGCCGCATGAACTTTTTATTTGAATTTTGAAATTATTTTTGGTGAATCTCTTTTATATAATTAAAGTGAAGTATTGGTGGTGGTGGCACTCAATTTAGAGTTGTTTTGCAAAATGTCAAAAGTGACATGATCTTCACTTTATTTCAAGCATCCCTACTTGTCACTTTTATTCCGGTCAACCTAGTCAACTCTAGCCATGGTGGTCAACATCAAAGTTACTCACCTTGACATGGTCTTGGATGACAGGGTTTTGTTTGACCAAGTTTAGTTTAGGAATTGAGAAATACAGAGGGGTAAAGTGGTGAAGAAAATATTTTTGGTCCAAATGACCATTATCATATGTATGTAAGATTTTTGATTTCCTTGTGTTTGATTCTTGATCCAATGATGTAATTGTGTTAGTTTATCATATTGAAGTATTTTAGAAGCAAGGAAGCAAGCAAGTATGGCCTAGGTTGAAGAATTGCAAAATGGCATATTATGTATGTAAGTGAAATATGGGTTTTTCCCATTTTCTTTATTTCTCCTCAATTTAGGGTTTGGTGATCTTGATTAGGGTTCACATAGTAATAGTTCAACATGCTAACACTCATCATGGCAATAGCACATAGATAACATACTCAAATGCACAAAACTATATGTGGCACTATATGCATGTAAAAAGTTTTTGTTTGTTGCAAATTTTGAATAATTGAAACTCTCTCTTGATTTTATTATTGTTGAAACTTGGGATGTTACACATGAATAGTGCTAACATCATTACTTTCATAATCGGTACCAAAGAGATTTCCAATATCAAAGGTAGTGTGCTCTTCCAAATCATGATCACTAATATAGGTAAAGGGCATAGGAATATCATTGTACTCAGATTCATTATCATAATAATCATTAGGAGCAATATACTTACGGTTACCTATCATTATCTCATACACGCGGGGATATGCCGTTACCTCTTTCTTTTTATTCCCCCTCTTCTTCCTCTTCTTCGTTCCCTTCTTCTTCTTCTTTTCCTTCTCCTCGTTCCCTTCTTTAGGAGGAAGAGGCTTGAAGGGAGGCTTCTCCACATACCCTGATTTATTTCCAGAAACAATAGAAGAAACTTGGGAGGATTCCTCCTTTTCATTAATAAGTTCGAAACACACAACAGTCCTATCATATTTTGGCAAAGTGTCATCTTCTAAAATACTTTGTATGTAAGTATTTGTGTGGCAATTATCAATGCAATAAGAAAGACAACCATGCAGGACACTATTAGTATCAAGAGCACTCATATCCACTAGAGAAGTTTTTCTCAATAACTCTTCACACTCCAAAAATAAAGTAAGTTCATCATGCCGATTATCAGTGATCATGTTATCACAATATAGATTTGCAGCACTCATGAGGTTCGAATTATCATTGGAGGAGCATTGAAAATTAAAATGACCCGCTCTATGGCAAAGTTCACAAATAAAAGGATAAAGGGCACAAACTTTTTCACCAAGATCATCTAGAGCCCTAGACCACTTTCTAGTTTTTTCATTCCTATGATGGATACAATATTCTTCTTCAATTTTATTCTTTTCACAAGGTCTATGAACCCCACAAAAATTAACATGCTTATAGGAAATAGCATTTTCAGAAGTTTGAGCATGTTCATTGCAATCATTAATAACAGTTTCATCCTTCATGCAAGTGTCTTTAGAAGGTTCATGATACATGTACCAATTTTCTTTAGGAACATTAATATGAGAAGCAAAGGCTTTATAAAAATTTGCAACAACTTGAGAGTCAAGACCATAAGTAGCACTCATATTTCGAAATTTATCAGTATCCATAAAAGTTTCAATGCATTCATAATCATAATTTATACCTGACTCTCTACCTTTGTCATTCTCCCATCCTTCAGTATTCTCCTGAATCCGATCAAGAAGGTCCCATTTAAACTCTTCTTTGTTACGTGTGAATGATCCAGAACAAGCAGTATCCAACAAGATTTTATCTTGAAAAGAAAGTCTTGCATAGAAATTATCAATGATGATATTACCAGGAAGCTCATGAATGGGGCATTTGAGCATTAAAGACTTCAATCTCTCCCATGCTTGGGCAATACTCTCTCCATCATGAGGCCAGAAATTATATATGCGGTTTCGGTCTTTGTGAATTTCACTTGGAGGATAGAATTTAGAATAAAATAGAGGCACAATATCCTTCCAATCAAGAGAATGCCCATCCTTCAGCAGTTTATACCAATGCGCCGCTTTACCAGACAGCGACATAGAGAATAATTTCTTCCTAACTTCATCCATAGAAATACCTGCACACTTGAATAACCCGCATAATTCATGTAAAAACAGTAAATGATCTCCAGGACGGACAGTTCCATCCCCTTCATAGTGGTTATCCACAACAAGTTCAATAATTTTCGTAGGTATCTTGAAAGGAATATTTTCAGTAGGTGGATTTAAAATATCACAAGCATCATTAGAGTTATCGCATATGGGAGATAAAGTATTATCAGAGCAAATTTTCTCCCCTAAAACTGGGAAGCTAAAAGGATCATAAAAACTAGCTTCCCCAAGCTTAGACTTTTCGATAGCATTAGCAGTAATTGCGTTCATACTAATAACATTGCTACTAGCATGCAAATAAGGTTCCATAGGTTTTTTAATTTCCGCATCAAACAATTCTAACTCAGGAAAAAGATTAAAAAGCTCACTAAATTTATTGTCCATTATGCCTAACTAGTGAAAAATAAAAACAAGAAACAAAAAGATGCAATTGCAGAATCTAAAGGAAATAGCTTCGAGCACTCACACACCGGCAACGATGCTAGGAAATAGCTTAGTAGTCGGAGGATGTGAATACCTTTTACCTTACCTCCCCGGCAACGGCGCCGTAAAATAGCTTGATGTCTACGCACGCTTCTATTCCTGTAGACAGTGTTGGGCCTCCAAGAGCAGAGGTTTGTAGAACAGCAGCAAGTTTCCCTTAAGTGGATCACCCAAGGTTTATCGAACCCAGGAAGGTAGAGGTCAAAGATATTCCTCTCAAGCAACCCTGCAATTAAAATACAAGAAGTCTCTTGTGTCCCCAACACACCTAATACACTTGTCAGATGTATAGGTGCACTAGTTCGGGGAAGAGATAGTAAAATACAAGTGATATGGATGAGTATGATTGATAATAACAATCTGAAATAAATATGGCAGCAAGTAACATGCAGTAGAACAGTAAATAAACGGTGATTCGGTGTTTGGAAACAAGGCCTAGGGATCATACTTTCACTAGTGGAGACTCTCAACAATGATCACATAATAAATAAATAACTTCTCCTCACTTGTGCTACTTTCAAACACTCTCTTGTTGGATAACAAACACCATTCATTGTGTAGGGCTACAAGAGCACACCTCAAGCCGGAGTAAACAAGCTCCACAACATCCGGAGTTCATATTAAAGTAACCTCTAGACTGCATAATAGACCGTTGCAATTTAGACCGAGTACTAACATAGCATACACACTCGTCACCAATAGATATGAAAGGGGGAATAGATCACATCAATACTATCATAGTAATAGTTAACTTCATAATCTACAAGAGATTACAATCATAACCTACGCCAAGGACTACATGATGCACACACTGTCACCTTTACATCATGGAGGAGGAATAGACTACTTTAATAACATCACTAGAGTAGCACATAGATTAATAGTGATACAAAGATCATGATCACATAAAGATCACACCATGGCAGAGAGATGAACCACATAGCTACCGGTAGAGCCCTCAGCCTCGGGGGAGAACTACTCCCTCCTCATCATGGGAGACAGCAACGACGATGAAGATGGCGGTGGTGTCGATGGAGATGACTCCGGGGTCAATTCCCCGTCCCGGCGGCGTGCCGGAACAGAGACTTCTGTCCCCCGAAACTTGTCTTCGCGATGGCGGCGGCTGCGTAACTTTTCTCGTATCGTGGCTTGACTTTTTAGGGTTTTTGCCCCTCGAAGAATATATAGGCGAAAGGGCAGCATCGGAGGGGTCCCGAGGGGCCCACACCATAGGGGGGTGCGCCCCCCCTTGGCCGCGCCGCCATGTGGGGTGGGGCCCCCTTGGCTCCCCTCTGGCTCTCCTTCGGTGCTCTGGAACATTCCGTGAAAAATAAGGCCTTGGGCTTTTGTTTCGTCCAATTCCAAGAATATTTCCTGTGTAGGATTTCTGGAACCAAAAACAGCAGAAAACAGGAACTGGCACTTCGGCATCTTGTTAATAGGTTAGTTCCGGAAAATGCATAAAATGATATAAAGTATGAACAAAACATGTAGGTATTGTCATAAAACTAGCATGGAACATCAGAAATTACAGATACGTTGGAGACGTATCAGTGCGCCGCCCTATCGCCGCCCCCTCCGTATACGCACGTTTTTTTTTGTTTTTTTAGGAGAGAGAGAAGGGGCGCCGTCGCACAACCTCGCGCGTATACAGAGGGGGCGGCGCACAACCGCCCCCTCTATATTACAACCTATATATAAAAATAGTTATATGTTTTTATTAATAAACACTCTCGTTCGCTCGCAGCCCTCGCCGCCGCCCTCGCAGCCCTAGGTGTAGAGCCGCCGGCAGAGCGCCGCCGCCGCCCTCTCCGCAGCAGATCGACCGTCGCCGCCCTCGCCGCCCTCTCTGCAGCAGAGCAGGTAATATGTGCCCTCCTCACCGCCCTCGCCGCCATTGATCAGTTCATTTACTTAATTAGTTTTTACTACATGCATGTCTTCAGGAGTGACATATGGGAGACGATAGAGCTGACCCGATTATGGAAAACTATGACGAGGAAGCAGAGAGACATATAACCGCCATCATAAACGGCGATATTCCTTATGTGCCGGAAGAAGATGAAGAAGAGGATGTCTCTTCTTATCTAAACCTTGACGGTGAAGGTGAAGGTCGACAAGGTGATGATGAAGGAATGGATATTGTCGATGGAGGGCAAATGTCGACAAACGACAATCTTGAATTGCAATTAGCAACCACCTCCGGCGAGGTATATATATGCGTTAAGCCTCTGGTGATACAAATTTACTGATTTGAATAAATATGTATTAACGCGACTCTCTTTCTTTTTTTAGCCCTCGGCCGGATCGTCGAAAAAATCAAGTACAAATAAGCCCCGTGGCAAAACCAAGACGACGAGACAAGGAGAAACATTGACCATCGATGTTGTCAATGAACACGACAGACCGATGGATCCCAAAAAGAACTATACAAATTTTATCAACCAATGCGGAATCGTTGTTAGAGACAACGTCCCGGTCATCCTCCAGGAATGGAATGAGCCAAAGAAGGCACGTGTTGGTTTCAAATTTGTCGACAAGAGAACGAAAAAGGATTGCTGAAGAAAGCTTATGGAACATTTCATTCTACCTCCGAAATTTAACAAATACGATGAAGAGGGTAACGAGGTTCCGGGTGGACGTGAGAGGAGGAGGCTAGTCAAAGAGTTCGCTCTTCAGAAGATGGCCGAAGCATTCCGGAACTTCAAGAAAACTTTAGCCCGTGAGTATGTCGCGCAAAACAAGACTCCGGATTTCACATGACAGTATGAGAAACTGAAAGATGATTGGCCCGAATTTGTGAAGCAAAAGCAATCGGAGCATTTCAAGGCCATATCGGAAAAAAATAAGGCAAATGCGGCTAAGAAAACGTACAATCATATTATGGGGCCAGGAGGATACCGCCTTTCGGAGCCTAAGTGGGAGAAGATGGAGAACGACCTGAGGGAGCGAGGAATCCCTCTAGGTATAGAGGGATGGAACCCAAAGGCCAAAAGCTGGTGGTACGGGCATGGGGGATCGCTAGAACCGGTGACAAGGAGGTGTGTTCACCGGAAGAAAGTGTTTACTCCCACCCAAGCCCTTATTGACGCAATGACCCAAGCTCAAGAGGGGAAGATCAAGTTCAACAGAGAGAACGACGCGCTGACATTAGCCCTCGGGAATCATGAACACCCAGGACGTGTACGAGGCAAATGTGCCATTCCGTGGAAAGTAGGGTTTCCCCAGGACAATGACCCGTACAATTACATAAGCCGTAAGAGAAAGATGGAACGGGATGCAGATCGTATGGGGAGGATGGAATCGGAACTATTTGGTTTGAAGGAGATTGTGCATGAACTAGTAAAAGAAAGATCGACAGGGCCGCATGAAGATCATGCAGCGGATATCGGAAGCCGGCAGCAGAGAAGCAGCGTGGCTTCCACGGAGGCCCCGGCTGGTGCTAATGCACCCCTGCTAGCCCCAGCTGGTGCTAATGCACAGACGATCGAAATTACTGCACCGAAGCCTCGCTACCCCGTGGACGATGTACATGAGATGAAAGAATGTGAGCTGCATTATCCAATGGGTAACATTTCCATGAAGATAGCGATCGGCTCCGCTTTACCTTGTACACCTGGAGCACTCCACCACAACAACCCCATTCCAGATGGCTATGCTCGTGTCACGGTGGAAGACATAGTCCAAGGGTGCGAGGACCTGGAGATTGACTATGCTACACCCGAAGGGGATGTGAAACTTCGAGATGTCAAGCGCCAATTCGTTCTATGGAAAAAGAAGTACATCAAGTTTCCAGGCGAGGCGCCAAGGCCACCGACCCCGAGGAATCACCCAAGTCTAGCACCCTTCGGTGGTGGTGGGGGTTCACGTACACCTCCTTCACGTCAGCCGACGCCGACCCCCAATCCACCTCTGGCGGGTAAGCAGCCGCCGCCCCCCAGTCCACCTCCGGCGGGTACGCCTCCACCCAGTCCACCTCCGGCGAAGAAGCAGCCGCCGCCCCCCAGTCCACCTCCGGCAAAGAAGCAGAAGCAGGCGGTTACGGGGGACAACAAGGCAACCCCCTCCTGGACTATTAACCTGAAGCCTTATGTACCTAAGACCACAAGGGTACCAATGCCATCACTGAAGCCTCTCCTCCCGAGACCTTGGGAACTTAGTGTCGAGGAAACCAACATGGCCGCGGCTGCTCACCATGAGAAATGGAAGGCGGATATCAAGGCGAAAAAAGAGCCTGAGCCCAAGCCGGTATTTACTGAGAAGCAAAAGAAGTGGGCTAAGGATTTTTTGATGACACCGTCCCAAGTCCAGCAGAATCTGCGAGACGACTATGGACGTGAATTTCGTAGGCAAGTAGCAATATTGGAGAAGAAAGCCTCGGAGGAGAAGGAGAAGAAAGCCTTGGCGGAGAAGGAGAAGAAAGCCTTGGAGGAGAAGAAAGAAGCAAGTAAAAAATACGGGAAACAAGTTGCCCGGCTCGGGGAACAGAAAAAACAATCAACCCCCCCCCCCCCGCTCATAGTGAAAGCCGGTCCTTCCGCTATGACGTCGTCCTTCAGAGCCGATATGGATAAGGACATGCAACTATTGGACCCCGCTATCCTATCAGCTGCTAGAGAACAGGGAATGATTGTAACAGCGGCCAAAGAAAAAGCGGCCGAGCTCGATATGACTCTTCGTGCATTGTTAGGCCTTGAGGAGGCGCCAATAAGTGAGGTAACATTTACATATGTGCGGAATGAGCCTCTCGTCGAGCCTGCGCAGGAAGCGAGTCTACCAACACAAATGAGAAATCTGCTACGCTGGTACAAGGATTTCATAAAAAATCATCCCGACGAAGAATATATTTATGCGGAAGTTAGAGAGGAGCACCACTTCAAAGAGTACTGTGTACAACTTCACATGAGTGAATTGTTCCAGTTATTCAATCTGCGCGAGCTCGACAAATCTATCCTGAGTTGCTACGTTCTGTAAGTGATTTATTTCTATAATTAAATCTCTACATCATCTCTTTCATTGCCTGCACTATATTGTATTAACTATATTCTTGTGTACGCTATTATGCAGAATGAAGCTTGGGGAATGCAAAAAGAGGAACATCCTTGATGTTGGATTCATTGACCCACATATCGTTAATGGATATGTGTTAGAAAAACACCCCAAAGACATGGAGAGAGACCTGTACGAGTTTTTTACAAAGCAGGAACTCAAAAGTGATATTCTATTTCCTTACCATTTTGGGTGAGTGTTTCTATCTTGTGCACATTCTCTTTTGTTTACTTCATGTTATGTCTAATCGATGAGTTGTTATGCATGACTGTGCATGTAACGTGTCCACAGGTTCCACTGGATTATGCTAATAATTCAGTTTGACAACTCCAGAGTTCTCGTCATGGACTCTCTGAATATGCATACAAAGAATTGGATCGGCATAAGATTAATGCTGCAAAAGTAATTATTTTCAATCATTTGCGCACTATATCGATCGGCCTCTTTCGTTCATTTCCTGATATCAAGTAACTAATAACTCCCTTTGTTCATTTAATTTCTTTGCCATGTAGGTTTTGGAAACGGTTCAAAGAAGACATAACCGGTGAATTCAAAGATGAGCTAGCATTTAGAAGGTTAGCTAAAGTGGATACTCAGCCACCGGGGACCAGTTTATGTGGATACTATGCTTGTGAGTTCATCCGGGGACTCACCTCTGAGCGGAGGGCTCAGGATATCGATTTGCAGATGCATGACTTGCGGAGGAAGTTTAGTCCAGAACCTCGCTTCCGACCAATTCAAGAGGAATTAGCAGGATTTTTGCTGAGGGAAGTCCTCCATCATAAATGAGAACACTATTATTACGAGGATTAAGAACTTCTGCTGCCGTAAATTGTATATGGAAACTTGTTTGAAGTTGTATATGGTCACCCGAGATTGAATATTATATATTCCTCTTGAATTCTTCTTGTTTGAAATTTCAATTTTTTTTGAAATTTTACATTCATATGCATCAACGTGTAACGTGTATATAGTAGCGTAGTGTAATTAAAATGAAACACAAAATAAAATATAAAAAAATGAAACACAACAAAAAGAAATCAGATTTAGGGGGGCTAAAACCCTAAACCTGCGGAGACCTTTAGTCCCGGTTGGTCTGGCCAACCGCGATTAAAGGTCCTCCGCCCCGATGGACGCCTGCCGCCCACGTGGACGGGCCTTTAGTCGCGGTTCGTAAGCAACCGCGACTAAAGGGGGGACCTTTAGTCTCGCATAATTAATTCCGGTTGCGCAACGGAGATTAAAGCCAGTTAACAACCGGGATTGAAGCCCCCTTTTCTACCAGTGTGCACCCCTCAGATCAATATAAGTTTTATATATAATAGGATATGCTATGTTTCTATTCCAATAAATTATACTGGACTTCTACTCCTTACTTTATGGAAGCTAGACATTTTCGTAATGGGTTGAGATTTTTGTTTTCATGAGTTTCGCTTTTGCTATTGCTTGATATAAGAATTTTCTATTATTTATGGTTTTGTGCTATATATTGTTCAGTTACTACATTGTGGTCTATGATACTTTTGCTCTCAAGTTGAGCAATTTGCCAACATAAGAAATCATTTATGATGTAGTACATATATGTACATATATGTACATATATTTACTTATAGCTAAAGGTTGACAATAATATTTTTTGCCTTCATAGCTAGGTATTTTGGGTGCAGGACGAGATGTAGTTGCAACCAGATTACCAGACCATGCTTGGTTGCAGGTATCAAGACTTTGAAGAGAAATTGTGGAAGGTATATTGAGTTTTCAGAGAGTCTAGGCATTTGACTAATTGTTCTTTATGTATCAGCAGTATATTTGATATTTTTCTCTTAACAAAGCTAAATTAGAATTGCAACTCTCCACAGAAGTCAACATTTGAAGTACAGTACAAGTTTTTGTTCTTTAACGGGAGATTATTGACGGAATTACACTTGCTTCTGTCCCGAAAACTAAATGCACCATGGCTTTTACATTTCATCTTAGGTCACTTGCGATCGATTGAGTAATCGTCACTACAAACACATAGTTGCGTTGCGTTTCTACAACATCTGAAATTTTAGCTCCAACATTTTCAATTCAATTTCATCTCTATTTCTTTCTTTCTTTATTTCGTTGTACATGTTGTTTCCAACTATTTATATAATGCAAAAACTCCCGCAGCAAGGCGTAGGGTATCATCTAGGTGTTACGAATCCACTCTGCCTTTTTTGGAAAATTATTTCCTTTTCTATTTAAAGAAAACCTTTTATTTCTACCTTTACGTACAAAGGAAACCTATTTTCTATAGCTCTAAAAATTCTTCAAAAATTGGGGAACGTCCCCTAGGTATCATATAGCCAATATTTGAAATGAGAGGAATGCAGTATTCTTTTAAGCACATCAAGCACCCCCTTGACCAACATCACATCAACAATCAAAGAGGAGGCAACAATTTGGCGACTTGAAGGAGCCAAACACTTGAGTAACTTGATGTTGGGATAGTTTCTAGTCCCATTCTTTTGTAGCTCATGGCCATCACACCTTTTTTTTTTGCGAGTGAAAGACTTATATATTAAACAGGACTTGCTCTTACAGAGAGATCCACAGGAAAAGAAAAATAACACAAAGGCCCTTCTTCTTCTCCACCTAGATCCCGACCTCGCTGGAGATCCAGATGCGCCGGTGGCGCGCCGCTGCCTCTGCTCCGCAAACCTTGGATACCGGAGCCAGCTCCATGGCAGCCGGGAAGTCGCCGACGAACCAACTCCGAAGAGTTGACACCCAGGACCTCCAACTCCGCCGCAAGTCTTCGCAACTTCGTCTTCCACGCCATCTTCAAGGTCCAGATCCGCCGCCGACACGGATCTGGTTGGAGCTTGACGAACTCGCGAGATCCGGAGATCCACGAGCTCAGGGAAGTCGACCTCGCCACGCCAAAGCTCCGAGAAGCATCGCCGCAAGAGGGAACACAGGTCGACGGCAAAACCCACTCCGGTGACGCCTCCACCTCCACGACGCCGCCAGCTGGGGACCAAACAAACCCTACCATATATACAGCCCGGGAGACAAGGTTCCCCCGCCCTCCCGCCGCCGGAGCGGCCGCTGGAGGACGAGGAAACCAGGCCTCACCGGGGTACGCGGTGGATTGGCTGGTGAGGTTCAGAAAAACGCCTCCGCTCTGTTCGCGAGAGAGAAGGGACGGTCCAGGGTCCGACTTGTGTTTCGTAGCTCATGGCCATCACACCTTCATCCCATGTTCTGTAAATGTTGGCCATTCGCCCCTTGTATACTCTTTTGACCCCTCTAATGTGTTTCATCATCTCATATTCCATTCTCATGTTGTTGCCTCTCACCTTTTCGGCATTTCTCTTGTCATTCTTCTTCATGAGGTTAGGATATTTGGTTTGAGATTAAGTTTGACCGAGGATGCCATACATGAGGTTAGGCAAGATTTTTTTTTCCAGCAATTAGGTCCCACATGTCATAGCAAACAACACCATAAGGCCGATTTAGGGGAAGACATGATGTGCAGGAACCATGAGAAGATCCTACAACGTTCTTTGTTTTGGGGCTGACACGTGTTGGCTTCTCGTACGTTTCGTGGGAGGATGTTTCCTTCGCGAAGGTTGATCTCTAGGTAGTACCCTTACCTCTTTTATACGACCCACATGAATGGGCCTCCTTTGAGGAATACCAGATCAAGAGATGAATGCGGTTAGGCAATATTACTTTCCCAACAATTAGGTCCTACATGTCCTACACTATGTGAGGCAGGATTCCCCTAAAATTGCCAACTTGCGACTCCCATTCTGTTGAACTAACATTAGGCAAGTTACCAAACAACACCATAACGCCGATTTAGAGAAAGACATGCCGTGCAGGAACCATGAGAAGATCCCACGACGTTGTGGACTGTCCACTCCAAAAATGAGAAGCTGCCTTAAAAAGCATAACGCTGAACAATTGGGACAGAAAAAGTTTGAATCTCACCGACGAAAATTAGTCCCAGCACAAACCAATAAAATGAGGCCCAACAACCAGGCCCGACAGCGCACACTTCCTGGCGGCACCCACCTATAATGCTTCCCACCGCAGCTCCCATGGAAGCAACGAGGCACCAGAAAATACCAAAAAATAAAAATAAAAAGAGAGAGGAGAGCCACCCCCCATCGCCTCGTCTCTCCTCTCCCCGCAGATCTTCCCCGTCGCCGGCCACCATGAACTCCTACTCCGGCGACCGATCCTCCTCCCGCCCCACCACCACCACCTCCTTCGACTCCTACAACTTCGACTTCGGCGCCAACTCCTCCCGCTCCTCCGCCTCCCGCCCCCTCCGCGACCAGCGCCCAGGCGGCGCCACCAACCCCTCGCCGAGGCCAGCCGCCGCAAACACATGGTCGCACCAGCCGGCCAAGACGTCCTGGACCCACCAGCCGTCCCCCGCCGCCGCCTCGGCGCTCGGATCCGGGCCCGTCTCCATGGTCGGCGACATCTCCGGCCGGAGCTGGGGCGCCACCGCGCCCTCCTCCGGCATCGGCCTCCCCAGTCCAACAACCCCAACCTCTTCAGCGACCTCCTCGGCCCCGCGCTCGGCTCCACCCGCGCCCAGTCCAACGCGCCGCTCAGATCCCAGCCCTCCAGGCCGGCAGGCGCCAACCCTAGCACCAACAGCGCTCCCTTCTCGATGGGCGGCATGGCGAGCACGCTCCCGAAAACCACCGGGGCGCCCATGGCCTCAGCTGGCTACGGGGTTGGTGGCCGGCCGATGAAGCCCGTGGGCATGGCGTCCGCTGCCGCAGCTCAGCAGCCCATGGGGCAGAAGAAGGATCCCTTCGGCTCCATCGATCCCTTCGCGCCCAAGCCTATGAATGCCGCAAAGCAGCCAGGCTCGGTCAAACCGGATCAGGGATTTGCCGCGTTCCAGGGCGCCGACGCCGGGTTCAGCGGTTTCCAGAGTGCCAGCGCTGGATTCAGTAGCTTCCAGAGTACCCCGAAGCCTTCCAGTGTTACTCCTCCACCTGCACCCGCTCCGGCGCCTGCTGCGGCGGCGGCCAACTCTGGCCTGGATCACTTTGACACGCTGTTCCCTTCATCTGCACCAGCTGCGAGTAATGGTGGTGGTGACATGTTTGGTGAGATGGACGATTGGGTCGACGTGGAGTCGGACTATGTTGCTGGTGGTGATAGCGGTGGCACAACCACAGAGCTGGACGGGCTACCAGCACCACCGTCTGGGTTGACGGCATCTGCTGCCAAGGCAAAGGGAATGGATAATTACAAGGGTGGGCAGTATGCTGATGCTATCAAATGGCTGTCCTGGGCTGTTCTTCTCATCGAGAAGACTGGCAAAACCGCCGGCATTGCAGAGGTGTTATCGTCAAGGGCCTCGTCTTACAAGGAGGTCGGCGAGTACAAGAAGGCTATTGCCGACTGTTCCAAGGTATTCTAATGTCTCTGTAATGTAATTGTTAAACTCCATATCTACTGGGAAGCCTGCCCTGTTTTATTTATGCTGGTTTTATGTACTGTGCAGGTGCTAGAGCAAGATAAGGAGAATGTGTCTGTGCTAGTGCAGCGGGCTCTCCTATACGAGAGCAACGAGAAATACAGGCTTGGGGCAGACGACCTGCGTTTGGTTCTCAAGATTGACCCCAGTAATAGGCTCGCCAGGAGTATGATTCATCGGTTGAACAAAATGGCTGACTAGGGATTTTTCTTCAAGTTCCCTTATGTACTATCACTGTAATCCATCCCTGACATGGAAACTGTGAGTTACTTCATATTGTTTTTACTACTATACTTGTGGCTTTGGGGGAATCATTTGCAACTGTGTTGTTATGAATCACCATCATGACATCTTTACACAGTATATTCTTTGATTGGTATTGTATGATCATATATTGTATTAAACTTATTTCAAGAGTTTATGTGTTGATATGAAGCCTTCATTAAGTTCCAACTTTTTCCATGTTAGTAACATCAGGATATTGGTATGACCTTGCTATCGGAGATACAAATCTTTTGCATAAATGGTGATGTTATTTTATACCTTGATGAATTTGCCTGTTCTTTATGTCAAAATGTTCTCAAGCATTTGTATGTTCAATTAACATTTCTCAAGCCTTGGGTCTTAACGCGAGGCTTAATTAGAACATATAGGTTCTGGGAACATTGTATTTTTGGCATCATCTATATGCTTGTAAGATGTGAATGCTGCTTCCTCTATGAATTGTAAATGTAGAAGTGTACCTTCATAGTTGTAGTGTTACATATTTTGAACGCTTGTGCGTAACTGATAGTTGTCTAGTTATAACGAGTTTCTATTGCCAATGTTATTCCGATCTCCAGAGTGTGAAATTATGATTTTGACCAAAATGTATACTGCAGAAAGGATCAAGCTAGCTTTCATATTTGAAGATCATTGTGTCAGTCACATACATGCCAATAGCAAATATTGTATGGTGTTATTTTTGTGATGAAATAGTTGTTTTGCAGTCGACGAACATTTATTGTTGACTTCTTTTCATGAGCTAGGGAAAAGCCTTCTCTGCTAACTCCAGGGTAGATGTACTGCTAACCAGGGATGTCGAAATTCCGTGCTATGCCAATAATATGTTGCCCAAAAATTTGTTAGGAAGGAGGCTATTGAAAAGTTTTTCTTTTATGACTATAACTAGAAGCACGGAGAGCTCCCAACATTTTATTTTTGTAGGTACTAGTTTTGCTAATTAAGCTTGCTGTTTGTATCACTTGACATGGTCTTCAGCATGGTGATATTCCCCAAGAGCGTTATGGGCAATATTACCAGAATTGCTGGCATGCTACCTCAGTTATAATTTTGGCTTTAGCTTCATTAGACTGCACATGTGGCCCGCCTATGCATATATCTATATATCAGAACTAATCCATTGCATTAAGCTTGGTGATAGTGATAGTGTCAGCTTGTTGGACCTTCTTTTAATACTAGTATACTACCTATGTCCATAAAAGGATGTCGCAAATTTGTTTCAATTTAGATGTATCTAGGCACTCTTCAATATATAGACACACGTGAATTTAGACAAATCTCGGACATCCTTTTATGGACAGAGGGAGTAGTTGTAGTTAATTGTGGACTCAACAGTTATTCCGGTCATATAGCTCTACTGGCTCTTTAGGTATTTCTTTGTCACTTTTGAAGTAACGTCACTATTGATATACAAGCTCATCTGAATTACTCCCTCCGTTTCACGAAGGTTATCTGAGATTTGTCAAAATTTGGATGTATAACCTTGGCGGGAAGGAGGGAGTACTTAATCATCAGAATAACAGTGGAGGATTACGTCTGAATTACTTACTGAGAAGAAGAGAGAGAAAGAGTACTTCTGAGTTAATATCGTGTAGATTGAAGTGATTAAACACTATTTCGACTAGTGATGTCCTTGCTGCGTATCACCGCTGATCTTATTTGTCTGTAACAAGGAGATCTCTTGCATTCGTGGTCTTGGATACAACCTCACAACGGTGATGTGAACCCCGTACGATCTTCAGTTTGTAGAAGTACACATGTTAGCCTCTTGACAGTGCGGTTCACCGTTGTGTGCTGCACTTCTTCAGGCTTGGGCAGTAATGAATCCGTGAAGACCTGGCCCCGTGAGCATATGTCCACGAAAGCTATGTTGGGTCTCCAACTTGGCAGTTGATAGCGTTGATCTTGGTGGTTCTGAATTCTTATCTCAATTTCTGTCACAAGGTTTTCGTTCCTGTCTTCCTGAAGACCATAAAACACTTGGAAGACATGCGTTGTTCGTTTCTCGTGTATTCTGTACACAAAGCCAAGACGAGAAGTCTGACGGTGAAGAAGCAGAGGACAGATTAGAACCGTTTTTGGATTGACGCTGTTGGCCGGAGATAGAGTACTTACTACCAACCCGGTTCTCTTATCCAAAGCAGCAACAGTTTGACTCGCAAGAGCTGCCATGGTGAACCGGTAAACCACATGCCGTGCGCGTTCTTGACATTACGAACCCATGAGACCAGCACGTCTGGCTCAGTCGACGGGACGTGACATCCAGGAATCATTCACATTCCAGGATTAGCTAGCTGCCTCGTGTCGTGCCGTGACCACATTACATTACCACGAGCCGACGGCTTTTGACCAGCATGCATGATACGGCCGGTTCGGTGCGGACCAGATCATACTGCTCCCTCTCCTAGATTCCGAATCCGATAGCCTTTGTCGGTGCTGGGGCGGGGCTAAACTATGGGCGTTTAGCCGGTAGGAACGGCAACGAGATGGAGACGTGGAGTTCGGTCACCTCGCCGACGCCGGCCGGAGTGTGAGCTTAGCGCAGCAGTGAGCGAAGCCACGCTCTTGTTCAGGGCAGACATCTGGGCGATCACGCTAGGCTCTTGGCCGGCCACTTTCCTCTCTGACGAAACCCGGCCAACTACGATGATCTTAGGAGTAGGAGGGACAGGAGGGTGGTGCTTGTCACGCTCCGTCTGTGAGTTGGCAGCACAACACGCGCTGCATCTTGAATACCCGTTTTAATACGAACCATGAGAGAGCCATACATTTCTTGTTTACTTAGAACCTTTTGGATAACTGAGTATAAGAAAGAGTTTCAAGCATGAAAATTCAATTTTAATATTGGGTGCATATGCTCCTGCAGTCCTGCCACCAGACAAAAACATCTATAAATGTAAAAAAAGTTCGAAACAAAAATTTGACACGCATACCTCGAAATTCTACATGTGCACCACAAGTTTCGTGGAAAAACAACATTTTTCTGTGTATTATGTAAGAAAGATAAAGAAAAAAAGTCTTGCAAGAAGCTCTTTTTGGCACCATTTTTTTTACCAACGAGACGAGAAATATCGGTTTTCCCTGAAACGACTTTGTAGGGCGAATGTTTTTGTTTAATTTTTTGTCGACTTTTTTTGTGTCATGTTTTGACCATTTTCAAAGTTTATTTCAACATCGGGAGCAAATGCTTCCTGGTGCCAAAACGCCTCTACCAAGCACATGGACCAGGGCACCGGTCACCAGCATCCACGAACGCCGCCGGCCGCGCGGACATCGCCGTCTCACTAACCGAGGCCGCCGCCACGATTCCGGAGCCCCCACCGAGGAAGCCACCGGGAGGTCACCCTCGCCTACGGCCCAGCCAGGGGCGGGCCATCGGAGGAAGGGGGCCCTTCGAGCAGCCGCCATGGTCATGGCGATCCCGGCGCGGAGATCCTCCATCTAGAACCACGCGTGGGGCCAAGGGCTCAGTTCCCCGCCGCCTCCTTCACCGGCGTCGCGGGCTTAGCCCGCCGACATCTCTGGGGGCGACGAGGAGGGCAGGAGGGGGAGGAGGAGACGAGGCGGCGCGGCTAGGGTTTCGCCCCCTCGGTCGCCTGGAGGGGGCGACCCGAGGAGAGCGAACGAGGTAGAATTATGTATCGCCATTTGCTTTTTGGGTTCAAAGGCAATCCATAGGAAACACATGCATCATACAATCCAAAGAAGCCAAATGAACATTCTTATACTTTTACCGTGTTTTACAATCCTCTACTTTTAATGAGCAAACCTGTTCGATTCCTTTGTTTTTTTTCTTGTCTTGTGTTTTCACTCCTTCGTTGCAAAGAGCCCATCTACCCACAAATGAATAGCTAAATTTCCCCCACAGTGAAACCGACACCGGTAGGGAGGCGCCACTGTGTTCCCACCACCGGGCCACTAGCCAATGCAGTAACAATGAAGGAGGGGGTTAAGCTATCGAGTATCTTGTTTTGAAAACAATGTTAAGTATTAGACAAAATATTCAAACAAATTTGCATATAACTGCGTGTACATATAAAACCAACATTTACATCCTATTCTTTTTTAATACTCGAAAAATACCGAGTGTGGCGTTATGAAAGACGAGCTACATGTACCTCTTTATTTTCAAAGATTCAGAATTTTTATTTCAAAGTTCCAGGAAAGTCTAGAACAAAATCCTAGAGTCAGCCAATGATCTATGCTACAATGATGCCAAATCTCAACACAAAATTGATTTATACTCTCGGCTACATGAAATTGACAAAATATGGCAAATTTAATAGTGTTGAAATATGCACTATTTCTCCTATAAATGTTCAAATACTACCCGGCCATGCAAGCCATCTGAGAGGGGCACATCAATCCTGGTCGCACGTTTGTGAAACCCACCTCCCACTTTCTTCCTCAGCCGTCCGATGTGGTGAAATTTTTCTCACCAGTTGCTTCTCTGGATGAGTCTATGACGGTTGGGCCCTCTTGTGAATGGGGTCCCGTGGCTAAGAGAAGAGGGCAAATGATTCGCGTTGCTCGTTTTTTCCAATACAGTGAAAACCTAGACTACCACGATTGGTTCCACACCACCTCTCGTCCCCCAATCCGCGTACTCAGCCGCCGCCTCCTCTCCTCCTCCCCCAATTCGTCCGCTCCCCGAGGGCAGTGCCGGAGCTCGCCGGACGGCCGACATCCTCTCCTCCTGCCAAATCTCCGCATCCTCTCCTCCTCCCCAATCGCGCGGCGGACGAGGTCCACGGGAAACTCGTCGTGAAGCAGCAGGATGCGGTTGAGGTCGAGGCAGACGCGTCGGTGGAGGTTCAAGGTGCTCGACGGGCTCATCTAGAGGGCATGTGCCATGTGGTCATTGATCTGCTGGTGCACGTCCCGGAGGAGGCCGTCGGCACGGGCGGCGAGGTCATCGTCGTCTTCCTCTCTTTCTCTCAGATTTTATTTCCCTATCACGTATTTGGTTTCTCCATTTTAGCAGATGCGAGCACGGGCAAAATCGCCTCATGTCGCATCGATCTCTACCACCCCTCGTCCCTGTCGCTGCTGCTACCGGCGAAGGGCGTCGACCCCAACCGCACACCTTCCCCGTCGCGTGCCTTGTCCCCGCTCGCCGAGAAATCATGGTCTTTTAGAAAAATCATGTGAACTCATATATTCATGCACTTACATATTCTCCGTTTAACAAATACTAAAGACACCTTTGCCTAATGCTGTAATGGTATCACACATGTAGGGAGTACCAATGACATGTGCAAAATGAATACAGAGTAATCAGCCATATATACGCGCTACACATGCTTTTATGTAAACCAGGGGCCTCCCTACATGGGTGATGCCATTCCCATATTCTCTCGTTTTTCCTTTCAATTGCAACTTCAGTATTTGTTTAACTGAGAATATACTAAGGTGAAGAGTGAACTGAATCATTTTGAATTTGCTGTCTTTTTAGCGACTTACATGTTTTTTACAATTTTACTTCACCGAAGTCATATATCAAGAAGTTACGGCTCATCAGCAAAGTAATGTATCCAAAGATTACCAGTTTATTGTGCTTTGAATCAATGCAGCTTCTGGCTAATTGTATCATATAGTCGATTTATATATTACTTGGTTGAGCTACACTTTTAGATTGTCGTTATTTAATCCATGTTAAGGTAAGGAAGTTTCTCCAGTGCTTCTTTCTTCTAACTGATATCTTCCGAACATTGAGCTACAGTTTAAGGCGATAAGTGCAGTTGATTTTAAGCTCATGATTGAAACCTTTTGCAGGAAAATCATGTGTCCTTCTCGGGTTGGAGTTACTTAGATTCAGAATTAAATATTCTTGGAGATACCAGAAACATTCGCGATTAATGGCACAGAGAATAGACAGAGATACTGAAGATCTACTGTAATAATATGAGGTAAACATGATTGGTGAATTACTCGTGCTACTTTTCTTAAATGACATGATACATCAATCTTAGATTATTGTCGCTGCATTACTTGTAAGTTGCTTGCAATATTGTTTGATTTCTTTTTTCGTAACAGAAGTACAAGACCCTTTATAATATCTCGCATGGCAATGAAATAATCAGGGTACTTTTATTCGAGTATGCTTGATCCGTGAACTCGTAGGTGAAATTTTGTTGTAAGATTGCCCAAAACTTTCTGCGGATAATACTGTGGCCATGCATATCTGGATAGATGCCCTCGCAGATTGTTCTAGGTATATAAATATTTGCTTGGTTTTGTTATTTGTTGTTTATAAAATATTTTCTCATGTGAACATTCGGCTTGAAACACATATCTCCATTAATTGTGTTACTTAAATTTAAAGCCACTCTAGATAAAGTTCTCTTTACATGGATTGTCCTTATATTTTCCCTCTTAAAGCATATTTGAAATGAAGATCTGATGTGCAGTAACTCAAATCACTGTGACAAGGAGGATGTTGTGCGTTCTTCCTTGGTTTACTGATGGTGCTTCTTTGTTTGGGTTGGTGCAGGATAGTGGCCAAGTTTCTTCTATGTGTTGGTGATATTAGTCATGTCCTCGATGCTTGGAAGATATATAGCGATCTGTGGGGGTAGCAGCCGGATGTCTACGAGGTAAAAAACTGGGCGTGTGAAAAGGAAGCTGAAATTTCGTTTGCTTTAAAAACTAGGCGCATGCGATCCATTTCTATACTTTTGCTTTAATATCGTTTTTGCGGGATGAAGCGGGATGCCACATTGCCAGCCTATGATGGCCTGTGAAAAGGAAGCTGAAAACTGAATTTAGATAATATTTTTTCTGAATATTTCCCATTTTAGAGTACATATGTCCATCTTATTCCTTCCTCACTAATTTAATTCTATTTTGCAGCCAGGCTTTGGATGTCCAGGAGTTTCTTACACCCCAGCATTAGTGTTCGTGGAGTCCATCGTTGTTGCAGGTATACCCATTCTCCCCATCTCTATTTATCCCCTTTCTTCTCATGTATATTGGCACAATTTGCTCCCTAGAATCTATAGTATGCAATATGTGCTACTGACCAAACATTTGACGGTTTGATGATGAACTATAATAATCAATCCATTTCATCACATGTAGCAACTTCTTGCGATTTGAATATTTTATTTTCAAAAGGTGAATATTTGCAAGCACAGTGTGGGCATGCGTGTGAGCAATTGAAATTCCACCTCGGAAAGAGCTTTTGTCGACTGAGGTTTGCGTCGCCGTAGAGTTGTGACACAAGTCGATATGTGCTAACTGCTAAAGATATACTGAAACTTGACTTTTATGAGGCATGTTTACAAAAAGGATTTCAAATTTATATTATGACCCTTTCCGCAAGAAATATTCCTATTTCGCACCTACCTAATAAGCAAGCTCAGTTGACCTTCATGGGGCCAAAAGTGAGACCTGAGTAGATGAATATTCTTATTTTGCACCTAGCCATATCATACTGGTAAGCAAGCTCAGAGTAATTCTGTGAGCCGGGGACCTTGATAGATGGATATGCCTTTTTAAGATGCGTGTAGGTAGGTCACAACTTTGTTTTCTGTTATTTTTAATTATTTGTCTCCGAAGATGAACTTTCTTTTGCAGTTAGTTGTATTTTTGTGCATTTATGCTACCTAAAGGAAACACATATTATGGACATCATGGTTTATATATTTAGTTCTTTACAGAATAGTAAATCTTGCATATATGCAATTTTACTCCTTGGTGCTTGCACATCCATGAAATCCATATCCATGAAATCTGGATGTACTGGATTCCACATGCTGCATGCATAAGTTTGGTTCTCTCTTATATAGAGTCCCCAGTTTTGTTCTCACGGTTTATAGCATTACGAACAAGTATATTATGGCAATGAGTAGTTTCATTTTAAATTTGTATTATTCATGTTTGCTCCGGTCATATATGTTCTTCTCATTATAGCATTGCATGTATTACTCTGTTTTACTATCAAGGTGTGTCTATTGTTCTACACAGCTGGTCACCGTCAGTAGCTAGAGATTTGTCTGATACTTGCTTGTGACAGCTTCTACTTACTCATTTCCCTGTGGGTGGTGGCGGCAGTGACGACTTGGTTGGAGGGGATGCGGTAGGAGGAGGGCGCAAAGGGGCGGGAGGGGTGGCCGCCGGGAGGCGGAGCCGTGCCGGCCACCGCAAGTGAGGAAGAGGATGGAGCTTGGTGCAGCAGAAGGGGAGAGCCTCAAGGGGTTGGAGCGACGACTACTCCGCCCTCGCCGCCCCGCCGCCACTCCTCCCTTGCGCAGCCCGTCCACGGGTTCGGCGCCGTCTCGGAAATTGAGGAGCCGGTCGGCCCGCTCGTGGGCGTGGCCATCGGTGTCCGGCCGTGCCGCTCGACGGCCGTTTCTCGCAACGTAATCTTTTCCCAAACCTCAGCCCCTCCTCATCTTCTCTCTCTCCCTCCAACACTCTGATTTTTAATTGCTATAATTGATGTCATTTCTTAACACCATGTGTTCAGGTCCGAGGAAGAAGAGAAGGAGGATATCAAGCGAGGGATGTTGGGCTCTAATGGTTGGAGGTAGCCATGACTTCCAGTGGTAGCCAGAGAGGTCGTTTGGCTGCTTTGTATATGGCACAAGGAGGAAGGGAGCTGGAGACGACGATGGAACCAAACAATCCTACATCAACAACATAACCAAACAATCCTACATCAACAACAGGTGCTCCCGAGCGATGGCGGCGGCGGCAGGGAGCGCGCGCCTGAGCGAGGAGGGGGTTTGAAGTGTCCGTGCCGAGCAACCTCACCGTCTCCAACCTATCTCGCAGTGAGCAACGAATTTGAGACTTGTTCTTGGGTTTTCTGCAGCTCGTGGAGCGGGTCCGAAGCGGTTGGGTAGCAGCCCTCAAATTAGGTGGGAGTTGCTTATCGTACAGCCAAGTAGGGTATTAGCTTGATGGTCTATTTTACAAGATAAAGCCGAGTGCACATGTTTAGATTTCTAATTTTAATTCGATAGTTTTTGTAGTGCATAGCAGAGCAAGCAACCGGGCGCGCCGCCGCTGCCAAGGAGGCGCCGGAGGAGGTGCCGGAGAGGGAGGCTCGGGGCCTTGCGATGCGTCGCCGCGCGGCCCGAAGGAGGTGGCCGAGCGTAAGGCTGCGAGCGACGGCGAGGCCGCCACGGTGGAGCACGAGGCGTCCGGCTCCATGCACGTACCATGTCTGTCCCGGCCTCTATTGTTCCCTCGTGCTTGACCGTCGAAGTGCTCCTAGATCGGATTCACTCGATTGGAACGGTGATGCCAGCCCGCTGAACTACGGGTTGTCCGCCGCGCCCGCTGGCCGCAGGCGACGACCAGGTTAGACAAGTCGACCCCCTCCGTTCTCGTTTAGCTGTGTTTCATGTTTGTAAGTTTGCTATGCAGCAGCCACTGTCCCGTGGATGATTCAGAGGTCTGTGTTCTGTTATGTCCCCTCCCTCTAATTCGTTAGTGTCCAATATACATTCATTAGTGTCCTGTTAAATTTTGTGCATGTAGAATTACCCTTGTTTTATGGGAAGTTCATTTTTGTTAGGAATTTAAGTAAAGCATTTCCATATTCTTCCATTATAATTCTCGTTGTCAGTTTGTCACCTTCCATTGGATTTTTTTTTAACCCAGTGCTTTGTGTTCGGCAGCATTGATGCGGGAATACTGTGGGGAAGAAGATGCATCATCTAGGAGGAAGATCAGCATATAAATGCTGAGCTGAAGTTCAGACACCACGCTGACTATATTCCCAGGCGCCCACGTCCACGGACATGGAAGGGGCTGCAGACGGTTAGTTGCAGATTTCTATCTGTATGTTTATTCCTTCCTTAGTAGTTCTCTTTGACGCTTCAGTGCTTCTATTAAAATTAGTTTGTTGTCCTTACAAAAGAAGCAAGATTAGGTGGGTGTGCTACAAAAAAAGGATTGTTGATCCGCATATCCAGCCAACTTTTGCTCATCAGTTCGCTCTGCATAGTAACTAACTGAGATTTTCCGTCTCAAAGATGATGAGAGAGATGAAGTGTGAACAATGTCGTTTTGCTTTAAGAAAACTTTTATATATTTGCACATTTGCACTTAACTCAAATGAATATATGGTCTGATAAATAATAGGTGTGCTCGAGCCCAGATTTTCACTGTCAGTAACAATGGTTTGTGCGATGCTTAGGAGTAGCTTTACAGCTCTCTCTAAAAATGAGTAGCATTGCTGAGACAGATGTGAGCATGGGTGAAGGCAATGTATCACTCTTATAATTCACTCTACTGTATTGTGCAACTCACTAATTTTTGTATTGTATTGTCCTGAAGTATTTGGAGTTCAGTTCATAATTTACCTTATTTGTGTGGTATACAAGATTCAGTTGTTAATATCTCCATGCCCATTTATATTGCATAACTAAAATGAAAAGGTTAAAGGAATCTTTCGAACAAGTTTATTGGTTGTTTACTTTATAAATAGTGTCTATCACTGAAAAAAAATTAGAGAATTCTTTTTTGTTTTCCACCAGGCTGGTGGATGACGGCGGTGGCAGTGGGTGGATGCCGGTGGCTTCAGCTGATGGACGACGGTGGCCTCCGCCGCCAAGCGACCTGTAGCAGGTACGAGCTCGTGTTGTCTTGGTAGCGCAGCGTGGCTGCACCATTGAGATTCTGATATGGAACCTGCTGGAAATTACCTTGAGTCGAAGTTACTAATAATGGAGGTCTTTCAACTTGAATTCTGTTTGGCCATTTTCACAGTTGTATGCATTAAGATAGCTAGATACATTTTATTCTTGCATTGGAAAATTGGTTAGCTGGATACAGTTGTTTGGACAAGGAACACAAATCATAATATGGTTATGTTTCTCTAAAGCTATTTTTACTACTGTATTGTAGATACGTTTTCTTTGTTCTGTATCAATCTGTCAAATCTATAGATTACCTGCCTCTGACTAAACCAAGGGAAATAACCATAGAAGGACAAATCAACTTAAATTATTTTTTTATACAGATCTATATGGTTTTTAATTTATTAGTTTTTAATGATAGAATTTTCAAAAGGATTGAACACCAATCGAAAGTTGTGCTCTGTTTAGAGAAGCAGGGATTATAAACCTTCCAATTGCCCCTTTTCTTCTTTATTATAGGATTTTATAATAAACTACCTTTCACCTTCCAATTGCTCCTTTTGTTCTTTATTGTTGGATTTTCTAATAAACTACCATTTGTGTTTCTTATTACTTTTCAGGTTTATTGGTTTTGGTTCAATGGAAGAGCTCCCAGCTTATGAAGGTATTATTATTGGTTTCTCCACTCCTGTTTCTATGCATTTTTGTTCGTTCTCGAAATTGTTGTTTTAGAGATGCATACATTTCATGTTTGCACTCTAATTAATAATAGCTCATATCAGCTCTCAGGAGGAAGTCTTTGTACTTCCATCATCTTTCATGCTTACTACATTTTGGTTTTTTATGGTTTGTGCTCCTATTGAGAATGGGTAAATGCTTGATTTTGGTAAAAGTAGGTGGTTAGTTTTATTCTCACTTGCCTCCAGCTTACTCGCTGGTACGTGTCGGCACACAATGTCTTTCTTTTTCATGTATATTTTTGCTTTTGAAAAAAAATGTTTTCGATATGAGCATGGTTATTGATTCAGTGTTAGTTACCGGTGTTAAAACCTTATCTTCTATGGCATATGTGTGTTCTGTTCTGCTGCACGAAATAACGATTCTCAGTTAGAGTAATTTTGCTGCCTTTGCCGAAAGTGATGAATAAATACCGCCTTTTACTGTGCATGCAGATGGATCCATAGAAGGAGAAATTGTGCCATTACAATGATGGAAATGCCATAATACATGTGTTGATCTTGAATCACATTATTAGTAAATTTCTGTGGAATCATCTGAGAGCTTCAACCCATTCATAGGGGCTTCAACCTGATCCGATCATCTGGTCGTTTTATGCAGATGTTGTTGGCTGCCGATATTTCAATAGCAATTCCACCAGCTATGTTCCGTAATGTACATAGGAATTCCGTATAATGTAATTTCACCAGCTATGTGTTATGTGATACACTTATGACAAGTATTAGATGAACCGGACCTATATATGTTAGAATGTATGTTATGCATAGCTAAACCGGGAAGCTATCATGAGGCTCATCGTTTAAAGCCAATAAATCTCAATCATATATGATTACAGTACAATCCTGGATAAAACTTATGGTTACCATATTATCTTGCTTTTGCCTTTGCGCCGGGGCGCAACGGGAAGTTATCAAAGTAGTTCGTGTGTTTATTTTGGGATCCTTGTTAGCCGATGACATTTAAGGAAGGAAATCATTCTTGTACTGGATACTTGTGATGTGTAATATCATCCATGTCTTAGATGTGTTTATCAATGATATGCCTTGTCGGGAGAGAGGAAAAGCAAGCAGCGGGGTGGCTTTTGCCCCTGTACATGGGACCTACTACCTTTCCAGAAAATGGAGGAAATAGATGAAAATGGCTTCTCTCACATGGCATCTTGCACGAATCTCCAACGATCCAACATCAAAGAGTACACCCACACTCATGTTTGGGTGTACAAATGTATTTCCGTTTGAAGAATCTGCACTATGCTCGTTATGCTTTTAGTCATACTTAACATTTTGTCCTAGCTGGGCCCTCACTTTTCCCCTTGACCCCAGCCTCCCTCTTTTTGGCATAAAGTCATAGATATTATCATAACTTTGCTGCAATATGTACTGTAGATTTAATCCAGACTGACATAGGGTTCTTACTCTTCCATTTTAGGTTCATTGAACAACCTGCCGACACATGGTTGTTACTCTTCTATGTTAGGTTCAGTGAACAATTTGTGTGTGATCATGAATTAACCCTTCGGAATTTTAAGATGCAAGCATAATTTATAAAGGGCAAGATGTCCTGGCAGAATTATTAACTTTCATATTTTGTGTGTAATAAGACCTGCTTGTTGTGCTCACTCACTTACGTTTCAGGTCTTCATGCTACATTAGGTGTTCTCAAGGAAAAATACTCGTATGACAGTGTCTCGAAAGTATGTATATATGTCAGTGTTATATATATTATAGTTCATACCTAAGTTGTGCATGAAGTGATATTTCTTCAGCAAAAGTTACCTGACGGTATTTATTTATTACAGTGTATTTGATATATAAGGAACCTGAGCACAAAATAAAATGGCTGATATGTGGCATGCATCTAAGGTTGTTAGATGTTTCCGTTTTTTAGTTCCATAGATGAGAAGACGCGACTCAGGATGTACTCCTTGGACACGAGACAGACGCGCGGCCGGGCCGCTTCAGCGCTGCCTGCAGCCTTGGGCAAGCTCAGCCTTGGGCAAGCCGATATCGTCACCGGCGCAGGGCGGCGTGCGCTTGAGATTCCACTCGAGATCGACCGGATTCGACCGGATTTTGTAGTCGGTCGAGTTGTAGTGTTCAGGAATCAGAACTTGTGAGGTTGTTAAATTTCGGAGAAGATGTAAACTGGTATGAGTTTCAGAATTATATGGCCATATGCTCTGTAATTTTATCCTAAGGCTGCTAATATACGAGTTTCAGATTTTTGTGCACTACCCAGGCTAGATGGAATGGTGTTCAGTTAGACAAGATAGATGATCTTGCTTGGTAGCTTATCATATGTACTGTTCCTTTTGATTTTACTTGTTGATTTTTCCTGGCAGACCTTCTATAAACAAGATGGTATATGTCCTTGCCATGCTCTATGAAGAAAAGGGATTCCATGTTTGTGCATGTGGTATTCTCTAAACTGTAGTTCTCTCTTATTTAGCACAAACTTAACTATCTCGTGATGTTTCAGGCATTATTTTCTATGGTTTACCACAGTAGTAAAAATGTTGTTTGCAGAATAGTTATTTGTCACAGTTTATCCTGCGTGGAAGTTGTAATTAACGACTCCGGGCCCATTTTTGGCTGAGATTTTGGTTTTGGCAGTGGGATGTACACCTAGCTTAGCATGTACATCTTGAATCAAAATGGCAAATACATCTTGAATCAAAATGGCAGGTACATCTTGACATGGTTGTTTATCACATGCGTGATTTGAGGAAGATGCACGGTTTTTCATCTTGAATCAATGCTGAGTTTCGGTTTAGTCATTGCTTATTTCGGATTATTTCTGACAAAACTTCATAATGTGCAGACATCCACGTGATAGATTGATGATTTAGTTTTATAGCATACGTTGCTTACCAATGTGGTTCCGGTAAAGCCTGACATGTTATAGAAATTGTGAAATATTTAATATCAATGGACAATACCAGGAAATGGGAAAACAAAATCTCATGGCAAAAATGGAAGGCAAATATAGTAGAACCGTGAATACTCTCCGAATTAACTTTGAATGACCAATACATGAAAGATCGTCTTACAACTATTTTGGTATGAAACATCCTGTATAATTCTGTAAAATTTATAGGGATAAGAAATAAACACCATATTTGATGCGTATATAGCAACTCAAGACATGAACAATCACCAAAAATATAGATTAAAGCACCGAAATAAATTATTTATTAAATTACCGTCCTATAGGTCAGCATCCATTGACATATTAATGCGCTTTCATTTGCACTTGCGCGATAGCGCAACGGGTCATCTAGTTCACTATAAAAATTGTGAGAATTTGTTATTTTTGTGTAGCCTAGAATATGGAGCAGTTTGTATTGAGATTTTACATCATAGGCTCTCTCTAGAATTTTGATTTGGATTTTTTTTAAAACTTTGAGATACAAATTGTTTATGTGTGCAAATAAAGGGCCATGTGTAGTTCGGCCTCCGTCTTAAGTTTTTCGAAAATACCACATTACTTCCTTTGTTTTAATAAATAGGACTTATAATTTTATTCAAAAGTCATATAAGGCTGCCTCGGTATATATCTTCTGCAACAAAAACATTGTTCAACACGAGCTAGGCGTGCACTAGGCGCTCCTTTCCTACTCTGCCCATCAATGCTCACGATTATTACACGCACGAAATAACCGATGAATATTCCTCCTCACAAGCAAGCACCTTCTTGCGCAAAGAGAAACTGAAAAAGATGAGGCGCCGAGCTGAGCAAGTAGCTAGTGGAGACGGGAGCACTACGATCCAGTGATCCACACCATTTCCTGCCCTGAAGCCAGAAAAAATCGACCTAAAAAACCTCCAACATTTTCGCAAAAATAAAGCATGAAAACAAAATAAATCGAGGAACAAAAAAGTAGAGTAGAATGTGAGACCTGCATAGGGTGAACCCGGAAAGGCAGAGCCCTATTTTACTTCACCGCGGCCGCGCGGCCCTTTGTGTTGTGTGGCCTCCGTCTCCTGTTATCCCTTCTCCTTCCTCCCCGGCTCACCCCCGCGCGCCTCCCTCCTCCCCGGCAAACCCCCCGCCGCCCGCCGAATTCGCGCGCCGCCGGAGCCCGGGCCGACCCCCCAGCCGCCGGCCGCTGCGCCGCCGATGAGATTGGCCGCCGCCGCGGCGCCATGCAGCCCCCGACGGCCGCTGTGACCACCGGTACGCCCCCCCGACCCCTCCTCCCGGAACCCGGTCCAGTTTCCGCTAGGTTTTGGGCCTCCGGAGCCTGACGTTTTATTTTTGGTTGTGCGCGCAGCGTCGTCGCTGGACTGCGCGAGCTCCTGCAGGTCCTCCCCCACCTGGAAGCGGGGCGGCGGAGGCGGGAGGCCCTACGAATGCAGCGTCCTCTCCTGCGCCTGGAACGCCCCGCGCGCGCTCACCGGCGCGCTCGCCAGCACCGCGCAGTGCTCCTCCTGTAGCCACGCCGAAGGCCTAGGCGCAGGGAGGCGGCGAGGGCGGCCGCGCCAGAGTAGCAACAACAACACGGTGAGTTGCTTCCTGCCCGTTTAGAGATTCTCTGCTACATAACCGTGCTGTTGACACAATTTCGGAGTATTTGTGCTACCTAGTACTCTAGGTCTAACAACTTAGTGGGAATGGATGTGCGCTTATTACTAGTGGGTTGCCCCATTTTGGTGGAGTTAGTGAAACTGCTCTAGCCTCTAGTTGCGAAATATCAAAACCGTCAAATACGTGATACCTCTAGAATTTAGGTCAGGGGCCATCGTCAAGTACCTCGTTGCAAGGAAAACCTACATCTGTACGACATGATATCTCCTTATTACATGTTCCGTTATTATGTATATCCGTATATGTTCCGTCAACAAACACATCTAGTACAAATTTCTGTTGAATATATTAAAAAATTACTTCCCTATGGACATATGTGTGCTGTAATCAGTAATCACCCTATCTAGATCACCTCTCTTAAGATAACATATTACTAGTGTTTTTAAGACGACATATTAGTAGTATTTTTAAGATGACATTATGTTTTTTTTTTTTTTTGAAATATACTGATTACTTTTATGTGGTCAAACTGAGTACTTTTGTGTTTTAGGTGAGTAGGTTTGATTGCACGTGTTTTCTTAAATGCGATAAATCTGGTAACGGAGGGAGGGGGTTGGTATTCCTTGGAGCAATGGGGCTAATATCTTGTTTCATTTACACCATAATGAAAGCATGAAATTCTAAAGAACCTGAGCCAGTGGAAATGTACATATATCGAGAAGCTAAGACACATGTCTATCCAGAAGAGCATGTTCTTAGCTACCGCAAACTACAGGTGCATTATACAACAGTGCAGTGGCGGATCTAGGTTCATAGTATTGGGAGTGCCACAGGTTATATGAACATCACAACTTCAATACTCCCTCAGGTTCAAAATAATTGCCTAAAAATGGATGCATCTACCCACTAAAACATGTCTAGAATTGTAGATACTCCTACATCTATTTTTGGGCAATTATTTTGAACTAGAGGGAGTACATTTACTCAATTTTTGTGAAGATTACATACCGATAGTATATTTTAGTGTAATTACTATCACAATTCCAACAAATAGTGTTAAATTATGTAAATGCCTAGTGTATTATACTATTTTGGTGTAGACTATTTTGCATTTTTGAAGGGGGTTCCATGGGCCATGACACCCCCCACTACATACGTCTCTGTAACAGTGGTGCTACTTATCACGAAATAGTTAATTTTGTGAGTTTCTAGCATCTCACACCGAAAGTTGGTCACTGTGTACATTGGTTACATCTGAAATGTTGTAATGATTTCAGTTAGTGCACACCACCTGGGGAGAAGACATCAACAATGGAAAGCTGGGTCATGGTTCATCGGCTAGTTTTGTTTCCTCTGGAGAAAAGTTCAGATCTTGGTCAACCCATGTGAATCCTGCGTGGAGGGTTTCCTGCCATTCGTCATCTGATCAGTTCAGCCTTGTTTCTCCAGAAACGTTGTGGGAGGTGTGTCATTCAACCACAAAGCTCAATACTCTTTGCTCAATTTTGGTGCATATTTAGCTTATACTACTCGTGCTCACCAAGGATTACGAGTCGAGGAGTCGAGCCGAGTCGTTGGGGTACCGACTCATAGACTAGTCGACATGTACTTCAGCAGTAGCTAGTACAAAGTAGTGCTCACATGCCTCTTATTATAAACCAGCTGAAGATGAACTATTAATTGTTTTGCTCTATCATCATTTTAGTTTGCTCACTGCTTTATGACCATTTCATGATCAGATTTTAACAGTTAGAATATTAGCAATCTCTACATAACAATTAACTCAAGGAAGTCAACAATAGTTTCATGCCTGGGTGTAACACCACATGTTCTTCCTTGTTACACTTCATAATATTTAACAAAAGGAAGCAATGACTTCTTCAGATTTCTTGGTTTCTGTTCAAAGCAAGATTGAATTTGTCTATTGCATGTTATAATTGTTAATACTATTACATGACAGAGTCTCAGACCAGCTATCTCATACCTTCAACCAGAAGAACTGAACTTTGTACATGACGCTCTTAAGGTAATCTATATTTGATATTGTTCTTCCACGTGGCTTCCAAATACTGTTCTAGTACTGACTCCTCTGGGAGGGCATCAAGAGGCTGCATCATGATAGCTTATGGTCTTATGCAGTTAGCATATGAAGCACATAATGGGCAGAAACGCCGGAGTGGCGAACCCTTCATCATTCATCCCGTTGAAGTTGCTCGCATTCTTGGAGAGCACGTGAGTAGTAGTATATCATTGTAACTGTAATGACGTATTTTCTCAAGTTTCCCTTGTATGAACATAATGAAGTTAGGTTTTTCTGTGCTCCATGGATATAACTAGGAACTTGACTGGGAATCAATTGCTGCTGGTTTATTGCATGACACTGTTGAAGATACTGACATGGTTACTTTCGAAACAATACAAAATGAGTTTGGGGCAACAGTGCGCCGTATTGTTGAAGGGGAAACAAAGGTATACTTTTATCTCACATTTTCATGTTTTCTAATTGTGTGCTATAACTGTAAAACTTACACGATTTAGGTATATTGACTTCAAGGGAATCATAAACCTGTTTATGAAAAATACAGGTGTCTAAGCTAGGTAAACTTCAATGCAAAAATGAGGGTAGTTCAAAACAAGATGTCAAAGCTGAAGACTTAAGACAGATGTTTCTTGCAATGACAGAAGAGGTATTTTCCCGAGATATACTGTTTAATTGCCAGCAGTTTTAAAGTATTTAGTACCCCCTCTGTCCCAAGATGTAAGGCGCCCAAGAATTAGTTAATAGTCAAATCTTATTAACTTTGACCAAATATTTAGGAAAAAAGTATCTACATCTACAATATTGAATGGACAACAACAACATCAACAACATCAAACCTTTTTCCCAAACAATATTGAACGGATAGGTTAAGAAAATATACTTTATGGTGAATCTATTGATATCGATTCAGTATTGTAATTGTTCATATTTTTGTGTATAAACTTGATCAAACTTTGAAAACGTTGACTTTTGAGTAATTCTTAGACGCCTTACTTTTTGGGACGGAGGGAGTAGTTTCCTAACAAATGAATGAACAATCTTCTGCAGGTTCGTGTAATCATTGTGAAACTGGCAGACAGGTTGCATAACATGCGTACTCTTACACATATGCCTCCGCACAAGCAGGTAAGTTCTTATTTCCATTGGTATAAGATCTAGCTATAACTCAGTTTCACCTTATTGTAAGGACTGCCCTTTCCAGTATGCGATAGCCATGGAGACGCTGCAGGTCTTTGCACCCCTAGCAAAACTGCTTGGGATGTATCAAATAAAGGTACGTGATGCGTACTCTATAAGATAATTTCATTATGATAATGCTTCTTTTATGGCGGGAGGATATCTAGTGTTATAGCCTATGATCTGATACCATGAACCCATCAGCGATGGATCTATAAGGGTAGGCCATAATCAACTCACTGATTTGCATCACCTCACCTGGAACATTCGGTTTTGTCCCTTTAAAGTATCTCATCCTTGCAATATCACCTCAACTCTGGCTCCCCATTCATCCAGAATCCCCATCCACGTCCCATTCGAGTTCTGGAATAACTAACATAAGTGCCTAACTGGAAATTTATAGATGTGCTAGTAAATAGTTTTGTATTGGGAAAAGGGGCACATATAATACCTTAAGCTACAGAGATATTTGGAGCAGATATTTGGAGTAAACAGAAGGAAGAAATCACGACCAATGGCGTTGAACAATACTTGCTGAAGAGGCTTCGATAAAGGCAGGGTGTTTTCTGCATGTCCGCCAATAAGGGACTGAACATCACCAGGATATAATCCTGTTGCTACATGCAAGATCAAATGGCCCATGTGCCATGTATACAATTGTATAACTTAAGGCCTCATATCACTAGGAACGTTCTCTTACTGATGTGTTGTTTCTGAGCAGTGCATTCTACTTTGCTTGTTACCAATGTCTCTTGCAGTAGGCCTGCTATTTAAGAGATAGAAGCCTTCATGTTTGTCTATAAAACTGGAAGTTGGACAAGTGGTATAGTTTGATTATTGTGGATATGGAAATTATCAAGCTAGTCTTAGCAACTGTATCTGTATGATTGTCGTACAACCTTGTTCTACCAAACATGATTTCAATCTCAATTTCTTACTTTCAAGAACATCAAGGGCTGTGACCTCCTATTTAATATGCCTTTGACTCTCTTGTGTTACACTTTCAAAAGTTATTCTGGAATTACTTGAAGGAAAATTCGATCCTAGACATTTTGCTTTTACCTCTGTTGAATGGCAGATTTCACTTATTTCACCACAAACTTGCTTATACACATGTCTTGGGGAGCTCTCTGTTGACCTTCAAGTCCAATTGCAAAACTGGGCATCCAGCTCCTTGATTCCTTTTTAAACCCGACCGTTTTTTCCTCTGACAGTGGTTTTTGGGGACTTCAAATGACTTACCGCCAAAGCTAAGGGACCAAACAAATGTGTTTCCCTTCATCTTTCTAATAAATCAGATGTTTATATAGGAGTATATTGTATAGTTTTAAAAAGTGTTTCCTTATGCTAATTCTTTTGATGTGGCATACTCCATGTAATGATATAATGTCTATGCTAAAGTAGCCTGCTGATTCTTAACTTTTGTGGACTATTAGTTCGTTGGTTCTTCCATTTGATGACTAGCACTTACCATTGCAGTCTGAGTTAGAATATCTGTCCTTCATGTACATGAATCCTGGTGATTTTGCTGAACTAAGGAAAAGAGTTGAAGACATCTTCAAAGCCCATGAACAAGAATTGGAAGAGGTACTATTTCGATATAGCACTAACATGTTTTTGCATGTAGAGGTGATGCTGTTTCTTTATTATTTTGAGATCTTCAATTCCAGGCAAATAGAATCTTAAAGGAAAAAATTGCTGAGGATCAATTTCTCGACCTTGTGAGTGTCGAAACAGAAGTGCGCTCTGTCTGCAAAGAAGTTTACAGGTAAGTAGAGCAGACATGCTGTTCCATTAAGTTAAAATAAGTAATCTCTTTAGACTTGTCCTTGCCTCCTTGGTTAAAGTAAATCGGTTTTTCTTACATGAGGATATTTAGACTGCAGAGTCTCCACTTTAATGCTATGTCTGCTTAGTGATGTATTTTTGGTAAGATGCTGATGTGCTCAGCTAATTTTCTTAATAATACTGATCAGTTCAGTTCAAATGAGGCATACTAGTCGCTGCGCAATTTCTTGGTTTAGATGTTATAAAGAAGAAAAAATAAACTGTTTTTGCAACTGTGTTGGATTACTGACAAAGCATCAGTTCACAATGTGTCACAGTTACAGTCCTTACAAAATGCTGCATAATTATTTATTCATTGTCTTCTCATTTGCATTGCAACAAAAAAGTAGAACAATGTGTGGCTTTATTAGAAGGTATTTATTATGGCTGTAAGTTTGAAAATAGCAGTAAGTTTGTTTCTCTTATGGGTTGTTTATTATTTGGATAATCTTGCAGCATTTACAAAACCGCTCTCAAGTCCAAGAGTTCAATAAATGAGGTAAACCAGGTTGCTCAGGTACGATGTTCTCAATATCTTTACATGTGATTATCGATGCTCAGTTTTATCATTCTTATGGATGTCTTAAAAACATGTCTTTATATTATTGGCTCAGCTGCGAATCATCATAAAACCAAAATCCTGCAATGGCGTTGGGCCACTCTGCACCTCACAACAGGTAATATTACATACCATGTATTAACTTGTTTATGCAGTTAATTTATCACTGACGTGCCAAGTATCTTCGATTCAATTCAGATATGCTACCATGCTCTTGGTCTTGTTCATGGCATATGGACACCTATACCTCAAGCCGTGAGTTATCTGCTTTATGTTATTCAATGTTGTTTTGACCTATGATGCGTTTATCATTTTTCTAAAACTCAGCTATGTCGACAGGTTAAAGACTACATTGCAACTCCAAAGCCTAATGGCTATCAAAGTCTACATACTACAGTAATACCGTTTTTAAATGAGAGTATGTTTCATTTGGAAGTTCAGGTAATGTTGCCTATTTTCTGCGAAATTTAAACTAGAGAATTCAACCATAAGATTTATTTTAAGATATGAATAACTTTCGAACCGTATTTCAGATAAGAACAGAAGATATGGATCTGATAGCGGAAAGAGGCATTGCTGCACACTACAGTGGAAGAGGGGTAGTTTCCGGGCCTGTGCGTCCAGGAATATCTAGTGGAAGAAATTTAGATGGGAAAGTGATCTGTCTTAACAATACAGGCTTTGCTCTGAGGGTATATATTTTCTTACTTAGTATAGTGGCACTGATTTATTGAAGCTTGCGCTTCACACTTTCTTATTATATCTCTTTATTTAAGAAGTCCTTAATTGACTTGTCTTCTTTGATAGATTGGTTGGCTCAATGCAATCCGTGAATGGCAAGAAGAGTTTGTTGGTAACATGAGCTCTAGGGAATTTGTGGATACTATCACCAGAGATCTTTTGGGAAGCCGTGTCTTTGTTTTTACACCTAAAGGCGAGGTAATTACTGAACTTGGAACAGAAAATGTATTTTGCTTGGGTCAGTCACTTGGCTAACTATGTTTTCATTCTCAGATTAAAAATCTGCCTAAGGGGGCCACTGTGATCGATTATGCATATCTGATCCATACGGAAATTGGAAACAAAATGGTAGCAGCAAAGGTTAGTTATGGAGAAATTAATAGTACAATTAAACAAATAATCATATATAAGGGTGCTCATGTTCTTCTTTTCAGGTGAATGGTAATCTAGTTTCGCCAATCCATGCACTTGCGAACGCTGAAGTAGTGGAGATAATAACTTACGATGTCAGTATTCTCACAGATTCCATGCTTTATTTTCCTATTACCATTTTGGCATATTTAGCAACTTTTG
Source organism: Lolium rigidum (assembly GCF_022539505.1). Lineage (NCBI taxonomy): Eukaryota > Viridiplantae > Streptophyta > Magnoliopsida > Poales > Poaceae > Lolium > Lolium rigidum. The sequence goes on along the minus strand of NC_061510.1, from coordinate 142,318,119 downwards.
ATTTCATATTTGGTAGAAATAGGCTTACTATGAAAACTTTGTGCTAACTGGAAGGCTGCGCTGAATATTAATTTCATACAATTGTGGTTCTGAAATTTTATTCCAGTGTATGACCATATTAGGCCTTGTTCGGTTAATCCCCTATGCAGGTGGATTGGGGTGTATTGAGGGGTATTTTGACTTGTTGGGGATTGAAACCACCTCAATACACCCCAATCCCCCTCAAATTAGCTGAAACCGAACAAGCCCTAATTAAGAAGTTTGTCTCGTATTCTTCTTTCACTTGTAGTTCAGCTACCAAATTGTTTACCTGCTACAGGAAAGCTATACTGCAGCAGTTTTATCGATGTACATATAGTATATCTTATATCTGGGTAAACTAGACTTATATGCTTTTTTTCTCTATTCCAGAAATTATCCAGTAAATATGCATTCCAGCGTCATCAGCAGTGGCTACAGCATGCAAAAACCCGCAGTGCTAGACACAAAATTATGAAAGTATGTCTCATCAATATTGATTTCTTACATTATTTGATGGCTGCAGTAACTAATTGTTTGCTTATCCAGTTCTTAAGGGAGCAAGCCGCTCTTTCTGCTGCTGAAATAACTGCGGAGGCAGTTAATAGCTTTGTCGCTGATCTTGAAGATGAAAGTGACAGTGAGCCGTTAATTCCAGCCACACAAAATGAGGACTACAGATTCAATTGGCAGAAGATATTAAGTCCCAACAAGTTATCCTTTGCAAATAAAAATATTGATGGTTTTTTACCTGTTAACAATGTTCACACTCCAAAGGTTAATGGGAAGCACAACAAAACTGTTAAGGAACTGGGCATAAAAATTAATGGCTCAACAATTCGGGGTGATAGCTCCACTGGGTTCATGCACCCTGGCATCTCTGCCTGTACGGAGGTTTTCGCTAGTTTGGATCATTGGAAATGTGGTAAAATTTCTTCCTGGCACAATACAGAAGGCAACTCTATCCAATGGCTTTGCATAGTGTGTGTTGATCGTAAAGGTATTACTCGTTTACTATCTAACTATTTTCTAAACTGAATATATAAGATTAATGTCTCTCTACCCTCAGAAGTGTAATAGGAGTACTAAGGTTCACTGCAACTATGCTAATCTCAACTTTGTGCACTTTATGCATAACTGTTTGCCATGTTCCTTAACCAGACTAATCTAATGTACATTCTGTCGCTTCCTTGCTGTAGGCGAACACATGAATTATTTGACACATCAGTTAACTTGTACCCCCTCTGTTCAGTAAAATAAGCCATTTTCTTAAAGTCAAACAATGTAGAGTTTGACCAAGCTTATAGAGAAATGTATTGAGAATTATGAGGAGTGGTGTTTTGGCACATGGGAGCATATGCTCCCTTTATTTTGAAATGTATGTTACACATGTTTTAAAATTTCAAAAAAGTTGAAACGAAAAATTGGTACGTACATCTTCACATGTTACACGCTCACAAAGTAGTTTCATGAAAAATCGACTTGTCGTGCGGCTTGTGTAAAAAAGGAAAAATTCAATGCTTAAAATAAGGCTTTTCAGAAGACAAAATTTCTCTTTTTTATATAGACCACAAAAAATATTGATTCCTCGCGAAACTTGACGAACACACGTATATTATGAAGATGTACATGTAGAATTTTTTGTCAAAATTTTTCGACAGTTCGAACATAATTTTTTGGTATAGGGAGCATATGCACCCGGGAGCCGAATTGAATTTCCGTATATAGATATAATATGAAAATGTATGTCATGATGTATCTGATGACATTGATTTGGTATGTTAGATGTTGATATTTTTTCTAAAAAGTTGGTCAAAATTTACATAATTCGACTTCTGAAAAAAATTATACGCCTTATTTTATGGAACTGTGGTAATAGTATCTGTTTTCTTGCAACTTCTTATGGTTCTATGTTGTTGTTGAGCTTTCACTACAAGCATTAGTAAAACCATTTCAATTAGTATTTTAAATGCACAGGGATGATGGCAGAAGTTACATCAGCGTTAACAGCTTGCGGAATTACCATATGTTCTTGTGTGGTAAGTGGACGGGGCTTCCCTCAATGATTTTAAATATTCATTTTTTCTGTGTACTCAAGTTAGTTATGAAGTAACAACACATCATTTTTCTTAGTTTCCTAACTTCTACTAATCCCCCAGTCCTTGTAATTGCATTCGGCAATGTTTGACCATGTAAGCTGTGCATTACAGGCAGAAAGAGATAAACGAAGAGGAATGGGTGTGCTCTTGTTCCATTTCGAGGGCACTGATGAGAATGTGGTACACTCCCATCGCTGACTTGTATACATATTAGTGTTTGAGTTCTTTACAAGTGTATTCAACCTAAATCACAATGGCAGGTCAGTGCATGCTCCAGTGTTGAGATGATTCTTGGTGTTCTTGGATGGTCTGCTGGGTGTAGCTATAACCCGTTGGGTGTTCTTGAGTGCTAGTGCATTTCAAGCAATCATGCTGCATAGTGCACCTTGATCTCCACCAAAACCGAGACAATTTTGGAAGCACTAACGATGAACCTGTCACTCGATGTTCTAGGAGCAGTCAGATCCGGATGATGAACAGGCAACCTTTGGGTTTGTCAAAGCAGACAGAGTGGCAGCAGGGGGGAACTAGAACCAGATGGTACCATGCTTCATTCTGGAAGCGAAAGAGTGTACATAGCTGAGCGAGTAGTAGTATACTTTAGTGCAGGGGTTGGCTGGGTTTATAAAAGAAGCCTTCAAAATAAAGGCTGTCGCTTTCTCTCTCTTTTTTTTTGCCCTTCGGTGGGTTGCATATATTAGTTGCGTACTCAAATGTGTAGCTAGAGTTTTGACCTGGAATGCCAGTGCCTCAAATTTTGCCCTCGTTATACTCATGAATATGATGTACTACTATGGTTGATGTGAACTCTTGAAGGTTTCGCTCTTTAGTCAGTAGGCTTGCATAAATAATAAAAGAACGATGAATGGGATGGTAATGATCAATATGAATCATATGATGGGAGAAAGAAAAGCAAGGCCAACAAGTGGAGCAACAATTCTGTTCCTGTATGCATCAGGGAGGTCTTCTCGAGATAGCGGCCAGACTTCAGACATAACTTGCCAAAGCTGGCGGGCATGGGGGAAAAGCATAAACACATGAAACTAGTCTTCATCTTCCATATCACACACTGGACAAAGACTCAGTGTTGCCACTCCTCGCCAAGTTGGCTTGTGTTGAAATAGCATTGCAACAGATCTTTGACGCCAGCATTTTCATTTTAGGTGGTACCTGGCAATTTCATATGCTCGTCCTGTTTGGCCTCGCTCCGTCAGGGCTGTGCACTCATGGCCCCTTGGTCTTGCCTCTGCATGCTTGCATTCAGAGCTAAGCAAAATATGCCTCTCTTCTCTGAGTGTCAGGCTATGAAGTTCACTGTCGTTGCGGCTAGAAGTCTGAATTTTGAGTGTCTCCTTGATATCTTCTTGCACGGAATACTGCTACAGGCGTTCTGTGTTCCAAGAACCATCTGGCTCAAGAAATTCTGCCACCCAGCGATACCTACAGCGCCCTTGCGGTGATCGCGAGACGTGGTTGGCATCCTTGGGGATCCACTCACGCCAGGCGCTGATTTGTGCACCATTATCGACCTACCAGATTACCCCCTGTTTAAGCAGTCCGGGTCCTTACTCAATTGCGTGCCAGGTCGTCGGTCCATGAACCATTCCCCGTGAAGACCGTGTCGATCAGGGACCAGTAGGGAAATATTTGGCTTTGAAGCACAGAGTGTTTGGATACTGAATAAGCCTCCAAGCTTGACGCGTAAGCAGTGCTTAGTTGAAGAGACGCATGTCTCGAAAGCCAACAGTACCATTGTTTTTCTGACGCAGCGTTTTGTCCCAGGCAGCGCAATGTGTTTTTCTCTTTCCATCCTCCTCATCCCACCAATATATCCTAGTCATTTTCGTGAGCACATCACATAAGCCAAGGGAAACTTGAAGACACTCATAACATATACCGGGATGGCCTTGACAATTTTTTTTTCGAGAATACACCCTGAAAGGTGTATCAATCACATAGAAAAAAATCAAAGAAAGCAAATTCGCGCTAGGATAGCCTTGACAATTGCTTTGATTAGAATCTCCTTAGCGACATATGATTTGTGATTGTCATCCCACTCCACAAGGCATTTAGCTTATTTGGCCTGCTGACTTTGGAATTTGCCTCTACACATTCTCCCACCTCGTGTTGGTAATCCAAGGTATTTAGTCTCAAAAGTTTCTAGTGTCACTTGTAATATTCCTTTAACCCCCACACGCCTAGCAAGGGAACAAGAGTTACCAAACATGATACAGTAGAACATTTCCTAGGGTTGATTAGTTGTCCGTGCTGGAGGCATAGAGATCCAGTACAGCCTTAATTCTGGACGCTTGCTCCCTTCGTTCTTTGAAGAACGGTAAGCTATCATCTGCAAAAAGAAGGTTAGATTATCCAGGAACACGACGGCAGATTTGAACAGGAACTGGCATAGAGTTATGTTTAGTCACGTGTTTAGGCCTGCAATATTATTATCGCTAGGACCTTGTTGCGTTTGAGTTATACCTGATTCAGTATTGTTGATTCATGTTGTCTGCATAACACACACGTTTTCGCGGGACTTTCCAAAACATCAATACGAACTTAAACTCTAAAGCAACACGTATTAGCATTACCTATGCGTCTCCGAAACTGAACGGCTGCCGCCTAGCCGGATCCCGAAACGAACACACGTACCCCGCTCTCTCCTCCTATAAGAAGGCGGCCTACCGCTCGGGCCAAAGCCAAGCAACCTGCCAAAGACGTTCTGCGAATCGACCTGACCGCCATCGGCCATCGCCATGGCATCCAAGTGCTGTGTGTGCACGTCCTTGGTTGCGGCCGTCTTTTTGGTCGGCTTCGTGCTCCTTTGCGTCTCCGCGGTGCCCAGCAGGGACTACGGCGTCACCGTCGACTCCGTCTCCGGCCTCGACCTGCCGCCGTCCAAGGACCTCGCGCTGGACCCGCGGTTCAACATCACCCTCCGCCTGGCCTCCAGCAACCCCTTCCGCCACGAGTGCATGGACGCCGACACGTACGTGCAGGTGTCCTACCGCTGCGTCCCGCTCGCCGCCAGCGCCGCCGCGCCGCACCGGCTCTGCGTGGGGCCCAAGAAGTCGACGAACGTGCAGATTGTCGCCGAAGGCACCGGCGTTCGCCTGCCGGGCTTCCTCATGGACAGCCTCGCGGCGGATATGCGGAGCGGGACGGCGGCGTTCGAGGTCAGGCTCAGGCAGTCTGGCAGCACCTGGGTGGCGTCGTGCGGGGCTAGGAGGGCCGGGGATGGCGGCGCTAGGTGCGGTGATGATTGGGACATGTGCACCCACCACGACCATACAAGCAGCAGCAGTAATCCGGTTTTCATCCCTCCTCCGATCTTCATACCTCCAGAAGAATAGTCGTCAAGTTTAACATGGAAGCCATGGAGATGCAGTCCGCGCAAGATCACTTATCAAGATGTGTTGCCGATGTTTTAGACTTAATTATAGGTTAACTTTCGCAAGTTTTTGTAATAATTTTGATTCAGATAATTTTTAATGTGTTCCGCTAAATTTTTATATTTTTTTCGAGAAAGTGAATATATTAATATCGCGAAGATTCCAATTACACCCAATCTCTGAATGCTCTAACAGCAATATGTATACACACAATCAAAAATGAAAGAATATTATAGAAAAGAAAAATCCTGCTATAATAATCTATTCTTGTAGCAGTGAACCAAACACCACCAAAACAACAACATGAATTCATATTGTCCAAAAGCCGACACCTCCGAGAAAGGGACGCGCCATCATCCACAGATCATCGGTTTTCACAACGAGAAAGTCCACGCTCACAAAACAATACTTTCAATATAGACATTGTCAGTCACAACTAATTTAGACTCTAAATTTCCTATGTTGTCGCCTCCACTTGCCGATGTTGCTGCTCCAAGTCACGAATCACCAAGGCAAAACCTCGTCACCACCAGGACGCGAACCACCATACCTAGTTCTCAGATCTCGGCTTCCATACCATGCATTCTTCGCGACTTCACCATGGAACTAAAGACATATCCCACGATGACAACAAATTGAAGACCTTCATCGCTCCCTATGAAACCAAAAGGTCAGAATAAACATGGTTGGGTGCGACCAAATACCATCCAATTAGGCAATCTCCAGGCATGTCGTCCATTGGAGTTCGCCGGTGGAGCCTTCCGAAACTCGACACTGCGGCCAAATCAATGAAGACATGCACCAAGCATATATTCGTCATGTCGTGAGAGGGATCCTAGGACTGCCTCCTTTATTCAAGACGTGCCAACAACCCCCACGCCACCCGTCGAAAACCTGCAAGATCCTTCGCACCAAATAAACCATATTAGCAGCCTAGTGGGCTAGGCCAACAACGAGAAAGGTGACGACAGTGTAGGGTCGACCCCCACCGAATCCGGCCCTACCATGCAGCGAAGACCGAAGAGGGCCGGGGAGGCGGCACGGGCGGCCCCCAGATCGACATCTAGGGTTTCCATCACCACCCGTCCCTGCATCTCCACCCCGGGAGTGGACCTTCATCACAACCCCGACCAGGGGTGCCGCCTTGGTCATTGCACGATGACACGCTGGCCATCTCCGCCCCAGCAGCGTGGCCATCCCTCCCCACACCACCTTCAGCTACTGGGCCCACCGCCACCATGGAGAGGACTGGCGGCAGCGGCGGCATGAGGAGCAGGTGGCGGGGAGCTCTGGCGGTGCGTTGTGTCGCCCTGGGGTACGACATGCGGGGGTAGGAAACTCGCATCTGTGATTTTCAACTTCGTAAATGTTTATATATCTATGTGTTTAGCATCCCATGTAAGGTAGGTGTTAAATATTATTTTATGATGGTTTTACCGAAGTTTCCTATGCTATGTACTACCTCCGTCTCACCAAAAGTGTCTCAGCTTTGTTAAAATTTGAATGTATCTCTCTACTAGATTATGTCTAGATACATCGAAAATTTAACAAATTCGACCGGAGGGCCGAATAAGGAATGAACCAAACTGTGTGGGTCAAAAAAAGGAAGAATTTTTTTGCCAGGACCAAGAAACAAAAGTAAACTTTAGCCGGACCAAATAAGGAATTCTCTCGAAAATGAACCCCGAAAAAATTTCCTCTTGCTCACCTGCCACGAGGGGTTTAGACTGCATCGGAAGTAACCACATTGATAGCTAACACAACTAGTAATGTTGCTAGAACTACTATTACTTACGATTTCCCTTACACTAGTCGGTGGGGGTTTGGCAGATTCCATCGATCGCCATTTTTTTTTTTTTTTTTACATATGAGCTCATAGGATCTATGCATTCTTATCCAAATAATTTCATATTCATCACAAGTATGCAAAGACTATATATTTGTAATCACAATTTGAGCCACGGGGATGGATATTTGGTGTAAGCTATGTTACTCCAAAGAAAGACAAAGTCGGGGGTGGGTGGGATATGCTACACGGCCATTGTGGTAGAGATATATTCGGTACACATGTATTTCGTAATTTACAATTTGTAATTCATCTCTTACCTTATCTCTAGATGAGGTTTCTTGTCTTTCAAGTTTTATACCTTATATATACTCGAACATTAGTCTCAATACAACATCCATCATATTTGGTCAACCTCTCTCCTTCTCTATCATTCTACATGGAATCAGTCATAAGTTCTTGACCTAGCCGCCATGACACGCTACCGCGCCATGCCGCTCCCAGGAAGACCGATCTCCATGATCTACTCGGGGGGCCACGCAACCCGTAGGAGGGTTCGTTCGCCGAACGTTTGATCGGCTGCCCTTGAGTTTTTTTTCTCGATCTGTAGATCGATTTTTTTTTGTCCGCCGATCGCTCGACCGACGTTTTATTTTTTGATTTACCGATCATAGATAGGATTGAAGCATTCGAGGTCGAAGCATATTGAGGTACGTTATCATTGGATTCGAGATGTGTTGAATTCCAAGTAAATGCAGATTGAGAAGGTGCACATAGATGACAATGGGGTTGATAAATTGACCAAGGTGGTGACAAGAGGAAAGCTCAAGGTATGCCGTCGGCTCGCCGGAATGACCGTCGGTAGGCAGTGAGACTGATACGGGCATGAAGGCCGAGGCGAAGCCCAATTTCAGGACTCCACCTAGCTAGTTATATTATTTATTGTATTTTATATCTATGGTCATATGTGGGCCAATTAGGGTTTTTAATAAGATCGAGTTAGTGTTGGTTTGGGCCTGTCCAAACCAACTTAGGGAGGCCCACTAGGGCTGGCCGTCCACCCCCTCATATAAGGGCGGGTGCGGCTAGGTTTTAGGGTTAGAACTAGTTTGAGTTAAGTCTAGACGCTACCGCGTGTGTGCTTGGCGAAGCATCCCTCCGGGGACGACGCCGCCGTTTATCTATTATAGATGCTCCAGAGGTTCTTGTGTTCATCAAGGATTGTAGTGCTTTGGTCTTGAGGCATGGTGATCTCCATCACGTTGCTTGCTGGATTTATCCCCTACTTCAGGTTGCGTTCCGCGCGTAATTGGGAGTATCTATCTACCCGGATTCTCGCTGTGAAAGATCGGGCAACACCCTAGGAGGATATGTTGGGATTCCCTTATCATGTGGTATCAGATTTCTGGGTTGTCACGACGAGGTTGTGTTGATCGATCTCATCGGAACGGTTTGCATCGGAGGATATTTGCTCAAAGTTGAAGGAGGTTGAGGTGGAGGAAGTTTTGTGATGTTGGGGCGCAGTTTTTCCACCGTCTCGGGCAGTTTTTGCTGGCAAAATCGCAAATTTCGAGGTTTGGAATCGGGAAGAAGATGCAGTTTCGGACAACATCGGGTGCCCGGCTCGGCACACTGGCCCCACCACCGGCCCACCTGGCCCCAGGCATGGACAGACCGACCCCACCACCGGCCGGCCCGGCAAAAACCGGCATGGATGCCGGTGCACACCGGGACGATGTCCAGGGGGCTTCGCCCATCCGCCTGGTGCCCAGCAAGGCCAGACCGGCCCCCAGGCCGGACCAGCCGGCGCCCAGGCCAGACCGTCCGGTTCCCAGGCCGGCGCAACCATCTTTTAGACCGACGACTCAGCTATCCAGGCTGGCCATTCAACAGTCTGCCGTGACGGATTCGTTTCCAGGCGATGTTTTTGGCATACGGTGTTCGCGTGGCAAGAAGTCCAGTGTTGTTTTCAATGACTATCTTGACATTAGGCTGGTAATACAACGTCATGCATCCAATTTTCGTTGGTATCTTCACCATTTGGCGACAGTTGAGGAGTATGAAGATTGGGAAAAGAACATGTAACTGGGTTTCAATCGATGTCGCATATACAATGGGAACTTCAGTGGGTATGATGCATATGTTCTTTCTCACCGGCGTGTGGACGAGGAGTTAGACCATTGGTAGTGTGATGCGGTTGAAAGAGGAGAATTTGCTGGTACTTGGGAGGACTTCAAAAAAATTCTTCGTGATGATTTCGTGTTACCATATATGGATGCAAGTGAGCAGCCGTCCGGAGTTGTGCATGTGCAATAGAGAAAGTTGGCAAGTGCATAGTTCCTATTCAGGAGGTTGGTCCAGACAGTCACTGAGGGCAAGGTGATATCTTCAGAGGAGAAGGAACCTGGCTCTGATACCATGGGCACTACTGTGACTATGGAGGAGGATGTACCATTGAGTGTGCTGAATATGCAACTCAAGAAGGTACAAGATGATGCTTGCAAGAGAGTTGACAAGGGTAAGCGGTGGAGTTTGTTTCATACTCAGTGCATTATAAAGGACAAGGCTTGCAAGTTGATGATTGATGGTGGTAGCTGTACATAAGCAATGCGATGGTGGCAGCATTGGGGTTGTCAACATGGCGTCTTCCTGAACCTAAACGTCTTGAGTGGTTGAATATATGTGGTATGCTGAAGATTACTCATAAGTTGTGTGTGCCATTTACAGTAGATGATTATGTTGATGAGATAGAGTGCGGTGTGGATTGCTACTTGGACGTCCATGGCAGTATGATCGTAATGTGACAAATGCTAGGAGATCAAATACATATTATTTTATGCATGGTGGCAAATAGCGGACTTTGAAGCCTATGGGTGATGATTATATCAAGTCCGATGTGGAGTTGGTGGTACACAAGGAGAAGTTGCACAAGCCTAAAGTGCAGCATGAGGTGCATGATGTTCCAAGCGTCGATGTTGGTGATGTTTCAGCCATGCCTGTAGATGACAAGTCAGTTCTTGTTGGTGACAAGCCGGATGAAGCTAATCCTATTGTTGATGAAGATGTTGCAGCATGTGCTACAATTTTAGTTTGTGTTGATGCCAGTATACAGACTGATGATGTTTGTGCTGATGGTGTTTCATTACATGGGAGGAGTGGGAGGCGAGCGCGTCAGTGGAGATAGTGGGCAGCGGCACTACCGTGCTAGGAGTACTGCAGTCCAGTTTTCCACGACACCGCGGATGCATAGAGGCAATGATGGTTGTGTTCGACAACTTTTTTGCCCAAGCATTACTCGTTTGCAGGGTTGCACAAAGAGAGTTCATATTCAGCAACACAAGGTTCCATCAAAATCTCACAAGAATAAGTTATTGGCGCCGAAGTCCAAGCTCATGTGTAGAAGAAAGGAGGCGCCAAGTGTTGTATCGAGTCAAGCACGCTGAGAGGGAGGATGTGGTGTGGTAGGCATGCAAGACTTGAAGACGGCGAGGACGTGTGATGTTCATATCATGTCACCTTTTTCCAGAAGACCCTCACACATTGAGGACAACGCTTCTTGAAGGGGGGAGGATGATACGGGCATGAAGGCCAAGGTGAAGCCCAATTTTAAGATTCCAACTAGCTAGTTATCTTATTTATTGTATTTTATATCTATGGTCATATGTGGGCCAAATAGGGTTTTTATTAAGTTGAGTCGGTTTTTGCTTGGGCATGTCCAAATCAAGTTAGAGAGGCCCACAAGGGTTGGCTGGCCAACCCCCTCATATAAGGGTTGGGACGGCTAGGGTTTAGTGTAGAACTAGTTTGAGTTAAGTCTAGACGATATCGCGTGTGTGCTTGGTGAATCATCCCTCCGGAGACGGCGCCGCCGTTTATCTATTATAGTTGCTGCGAAGGTTCTTATGTTCATCAAGGATTGTCGTGCTTTGGTCTTGAGGCGTGGTGATCTCCATCACGTTGCTTGCTGGATTTATCCCCTACTTCAGATTGCGTTTCGCGCGTAATTGGGAGTAGCTATCTACCCGGGTTCTCGCTCTGAAAGATCGGGCAACACCCTAGGAGGATTTGCTGGGATCCCCTTATCAGAGACTCTCTATGATGAAGGGAGGGGGAGTTTGTTTGGCCGCATCCCCCCAGATGACATGTGTTAGTAGCCCAACATCATCCCATAAAGTCCAACGCGTATCAATCGTTGATCTAGGTTCGCATATAACCGTTGTGTTGCATCCTTGAGAGGTAGATAAGGAGAAAACCCTAGCCACCCTTGGTGGCTACGAACAGAGTGAGAGAAAGAGCAAGCAAGAACGTGGCTGCTGCTGTGAGAGGGTGAGAGAACACACTAGAACACCAACAAAGTGAGAAGAGAGGAAGAAGATGAAGGAAAGGCGATTTTTGTCCAGATTTCTAAGATATGATCGGTCTGTCTTCAAGCTGGTGTTTGGAGGCTCAAACGTTTTTGGATCGGCCCCAAACTCGTGAGCTTGTTCCTTACTTTGAGTACTTTAATCTGGTTAGCTGGTTTAAGATTTCGGTCAGTGGAGAATCAAATTTAAGAGTGGTGAAGTCAGTTTGGACTGCTGGAGTTTCAGCACAGAGCAGTTTTAGGAGATGAACTGGCAAACAGTGTCCAACTCAGCTGATTTTAGTTAGTATGTTGGGAACTCATATGTCTGCTTGTCTACCAAGTTTGGTGCTTATTGGATCTATGGTTTAAGACTAGTTTGCTGATTACCGAAGAGGACAGAAGTTGTGATATCTCTGCCTTGTTGTATCTTACCTCTGTGGTTGCTGTTGTTGCCGGTGGACAAGGAGGTGAAGTGTGTTGTAATCTCTATATGTTCTAGAGAAGACTCTGTACCTATGTTGCTCATAGTGAAGATTGCATGGACCGGTTGGTCCACACACGTGGTTTTCCCTCCTCACGTTGAGAAGGTTTTTCACGAAAATTCTTGTGTCAATTGTACGTGTGCTTGTGTTTGTTTTTCCGCTGCATCTATTGGTTGAAGCTATCCTCGAACTTTATCTTTTTCACATTGGAAAATTGTGATTGTGCCCCAATAGTGTGTTATTATTCAAGTTAATTTCACTACAACGAGTCTTTTTTTTCGAAAAAGGGGGAAAACCTCAGCCTCTGCGTCAATAGATGCACATAGCTTTTTTAATTTATTACAACGTTTTAAGTATTTAAAAGTTTCCAATCACGGAGATAGGGTTGATACATGTATCAACCATAAAAAAATTAAAAAGCAACATGAAGCTATCCATTTCGCAATCTACTAATATGACGTCACCCAGTAGTCTGGAAATAGAAGTCATGTGTAACCGTTAGAAGACGGTCGCATCCAGTAACAGTAGGCTCCCGCTGATCCATCGGGAGAAGGTATGCCCATTGTTATATCCAATGCGCAACTCGTTAGATAACCTGCGAAAAAATAGTATCCTTCTATTCCGTTAAAACTAATGTCATTCCCACTCGTCCAAATAGACCAACATAAAACTGATACACTAATTCGTATCCTAGTTCTATCATTTTTCTTCACCTCGTTCATCCAATTACAAAACATATTAGTAATGTTAGCAGCGGTGGTATATTATAAGTGAGATAAATCATATACCAAACTATTTTAGCAAAAGGACATGAAAGGAATAAGTTGTACAGTTTTCTAAAGAATCACATAAATAACACTTTTGACACCCATTCAAATTAGGTTTAGCCAAATTATCTTTAGTGAGCAACACTTTATTATTAACCACATGAATTTTTTATTTTGAGAGGAATTTTTAATTTTCATAAATATTTAAGTAAAAATCTGGTATGACCATTCATTAAGTCAAGATACATAGATTTGACCGTAAATCTCCCCGAATCAGTAAATCTCCACACGAACTTGTCCGGGTTATTGGACAGTTGCACTGTCATTAACCATTGACATAAATGTATCCATTGATTCTATTTATGATCATTTAAGGTCCTTCTAAAACCAATACCTAGTGGCGTTTGAGCTAACACATTAGCCAACATAACATTTTTCCGCTGCACTATGTTATATAAGGATGGGTATTGTTGCGCTAAGGAAGTATCACCCAACCAAATATCCTTCAAAAAACGAACGGATGATCCATTTCCATCTTTAACCCGTGCTGAAAAAATCGCTCTTAACTTGCATAAGGCCCTTCCAAAAAGAGGAATCAGTAGGCTTAACTTCCACTATAGCGAGTCTAAGGTGGTCCGCTGCCCCTCCCTCCCGCACCCCCAACCCTAACCCAACTCCCGCCGCTGCCGGTGGCGCAGCTGGGCAAAGCCCGCGGGGGTGGCGGTGGCAGCGGATCTTCCTCCTGCTGCGCTGCGTGGCGGCGGCCAATACCCTCCTCGACGCTCGTGTGGCTGGCGGTGATTGGCGGTGGCCAGGTCCTCGATCTACGCTGATGCATCTCCCCGCCTCCCATCGGTGAGAGGTGCTGGGCTGGGCTTCTCCCGCGGCATGAGGTCGCCCGGGGCAGCAACCCTGGGTTGGATGGTAGAGGCGGCCCTCTTCTTCGCCGGAGATGGTTGGCCTGAGGATGGTGGTGGTGGGTCTTTCGATCTGTCACCGAGTCCAGGCGGCGAGGTGGGGAGGCGTGGAAGCCGGCGATGGCTGAGGAAGGCATGAGCATCCTGGTTGTCGCCGGTGGAGGGCCGGACAGCTGCAAGGCGTTTCCCATTCGCTTGGTGTCGCCGCTTTGCCATGGCTGGTCTGGGATGGTCGGCGGCGTCGGGGCCCCACCTGAATAATGGTGGTGGTCCTAGGGTCTCTCTTGTGCGAAGGTGAAGACCTACCTGAGGCTTGTCCGTCTAAATCTGGCTGGAGTGATGAGTTCCGGAAGGCTCCGACGACCAATGTAACAGTGCACCTTATGCCTGGAGTTCGCTGGATCGGGTGGTATTCGGTCATGCGCACCCATGCGCGTTTATTCCGACCGTTTGGTGTTGGAGGGAGCGGCGTGAAGCTTTGTTCTGTGTTGTCATCAGATGACATTCTAGTCCATGGTTAATCAGAGGGGAATATCGCGAAGGCCGGATTGGGAGGACTAGCAATGGAGGTTCGAGTCTCTGTGTTGTTGAGGGACTTGCTTGGTGTTCTGGGTTTCGCGGTAGCAATATTAAAGTGGGGGCGGCAACACATGTGAAGTTTAGAGTTTTACCTTTCAGGATGAAAATCCAAGGTTTGACCTTAATTGGTTGTGTCTGGCAATGATCTTGTTGAAAGCATTGTTTTGAGAGCGGAGACTATCTCCAGGGTGAAAACCTAAGATCTTTTGATTGGACGATGATGACGCTTGTGCACTGTTCCCTTCTTGGAGGTGTCACTGATGAAAAGCCTGGATTTCAGGTGTTATCTTGGTGGTGGTTGTACTGTTGTTGGTAGGTCTGAAATACCGTAGCGGGACTTCTTTTTCTTCTTTTTGGCTGTGTATTCGTACTAACATTAGGAGCGTTATTGCAGAGGCTGGATGCTATTGGTATCTACCGATATATTCCGTTTATTGAAAAAAACTATAGGGAGTTTAAAAAAACATCCACTGTGAAAGGCCTAAAAAAGAACGAAGAGTTCCTTAAAAAAACGAAAGAGGCTGGGTTGGTTGGGTAAACCCCGTGTCATACGCGCAGCAATTGTCGCGTTCGAACCGAATCCGAGATATAGTCATGCACTTGCAAATAAATACCCCCAGCCCAGGCCAAGGGTCTAGAGGACCAAGGCCATCGCGTTCCGTCGGGCGTGCCAAGGCCACGAAGGCCATGGAGATCCCAACGGAATTGCTGCACGAGATCCTTCTGAAACTACCGACCAAGGACGTCGCCCGCTGGTGCTGCGTCTCCGGTCTGTGGTGCAGAACCGTCAGGGACCCATCCTTCCGCGGCCTCCACGCCGAGGCTAGCCATGTCGCCGCGCCCTTGCTCGGCCGCGACGTGGAGGCTCTGGTCGTCTCACAACACGAGGCTCCGCACGGTGGCTGCGCGGAGGCCAGCGTCTACCGCGTTTCTTCTTCGGCGAGGCCCATGTGCCGCGTCGCCAACCCCAGCGGCTACCGCCTCGCCAACGTCTGCAACGGCCTCCTCTGCTTCGCGTCCTGCACCGACGGCGAGGCGCCGGCGGTCATCTGCAACCCTGTCGACGGCGAAAAGCTGGCGCTCCCCATGGCGCCTCCGCTCGAGGCCCCCGACCAGTCATGGCGACGACCTCATTTCGCCTTAGGATTCAGCCCCTCCACCAAGGAGTACAAGCTGTTCCGCCTCTCCTCCTCGACGACGAACCAGGACAGCTACGTGCACGTTTACACGCTCGGCGACGACAGTGCCGGGTGGCGCCAACACCCACACATCCTCCAGCACTGCCCGATGTACGGCTTGCCGCCGGTGCTCGTCAACGGCAAGCTGTGCATGGTGACCAACAAGCCGTACCAGCGCGATGGGTGGCCGAATAGAATACTGGTGATGGACGTGGCGAGCGAGACGTACCGCACGTACCGGCTCCCGAATCACAGGGAGGGCGATCTCCCGCCGGTGAATGTGCGAGTGAACCCCTTTGAGCTGCACGGGCGGCTGTCCGTCGCTATAAACATCCTCGACTGGGATCAGCCCGAGCTCCAGGTCTGGCTCTTTCCGCCATGGGACAGGCTTCAGGCCACCAAGGACGACGACGACGACGACAACCTGTACTGGGATCGGTGCTACAGCTTCCGCCTAGATGCCCCCAGCTCTCCGGGGTCCGACTTGTTCCGTCATCGTCGTTGCAGCGACAACCTGAAAAGGGCCGCGTGGCTCGACGGCGACGAGATGCTATGCTACAGGCTGGGCGACCACCTGTACAAGTATGACACGAGGAGGTACATGCCGGCTTCCAACTTTGGTTTTCTGCCATGGAACCAAAAGCTGCAGCTCTGGGGGGCTCTGTCAGTAAGTTCAAACTTCTACGGAGGCTACCGTCCCACCCTGCTCTCGCCTCTTGTCTTTGCACCGACGGTGCCATCCCAAGTCGAAGAGTGGAAGAATGAACAAGAACTCGAGGAAAACACAGCAATATTATGTGTACCGCAATGCCCTAAATTAAAACGGCATAGCTCTCCAGTTGATCACAAGGATGAGCCAGCTACCAAGAGGATTTGCTGCAGCATCGTTGATCGGCCCTGTAGGTGTTACCTGTCAAGATTATATAAGTTGTACTGAACTTTTAACTTCTTGACATCGGAGTACATGAAAAAGTAGAAAACCGTAGCAGGTTCTTCCTCTTGTACTAATCTAAAGAACCAATAACACCAATAGCTAGATGCCACTAGATCAACAGACTAAGCAGAAAAACAGTGATAAGCTAAAGGGTGTAGCATATAAAGTCAATTGCATAAACTATCAGCAAGATCCATGGCACAAATAATACTCAGAAAATTAAATTTCTACCAATTGGCAATCCGGATCAACATAAGGAGCATGCTAGAGTGATATAGCCAATATTAATAAGGATCTAGGTTCATATGGCTATCACTTGACTTCATTCAAAGAATTCTAGTTTTCTTGGGTAATACAGAATAAGGAAAGAACTAAACTTGCCTCTTACAGATAGAGCTGCGTATTTTTCGAATGAAGTAACATCGATTATTTATAGATAAACCTTTACGGGAGAAGCACAACGGGTAACACAATCACCCGTGAATCAAAACCTAGGTGCGGTAAACCCTAGTCGATCGGTTGCGGAATCGAACTAGCCCTGAGAGAAATCGTGATGCTCCAATCTTACACTCTATTCCATCTCACGCAGTGGCAGACCTAGCTTGAACAAAATCTTTGGGCACGCGAACCTGAAAATGACATGTAAATTTCAGTAAACAATCTGTAAACAACAATTTCATGGCCTAGCTAGTTTGAGCCTTCCCAATTTTGATGCAAAATTCGAAACCAATGGCAGGAAATAAAAAACAAGAACACTAAAAACAAGTCCAACAAGGCGGAGCCCGCTGAATTTTCATTAAGCATAAAGGACAACCGCGCCATTGCTAGGAACATCGAATGTTGGCTGCTACACGCCACAGACATTGCCAGTGACCAACCCGAGTCCCGCCGGCCACCTGCTGCCACTCACCGTCCACTCTATCGTGTTGTCGTGCCGCCATCCAGCCCACTAGCCCGGTTGATTGGGGATTGAAAGTTGGGAGAGAGAAGACGGGAATAGTGCTTGGACGAGTTGAGAAGAACCACTACTCTAGCTCTGCTCGTGTGATCATGTCTATGTTCTACCTAACTCGGTTGAGTAATACGGGCCTAAGATATATTTTGGATTGCATGAACTAATGGGTAGTAGACATTTAAGAAAAGTGCACATACCAGTAAATCTTAGAGTGAATGTTGCACAGACCAGCAACTCTAATATTTCGTTGCACAGACCAACAACTCCAGAACTAATCGGTTGTAAAGAGATCAGCTCCCTACTTAGCAGCGTATTAGATAATTAGGACGTTGACTTGCAACATGTTTTCATCTAGACTCCCCGCTCCAACAAACGAGTTGGGGAAAGACCACGAGAGTTGAGTGTTTATTTTTCTCACGCATCCCTTTCTCTTCTAGCCGGCGGCGGTCCGATGTGGACGCCCGGAGGCGACAGCGGCGGGGACGTCTGGCTGGCGACGAGATTGAATCAAGGAGATCAAGCTGCTTTGGGAATTGGGACGGAATCGGCTCGTTCCCTGTCCACTGCCCTTCTTCGCAGGCGACGGAGACGCGAGCGGCGGCGGCCCGATGTGGCCAGCAGGAGGCAACGGCGGCTGCGACTCCCGGCCGGAGATAGGAGCGGCTCCAAGTGGTCGAGTTGATCTGGTGCGTGACCAACTTGTTCCTGCCTTCCTGGTCTCCATCTTTTCTTCCCGGCCAATGGCAACTCGTTAAGAGGACCCGTCGGAGACTGCAGTGGCTGGCCGGCGACGGGAACGCCAACAATGGAATCCGGCAAGAAGAAAAATGATGTGTAATGCTAGGCATAGTGACCATGCATATTCCTTTTTTTGGATGCATGTGCGAAGAGACGCAAATTTTTCAAATATTTCTATGAGGCATGATGGTGATCCAAAATGATGATCATATTATTGCTGTCATGTTTTCTTACAAATCCTCATATTTTTAAGGGAAAATAGTGGCTTAGCATGTTACAAAGGTGTCACGATGGCTGCCAAGTAAATTGCTAAACATCACAATCAAGTCATTAGACCTCCTTGCAACAAACTACCCATATGGTGACTCTGATGTGCAACATAAAATTTAATTCACTGTTTTATGCAACGTTTTCCCAAAGAGTTGCTGGTTTGTGCAATTTCTTCTAGAATTTTTGCATTTTTGCTAGGCGCTTGACTCAGGTTGCCCCCAATGAAGGTACGTCTGTGACAAGTGGTTCATGCATAATTTGGACTGAGGGCTAGTTTAAATAAATATTACAATTTTGTACTAATCTTTTATAATTTTTACAAGTTATTTATACCATGCTAAAATCTTAGCGAGTACAATTTTTATTAATATTTGAAATACTTAACCACATAAAAAAGTTGCTAAACATTATTTAAAGTGTTGTTTCTTATACAAACATAAATGAAAAATATGCTTCAATTGCACTATATTTAAACTGATTTTGTAACACTATCTATCATAAATATTTTTATTGAAATCATATGTTCTAAAAAATATCTTAATAGTGATCGTACTATATGATTAGGTAAACATGTTTATAGAAACGAGGAAAGGTAAGCGGAAAACTCTAAAATAATAATGCCTCCGTTCCATATTAACTATCACATATTTATTTAGATTTTTATATATTTACACACTAAGCATCTAGACGAATCTATGATAGTTAATATGGAGCAGAGGGAGTATGACATTGTAGGATAGATGGACTTCAAATTTGTATGTATCCACAATATGCCCGAGTACATTCTTACGGAACAGAGACATTATTATTTTGCCTGTACCTGAGTACATATGGACAACTTCAAATTTGTGGCCGTACCGTCGTAATGCTTACTTTTTTTTGGAACGGAGACAGCTCGGTTTTTAGAAGAAAATCGAACGAAAACCTACAACAATAAGACTAAGCTCACATACCTACATACACCCACAACCAAGACACTCCAACACCGCGACATTAACAAACACTCGAACAAGACACTCCAACACAGGCTACGACATAGGCGCACCCATCAGCCAACTGCAGATCGAGGGTAGGCAATAGCTAAGGTGGCGAAAAAATCGCGAACTTCTCTAGCGACGACCGCTCCGGGCACCACTAACAACAATCCAGACTTCGGAACCCCATCACCAATAGGAACCACCTGCATGTCGAACTTAGGAGAAAGAGAGAATGCAGTATCAACAACATCACACTTCTCAAAGCCAAGACACGGCGGAGAAGCCAGATCCGAGGAGCGAGGACTCGTGTGAGCCGGGCCTCACTTCCTCAACAGAAGGAGGCGTAACCACGCCACCACATAACTCCATGAGCTCAGGCAAGATCTGCATGACTGGGGTCATGATCGCCGAGCTCGCCCTAGCTCGAGGAGAGAAACAACCATGAAGGCCCGCTCCGCTCGTGCCCACTTGCCAACAACAAGCAGAACCAAAGGATCGGCAGGCATCTCGGAGAGCCTACCCAGCACAGCTTCCACCCGCTCCAGAAAGCCCCCAATCGCAAGCATCCAACCGTGCAAGGAGACAACAGCCTCGTGAATAGGATGGACGGCGTCCTGAAACAACTCAGCTTGGACCTCCAAAGCGGATTTTGTATCCGCTGAGGCCAAAGTGCTAACGGGGGCAGCAACAACTGACGCCCAGGATCGACGACGAGGCAATGGACGGGAGCGGGACCTCAACTTAGGCCCGGCAAGGAGCATTCGCCTGGTGGGGAGACGATGCGACATGGCCTGCCAACCAACTTAGAGGACGCCAAGCGTTGCGGTAGACACGCGCCCGATGACCGTTCTCGAGGCATCGAGAGTACCTGAAGGGGTCATAGAAAACCGTAGCGCGGTGACCAGGAGCAAGACATCTGCAACATCTACCCTTGAGCCAGGCAAGGTGATGAGGACATCCCTACCTCACTACTACCTCCGTCATTACCAACTGAAGATGAACCTGCTGTGAAGCTCAAGTCCAATGAAGTCAGGATTGGACCAGTGACACGAGCTCGTGCGAAGCTACTTAAACAACAGGTGAACTTGTTCCTAAACGATACTTTGATTGATGAGAACTTTATACTACCAAGTCTTATTACTTATGTATCATCAGGTATGAAGAGGAGACAAGCATCGCACGAGGAGGAGAGGAGCAGCTGGACGTGAAGATGGACGTGGAGCTGGACAAGGAGCTGGACATGAAGATATCTCATGGACGCGCGAGGGAGGAGTGGGAGGCATGCGCGAGAGGAGAAGATGAAGTCCAGGCCGGCCCAGCACCCGGTCAGACCGGCCGCCACGCCGGCGCGCCCGGTCCCTGGCCCGGTCCAACCGGGCGCCTGACCGGATCCACCCCGGCGCCAACCGGGCGCCCTGCTGACTGCAACCGGAAGGGTTACTGTTAGCTTTTAATCTTGATTTTGTATCTGCATATTAGTTTGTTTTGGTCTGCATGTATCTTAGATGGGTTTAGGGAGTAGCTAGTCGTTGAAACTTCGGTTGAGTGCACGGAGTAGGTGAGATGCCGGGCTGCCGTGTGACGCGGCGAGCAAGGTGAGATGCCGATGATGACGTGAAACCGTGGTGTTGTGCGATGCAGCAAAGATCGTGTGAAGCGATGATGTGTGAGGCTGGAGCTAGCTAGAAAGGCTGGACCAGAAGATGGAGCCGAGAGAAATGTTGAGTTGGTTTCGTGCATCCATCAGTTAGTTGCATGGCCAAGTCATTGATCCAGAAGATGCGCCAGTGCCGAACGTTGAGCGGCTGTGCATGTAAGTAGGAATTAGTTAGTGCATGAAGTTAGTGGAGGAGTAGGTCTCGGCGTGTGATACGTCTCCGACGTATCGATAATTTCTTATGTTCTATGCCATATTATTGATGATACCTACATGTTTTATGCACACTTTATGTCATATTCGTGCATTTTCTGGAACTAACCTATTAACAAGATGCCGAAGTGCCAGCTGCTGTTGTTCTCTGCTGTTTTTGGTTTCGGAAATCCTAGTAACGAAATATTCTCGGAATTGGACGAAATCAAAGCCCGTGGGCCTATTTTTCCACGAAGCTTCCGGAAGTCCGAAGACGAGACGAAGAGGGGCCACGGGGTGGCCAAACCCTGGCCGCGCCGGCCTATGGTGTGGGCCCCCCGTGCCGCCTCTTGACTTGCCCTTCCGCCTACTTAAAGCCTCCGTGACGAAACCCCCAGTACCGAGAGCCACGATACGGAAAACCTTACTGAGACGCCGCCGCCGCCGCCGATCCCATCTCGGGGGATCCAGAGATCGCCTCCGGCACCCTCGCCGGAGAGGGGAATCATCTCCCGGAGGACTCTACACCGCCATGGTCGCCTCCGGAGTGATGAGTGAGTAGTCTAGCCCTGGACTATGGGTCCATAGCAGTAGCTAGATGGTTGTCTTCTCCTCATTGTGCTTCATTGTTGGATCTTGTGAGCTGCCTAACATGATCAAGATCATCTATCCGTAATTCTATATGTTGTGTTTGTCGGGATCCGATGGATAGAGAATACTATGTCATGTTAATTATCAAGTTATTATACATGTGTTGTTTATGATCTTGCATGCTCTCCGTTTCTAGTAGAGGCTCAGGCCAAGTTTTTACTTTTAACTCCAAGAGGGAGTACTTATGCTCGATAGTGGGTTCATGCCCGCATTGACACTGGGACGAAGGACAGTAAAGTTCTAAGGTTGTGTTGTGCTCGTTGCCACTAGGGATAAAACATTGGCGCTATGTCCGAGGATGTAGTTGTTGATTACATTACGCACCATACTTAATGCAATTGTCTCGTTGTTAGCAACTTAATACCGGAGGGGGTTCGGATGATAACTCGAAGGTGGACTTTTTAGGCATAGATGCAGTTGGATGGCGGTCTATGTACTTTGTCGTAATGCCCAATTAAATCTCACTATACTTATCATGTCATGTATGTGCATTGTTATGCCCTCTCTATTTGTCAATTGCCCGACCGTAATTTGTTCACCCAACATGCTTTTATCTTATGGGAGAAACACCTCTAGTGAACTCGTGGACCCCGGTCCATTCTTTAATACTCGAAATACAAATCTGCTGCAATACTTGTTTTACTATTTTCTCTGCAAACAATCATCTTCCACACAATACGGTTAATCCTTTGTTACAGCAAGCCGGTGAGATTGACAACCTCACTGTTTCGTTGGGGCAAAGTACTTTGGTTGTGTTGTACAGGTTCCACGTTGGCGCCGGAATCTCTGGTGTTGCGCCGCACTACATCCCGCCGCCATCAACCTTCAACGTGCTTCTTGGCTCCTCCTGGTTCGATAAACCTTGGTTTCTTTCTGAGGGAAAACTTGCTGCTGTGCGCATCATACCTTCCTCTTGGGGTTGCCCAACGAACGTGTGAAATACACGCCATCAAGCATATTTTCCGGCGCCGTTGCCGGGGAGATCAAGACACGCCGCAAGGGGAGTCTCCACTTCTCAATCTCTTTACTTTGTTTTTGTCTTGCTTTATTTTATTTACTACTTTGTTTGCTGCACTTATATCAAAACACAAAAAAATTAGTTGCTAGTTTTACTTTATTTACTGTCTTGTTTGCTATATCGAAAACACAAAAAAATTAGTTTACTTGCATTTACTTTATCTAGTTTGCTTTATTTACTATTGCTAAAATGGCCAACCCTGAAAATACTAAGTTGTGTGACTTCACAAGCACAAATAATAATGATTTCTTATGCACACCTATTGCTCCACCTGCTACTACAACAGAATTCTTTGAAATTAAACCTGCTTTACTTAATCTTGTCATGAGAGAGCAATTTTCTGGTGTTAGTTCTGATGATGCTGCTGCCCATCTCAATAATTTTGTTGAACTATGTGAAATGCAAAAATATAAAGATGTAGATGGTGACATTATAAAATTAAAATTGTTCCCTTTCTCATTAAGAGGAAGAGCTAAAGATTGGTTGCTATCTCTCGCCTAAGAATAGTATTGATTCATGGACTAAATGCAAGGATGCTTTTATTGGTAGATATTATCCCCCTGCTAAAATTATATCTTTGAGGAGTAGCATAATGAATTTTAAACAATTAGATAATGAACATGTTGCTCAAGCTTGGGAAAGAATGAAATCTCTGGTTAAAAATTGCCCAACCCATGGATCGACTACTTGGATGATCATCCAAACCTTCTATGCAGGACTAAATTTTTCTTCACGGAATTTATTGGATTCAGCTGCTGGAGGTACCTTTATGTCCATCACTCTTGGTGAAGCAACAAAGCTTCTTGATAATATGATGGTTAATTACTTCCGAATGGCACACGGAAAGAGCTCCACAAGGTAAGAAGGTAAATTCTGTTGAAGAATCCTCTTCCTTGAATGATAAGGTTGATGCTATTATGTCTATGCTTGCGAATGATAGGACTAATGTTGATCCTAATAATGTTCCATTAGCTTCATTGGTTGCCCAAGAAGAACATGTTGATGTAAACTTCATTAAAAATAATAATTTCAACAACAATGCTTATCGAACAATTCTAGTAATAACTATAGGCCATATCCTTATAATAATGGTAACGGTTATGCTAATTCTTATGGGAATTCTTACAACAATAATAGGAATACACCCCCTGGACTTGAGGCCATGCTTAAAGAATTTATTAGTACACAAACTGCCTTTAACAAATCTGTTGAGGAAAAGCTCAATAAAATTGATATTCTTGTTTCTAGAGTTGATAGTCTTGCCTCCGATGTTGATCTTTTGAAATCGAAAGTTATGCCTAATAGGGACATTGAAAATAAAATTGTTACTACAGCAAATGCCATCCAAGTTAGAATTAATGAGAATATAAGATTAATGGCTGAACTGCGTGCTAGGTGGGATAGAGAAGAAAATGAAAAACTAGCTAAAAAGGAAAATGTAGCTAAAGTTTGGACGATTACCACCACTAGCAATGCTAATGATTCATATGTTGCTGCACCTCCTACTATCCATGATAAAATAATTGGTGTTGGCAAAGCTTCTACTCCTAGTGCAAAGCGCGCAAAATTACCTGAAACTGCTAAAACTGCTGAAACTGCTTGTGATAAAACCGCTGAAATTTTTTCCAACCTTGGGGATGATAATCCCATTGCTTTAGATTGTAATGATTTAGATTTTGATGATTGCCACATCTCTGAAGTTATAAAGTTCTTGCAAAAACTTGCTAAGAGTCCCAATGCTAGCGCTATAAATTTGGCTTTCACAAAACATATTACAAATGCTCTCATAAAAGCTAGAGAAGAGAAACTAAAACTTGAAACTTCTATTCCTAGAAAGCTAGAGGATGGTTGGGAGCCCATCATTAAAATGAGAATCAAAGATTTTGATTGTAATGCCTTATGTGATCTTGGTGCAAGTATTTCGTTATGCCTAAAAAAGTCTATGATATGCTTGACTTGCCACCATTGAAGAATTGTTATTTGGATGTTAATCTCGCTGATAATGCTAAAAAGAAACCTTTGGGGAAAGTTGATAATGTTCATATTATGGTTAACAATAACCTTGTCCCCGTTGATTTTGTTGTCTTGGATATTGAATGCAATGCATCTTGCCCCATTATATTGGGAAGACCTTTTCTTCGAACCGTTGGTGCTACTATTGATATGAAGGAAGGTAATATTAAATATCAATTTCCTCTCAAGAAAGGTATGGAACACTTCCCTAGAAAGAGAATGAAGGTACCTTATGATTCTATTATTAGAACAAATTATGATGTTGATGCTTCATCTCTTGATGTTACTTGAGTTACACTTTCTGCGCCTAGCTGAAAGGCGTTAAAGAAAAGCGCTTATGGGAGACAACCCATGTTTTTACCTACAGTACTTTGTTTTTATTTTGTGTCTTGGAAGTTGTTTACTACTGTAGCAACCTCTCCTTATCTTAGTTTTATGTTTTGTTGTGCCAAGTAAAGTCTTTGATAGAAAAGTAAGTACTAGATTTGGATTACTGCGCAGTTTCAGAATTCTTTGCTGTCACGAATCTGGGTCTATCTCCCTGTAGGTAGCTCAGAAAATTACGCCAATTTACGAGCATGATCCTCAGATATGTACGCAACTTTCATTCAATTTGAGCATTTTCGTTTGAGCAAGTCTGGTGGCCTAATAAAATCCATCTTTACGGACTGTTCTGTTTTGACAGATTCTGTCTTTTATTTCGCATTGCCTCTTTTGCTATGTTGGATGAATTTCTTTGATCCACTAATGTCCAGTAGCTTTATGCAATGTCCAGAAGTGTTAAGAATGATTGTGTCACCTCTGAACATGTGAATTTTTATTATGCACTAACCCTCTAATGAGTTGTTTCGAGTTTGGTGTGGAGGAAGTTTTCAAGGATCAAGAGAGGAGTATGATGCAATATGATTAAGGAGAGTGAAAGCTCTAAGCTTGGGGATGCCCCGGTGGTTCACCCCTGCATATATTAAGAAGACTCAAGCGTCTAAGCTTGGGGATTCCCAAGGCATCCCCTTCTTCATCGACAACATTATCACGTTCCTTCCCTGAAACTACATTTTTATTCGGCCACATCTTATGTACTTTGCTTGGAGCGTCGGTTTGTTTTTGTTTTTTGTTTTGTTTGAATAAAATGGATCCTAGCATTCACTTTATGGGAGAGAGACACGCTCCGCTGTTGCATATGGACAAATATGTCCTTAGGTTCTACTCATAGTATTCATGGCGAAGCTTCTCCTTCGTTAAATTGTTATATGGTTGGAATCTGAAAATGCTACATGTAGTAACTCTAAAATGTCTTGGATAATTTGATACTTGGCAATTGTTGTGCTCATGTTTAAGCTCTTGCATCATATACTTTGCACCCATTAATGAAGAAATACTTAGAGCTTGCTAATTTGGTTTGCATATTTGGTTTCTCTAGAGTCTAGATAACATCTAGTATTGAGTTTTGAACAACAAGGAAGACGGTATGGGGAGTCTTATAATGTTTACCATATGTCTTTTATGTGAGTTTTGCTGTACCGTTCATCCTTGTGTTTGTTTCAAATAGCCTTGCTAGCCTAAACCTTGTATCGAGAGGGAATACTTCTCATGCATCCAAAATACTTGAGCCAACCACTATGCCATTTGTGTCCACCATACCTACCTACTACATGGTATTTATCCGCCATTCCAAAGTAAATTGCTTGAGTGCTACCTTTAAAATTCCATCATTCACCTTTGCAATATATAGCTCATGGGACAAATAGCTTAAAAACTATTGTAGTATTGAATATGTACTTATGCACTTTATCTCTTATTAAGTTGCTTGTTGAGCGATAACCATGTTTCGGGGACGCCATCAACTATTCTTTGTTGGATATCATGTGAGTTGCTATGCATGTCCGTCTTGTCCGAAGCAAGAGAGATCTACCACCTTCATGGTTGGAGCATGCATATTGTTAGAGAAGAACTTTGGGCCGCTAACTAAAGCCATGATTCATGGTGGAAGTTTCAGTTTGGACACATATCCTCAATCTCATATGAGAATAATAATTGTTGCCACATGCTTATGCATAAAAGAGGAGTCCATTATCTCGTTGTCCATGTTGTCCCGGTATGGATGTCTAAGTTGAGAATAATCAAAAGCGAGAAATCCAAAATGCGAGCTTTCTCCTTAGACCTTTGTACAAAGCGGCATGGAGGTACCCCATTGTGACACTTGGTCAAAACATGTGCATTGCAAAGATCCGGTAGTCCAAGTTAATTAGGACAAGGTGCGGGCACTATTAGTATACTATGCATGAGACTTGCAACTTGTAAGATATAATGTACATAACTCATATGCTTTATTACTACCGTTGACAAAATTGTTTCATGTTTTCAAAATAAAAGCTCTAGCACAAATATAGCAATCGATGCTTTCCTCTTTGAAGGACCATTCTCTTTACTTTTATGTTGAGTCAGTTCACCTATCTCTCTCCACCTCAAGAAGCAAACACTTGTGTGAACCGTGCATTGATTCCTACATACTTGCATATTGTACTTGTTATATTGCTCTATGTTGACTATTATCCATGAGATATACATGTTACAAGTTGAAAGCAACCGCTGAAACTTAATCTTCCTTTGTGTTGCTTCAATACCTTTACTTTGATTTATTGCTTTATGAGTTAACTCTTATGCAAGACTTATTAATACTTGTCTTGAAGTACTATTCATGAAAAGTCTTTGCTTTATGATTCTTTGATAGTAAAGCCAATACTAGATTTGGATTGCTGCGCAGGAACAGATTTCTCGCTGTCACGAAATTGAGTCGCCCCTGCTGTACAAAATTTATAAAAACCTGCCAATTTACGTGCGTGATCCTCAGATATTTACGCAACTTTTATTCAATTTGGGCATTTTCATCTGAGCAAGTATGGTGCCTCAAAAAAATCGTCTTTACGGACTGTTCTGTTTTGATAGATTCTGCCTTTTATTTCGCATTGGCTGTTTTGCTATGTTTGATGGATTTCTTTGTTCCATTAACTTTCAGTAGCTTTGTGCAATGTCCAGAAGTGTTAAGAATGATTATGTCACCTCTGAATATATGAATTATGCACTTACCCTCTAATGAGTTTGTTTTGAGTTTGGTGTGGAGGTAGTTTTCAAGGGTCAAGAGAGGAGGATGATACAATATGATCAAGAAGAGTGAAAAGTCTAAGCTTGTGGATGCCCCCGTGGTTCATCCCTGCATATTTTAAGAATACTCAAGCATCTAAGCTTGGGGATGCCCAAGGCATCCCTTCTTCATCGACAACTTATCAGGTCACCTCTAGTGAAACTATATTTTTATTCCGTCACATCTTATGTGCTTTACTTGGAGCGTCTGTTTGTTTTGTTTTTGTTTTTGTTTGAATAAATTCGGATCCTAGCATTCCTTTTCTGGGAGAGAGACACGCTCCGCTGTTTTGTATGAACACATGTGTTCTTAGCTTTATCTTTAATGTTCATTGCGAAAGTTGAACTATTTCATTCATTGTTATATGGTTGGAAACGGAAAATGCCGCATGTGGTAAATGGTATAATGTCTTGAATAATGTGATACTTGGAAATTGGTGTGCTCATATAGATCATGTTTAAGCTCTTGCATCATGTACCTTGTACCCATTAATGAAGAACTACATAGAGCTTGTTAAAATCTGGTTTGCATGATTGGTTTCTCTAGAGTCTAGATATTTTCTGGTTAAGGTGTTTGAACAACAAGGAGACAATGTAAAGTCCTATAATACTTACAATATGTTCATATGTGAGCTTTTCTGCACCTTTTACACTTGAGTTTGCTTCAAACAACCTTGCTAGCCTAGCCTTGTATTGAGAGGAATTCTTCTCGTGCATCCAAATCCTTGAGCCAATAACCATGCCATTTGTGTCCACCATACCTACCTACTACATGGTATTTCTCTTCTATTCCAAAGTACATTACTTGAGTGCTACCTTTAAAATTCTATTCCTTTGTGTTTGCAATATATAGCTCATGGGAAAAGTAGCCTTAAAAACTATTGTGGTGAATAATATGTACTTATGTGTCTTATTTCTTAATAAGTTGCTTGTTGAGCGGTAACCATGCTTCTGGGGACGCCATCAACTTTTACACCTTTGTTGAATATCATGTGAGTTGATATGCATGTTCGTCTTGTCTGAAGTAAGGGCGATTTTCATGATCAAATGGTTTGAGTATGCATATTGTTAGAGAAGAACATTGGGCCGCTAACTAAAGCCATGATTCATGGTGGAAGTTTCAGTTTGGACAACTAATCCTCAATCTCTTATGAGAAAATTAACTGTTGTTTAATGCTTATGCATTAAAGAGAAGTCCATTATCTGTTGTCTATGTTGTCCCGGTATGGATGTCTAAGTTGAGAATAATCAAAAGCGAGAAATCCAATGAGAGCTTTCTCCTTAGACCTTTGTACAGGCGGCATAGAGGTACCCCTTTGTGACACTTGGTTGAAACTTATGCTATGCAATGATAATGCATGTTAATCCAAGCTAATTAGGACAAGGTGCGAGCACTATTGGTATACTATGCATGAGGCTTGCAACTTATAGGATATCTTATACATAACACATATGCTTTATTACTACCGTTGACAAAATTGTTTCTTGTTTTCAAAATGAAAAGCTCTAGCACAAATATAGTAATCCATGCTTCCTCTCGCGAAGGGCCTATCTTCTACTTTATTGTTGAGTCAGTTTACCTATTCTTCGTATCCCAGAAGCAAACACTTGTATCAACTGTGTGCATTGATTCTTACATGTTTACCTATTGCACTTGTTATATTACTTTGTGTTGACAATTATCCATGAGATATATATGTTGAAGTTGAAAGCAATTGCTGAAACTTATATCTTCCTTTGTGTTGCTTCAATGCCTTTACTTTGAATTTATTGCTTTATGAGTAACTCTTATGCAAGTCTTATTGATGCTTGTCTTGAAAGTATTATTCATGAAAAGTCTTTGCTATATGATTCATTTGTTAATTTACTCATTATCTTCATCATTGCTTCGAATCGCTGCATTCATCTCATATGCTTTACAGTAGTATTGATCAAGATTATGATAGCATGTCACTTCAGAAATTATCTTTGTTATCGTTTACCTACTCGAGGGCGAGTAGGAACTAAGCTTGGGGATGCTTGATACGTCCCAAACGTATCTATAATTTCTTATGTTCCATGCTACTTTTATGATGATACTCACATGTTTTATACACATTATATGTCATTATTATGCATTTTCCGACACTAACCTATTGACGAGATGCCGAAGAGCCAGTTCGTTGTTTTCTCGCTGTTTTTGGTTTCAGAAATCCTAGTAAGGAAATATTCTCGGAATTGGACGAAATCAACGCCCAGGGTCTTATTTTTCCACGAAGCTTCCAGAAGACCGAAAGTGATACGAAGTGGGGCGACGAGGCGACGACACGCCAGGGCCACGCGGCCAGGGCCTGGGCCGCGCCGCCCTAGTGTGTGGGTCCCCCGTGACGCCTCCTGACCTGCCCTTCCGCATACTTAAAGCCTTCGTCGCGAATAC
Organism: Lolium rigidum; assembly: GCF_022539505.1. Lineage (NCBI taxonomy): Eukaryota > Viridiplantae > Streptophyta > Magnoliopsida > Poales > Poaceae > Lolium > Lolium rigidum. The sequence goes on along the minus strand of NC_061510.1, from coordinate 142,287,594 downwards.
CCCAGTACCGAGAGCCACGATACAGAAAACCTTCCAGAGACGCTGCCGCCAATCCCATCTCGGGGGATTCAGGAGATCGCCTCCGGCACCCTGCCGGAGAGGGGAATCATCTCCCGGAGGTCTCTTCATCGCCATGATCGCCTCCGGATCGATGTGTGAGTAGTCCACCCCTGGACTATGGGTCCATAGCAGTAGCTAGATGGTTGTCTTCTCCTCATTGTGCTATCATGTTAGATCTTGTGAGCTGCCTATCATGATCAAGATCATCTATTTGTAATGCTACATGTTGTGTTTGTTGGGATCCGATGAATATTGAATACTATGTCAAGTTGATTATCAATCTATCATATATGTTATTTATGTTCTTGCATGCTCTCCATTGCTAGTAGAGGCTCGGCCAAGTTGATACTTGTGACTCCAAGAGGGAGTATTTATGCTCGATAGTGGGTTCATGCCTCCATTAAATCTGGGACGAGTGACGGAAAGTTCTAAGGTTGTGGATGTGTTGTTGCTACTAGGGATAAAACATCGATGCTTTGTCTAAGGATATTTGTGTTGATTACATTACGCACCATACTTAATGCAATTGTCCGTTGTTTGCAACTTAATACTGGAAGGGGTTCGGATGATAACCTCGAAAGTGGACTTTTTAGGCATAGATGCATGTCTGGATAGCGGTCTATGTACTTTGTCGTAATTCCCCGATTAAATATCATAGTACTCATCATGATATATGTATGTGCATTGTTATGCCTTCTTTATTTGTCAATTGCCCAACCGTAATTTGTTCACCCAACATCTGTTTATCTTATGGGAGAGACACCACTAGTGAACTGTGGACCCCGGTCCTATTCTTTACATCTGAAATACAATCTATCGCATTTGTTCTTTATCGTTCTTCGCAAACAATCATCATCATCCACACTATACATCTAATCCTTTGTTTACGAGCAAGCCGGTGAGATTGACAACCTCATCGTTACGTTGGGGCAAAGTACTTTGATTGTGTTGTGCAGGTTCCACGTTGGCGCCGGAATCCCTGGTGTTGCGCCGCACTACACTCCGCCACCAACAACCTTCACGTGCTTCTTGACTCCTACTGGTTCGATAACCTTGGTTTCTTACTGAGGGAAAACTTGCTGCTGTACGCATCACACCTTCCTCTTGGGGTTCCCAACGGACGTGTGTCTTACACGCCATCAATGCTTATCCTTCTGAAGCTCAAACTATTTTTGTGTCACAGCGTGTTCTTAATGTGCAGTCTAGTGCATCTACACAACGTTGCAATTTGTTCCAAACAAAGGCACTTGTTGGTCCTGATAAAGCTTGCAAGGTTATTATTGATGGAGGAAGTTGTCGCAATTTAGCAAGCAAAGAGTTATGTGCCAAGCTGAAACTGAAGTATGTACCGCACCCACATCCATATTATATTCAGTGGTTGAGCAATAATGGTGAGATGAAGGTGAGCCACATGGTGCGTGTTGATTTTGAGATTGGACCGTATAAGGATTCCATTGATTTTGATGTGGTTCCTATGACGGTGTGTCACCTATTGTTGGGCCGGTCATGGCTATATGACCATTCTGTGCAACACAATGGCTGCGCCAATACATATCACTTGGAGTTCAAGGGCAAGAAAATCAACTTATAGCCTATGTCACCACAACAAATTGTCAATGAGTGTCAGAATATTGAAGTAAACTTGGAGGATGCACCTTTAGATAGGCGAGAGAATTGTAATATTGTGAGTGATATAACGAAAAGTGAGCGAGTGCATTCCTTAGTTTCATTAGCCACCAAAGAAGACATGAGAGAATTTAGTGAGGATCCTACGGCCATGCCTCTTGTGCTTCTGTACAGGGGTACGGTTTTGGTTTCTAACGACATGACCCCTCTTCCTCTTGGTGTTTCTAATGTTTTGCAGGAATGTGGCGACGTGTTTCCGGAGGAGGTACCCGCAGGACTACCACCATTGCGAGGTATTGAGCATCAAATTGACTTGATTCCCGGAGCTTCGCTGCCCAATAGGGTGCCATAAAGAACAAATCCCGAAGAGACGAAGGAGATACAGAAACAAGTACAAGCGCTAGTCGACAAAGGTTATATCCGCATAAGCCTTAGTCCTTGTGCTGTTCCTGTTATTCTAGTTCCTAAGAAAGATGGTACATGGCGTATGTGCGTAGATTGTAGAGCTATAAACAACATTACTATTCGATATCGTCATCCTATTCCCCGTTTAGAGGATATGCTAGATGAATTGAGTGGTGCTGTTGTGTTCTCTAAAATTGATTTGCGTAGTGGTTATCATAAAATTAGGATGAAAGAAGGGGATGAATGGAAAACTGCCTTTAAAACAAAATTTGGTTTATATGAGTGGTTAGTAATGCCTTTTGGTTTGACTAATGCACCTAGCACTTTCCTGAGATTGATGAACCATGTTTTACGTGAATTTATTGGCAAATTTGTGGTTATGTATTTTGATGATATATTAATCTACAGCCGCAATGAATCTGATCATACTATACATATTCGACATGTTTTGCAAGTGTTGCGTGATAATAAACTCTATGGTAATCTTGAGAAGTGCACATTTTGCAAAGATAAGGTCATATTTCTTGGTTATGCTGTCTCTAAGCATGGAGTAGAAGTAGATGTGTCTAAAATTGAAGCTATTCAAAATTGGCCTACTCCCATAAATGTGAGTCAAGTAAGAAGTTTCCATGGTCTAGCTGGGTTTTATAGAAGATTTGTGCCCAACTTTAGTACTATTGCTGCACCTTTGAATGATTTGACTAAAAAGGGTGTTGTCTTTGAGTGGGGCGCAACCCAAGATCATGCTTTTGATGAACTTAAGAGATTGTTAACTTCTGCACCGTTACTTGCACTTCCTGATTTCAATAAGCAATTTGAGATTGAATGTGATGCTAGTGGTATTGGAATTGGTGGTGTGTTGACGCAAGAGGGTCGCCCAATTGCATATTTTTCTGAGAAACTTTCTGGTGCTAAGTTGAACTATCCTATATATGATAAAGAATTGTATGATTTAATTAGAGTTCTTGAGGTTTGGCAACATTATTTGTGGCCAAAACAATTTATCATACATTCTGATCATGAAGGTTTAAAATATCTGAAAGCCCATTCTACTTTGCATAAGCGTCTAGCTAAGTGGGTTGAGTTCATTGAGTCTTTTCCATACATTATTAAGCATAAGAAGGGAAAAGATAATATTGTTGCTGATGCTCTATCTAGGAAGAATATGCTATTAACTCAACTGGATGTTAAAATTCCTGGTTTAGAGATACTATGTGATTTGTATGCCACTGATCATGATTTTTCTGAACCATATCGCTTATGTGCTCTTGGTAAAGCATGGGAAAAATATCACATACATGATGGGTTCTTGTTTAGAGCTAACAAACTATGTGTTCCAGAATCGTCTGTGCGTTTGCCATTATTGCAGGAATTACATGCTGGAGGTTTGATGGGTCACTTTGGGCGTGAGAAGACGCTACTCATGCTAGCTGACCACTTTTATTGGCCAAAGATGAGGTGGGACGTGGACAGGTATGTCAAGAGGTGCATTACTTGCAACAAGTCCAAGTCCAAGCTGAAGCCTCACGGTTTGTATACTCCTTTACCGGCACCTACTATACCTTGGGAAGACATTAGTATGGATTTTGTGTTGGGTTTGCCGCGTACTACAAGAGGCCATGATTCTATATTTGTGGTAGTGGATAGATTCTCTAAGATGTCACACTTTATTGCCTACCACAAGAGCGACGATGCGTCGCATATTGCTAACCTGTTTTTCAGGGAGATCGTACGTCTATATGGAGTTCCGAAGACTATTATTTCTGATCGTGACGTGAAGTTTATGAGCTACTTTTGGAAGACGCTTTGGAGAAAGCTGGGGACGAAGCTGCTTTTCAGCACTACTTGTCATCCCCAAACTGATGGTCAAACTGAAGTGGTGAATAGAACCTTGTCACAACTGTTGAGGTCCATGATGAAAAAGAACCTGAAGGAGTGGGAAGAGTGTTTGCCGCATGTGGAGTTTGCTTACAATAGGGCGGTACATTCTACCACTGAGCTATGTCCTTTTGAGGTGGTGTATGGTTTCAAACCCATTACTCCACTTGACTTGTTGCCTTTGACCATACATGAGAGAGTCAATATGGAGGCATCCAAGAGGGCAGATTTTGTGAAGAAAATTCATGAGAAGACTAAAGAGTTGATCGAGAAGAAAGGCAAGAGCAATGCTGCAAGGAAGAACAAGAAGCGCAAGGAGATGTTGTTCAAGCCTGGTGATATGGTATGGGTACATTTTCGCAAGGATAGGTTCTCGAAGCTGAGGAAGTCTAAGTTGAAGCCTCGTGGTGCTGGTCCTTACAAAGTGCTTGCCAAGATCAATGATAATGCATACTCGATAGATCTTCCGGAGGATGAGTTTGGTGTCATTAATTCTTTCAATGTTGCTGATTTGACACCATATGACGGAGAAGACCTTGGAGCGTCGAGGTCGACGCCTTTTGAAGGGGGGGAGATGATGAGGACATCCCTACTTCACTACTACCTCTCGTCATTACCAATCGAAGATGAACCTGTTGTGAAGCTCAAGTCCAATGAAGTCAGGATTGGACCAATGACACGAGCTCGTGCGAAGCTACTTAAACAACAGGTGAACTTGTTCCTAAACGATACTTTGATTGATGAGAACTTTATACTACTTAAGTCCTATTACTTATGTATCATCAGGTATGAACAGGAGACAAACATCGCACGAGGAGGAGAGGAGCAGCTGGACGTGAAGATGGACGTGGAGCTGGACAAGGAGCTGGACATGAAGATATCTCATGGACGCGCGAGGGAGGAGCGGGAGGCATGCGCGAGAGGAGAATATGAAGTCCAGGCCGTCCCAGCACCCGGTCAGACCGGCCACCACGCCGGCGCGCCCGGTCCCTGGCCCAGTCCAACCGGGCGCCTGCCGGATCCACCCCGGCGCCAACCGGGTGCCCTGCTGACTGCAACCGGAAGGGTTACTGCGCGACAATTCCAGAGCCCTGTTGCCACTCGGTCCCTGGCCCGGTTTGAACCGGCCAGCACGGTCCCAGGCCCGGTCGACCGGCCCCCAGACCGGCCGTGTCCGAGTCTGTCTCGACCAGATCTATTCTGGGTCGGTTATTCTTGTATCTTCTCGACCAGAAGTCGTCCCGGACGCCTATATAAGTGCCCAGGACGCCCCCCTAGATGCTTTAGACCACGTTTAAGATAAACCCTAGTTCTTAGTTGTTTGCTATGCAAAACTATTGAATACTACTCTCCAATTCGCATCGATCTGGAGTTTTATGCTACTGAAAGTTTGTGTGATCTGTTATTCCATTGGGGATTGATACGTCTCCGACGTATCGATAATTTCTTATGTTCCATGCCACATTATTGATGATATCTACATGTTTTATGCATACTTTATGTCATATTTTTGCGTTTTCCGGAACTAACCTATTGACGAGATGCCGAAGGGCCAGTTGATGTTTTCTGCTGTTTTTGGTTTCAGAAATCCTAGTAAGGAAATATTCTCGGAATCGGACGAAATCAACGCCCCGCATCTTAGGATCACGCGAAGCTTCCAGAACACCCGAGAGAGGCCAGAGGGGGGCCACAGGCCCACCAGACACTACCCTGGCGCGGCCAAGGGGGGGCCCGCGCCCCCCTGTTGTGTCGTCGCCTCGTTGGCCTTCTGATGCCGCCTCTTCGCCTATATAAAGGTCCCTGACCTAAAACGTTCGACGGAAAAGCCACGGTACGAGAAACCTTCCAGAGCCGCCGCCATCGCGAAGCCAAGATCTGGGGGACAGGAGTCTCTGTTCCGGCACGCCGCCGGGACGGGGAAGTGCCCCCGGAAGGCTCCTCCATCGACACCACCGCCATCTCCATCAACTCTGTTGTCTCCCATGAGGAGGGAGTAGTTCTCCATCGAGGCTCGGGGCTGTACCGGTAGCTATGTGGTTAATCTCTCTCCTATGTGCTTCAATACAATAATCTCATGAGCTGCCTTACATGATTGAGATTCATATGATGATGCTTGTAATCTAGATGTCATTGTGCTAGTCAAGTGGATTTTACTTATGTGATCTCCGGAGACTCCTTTTCCCACGTGTGTAAAGGTGACAGTGTGTGCACCGTGTGGGTCTCTTAGGCTATATTTCACAGAATACTTATTCACTGTTATGAATGGCATAGTGAAGTGCTTATTTATATCTCTTTATGATTGCAATGTGTTTTGTATCACAATATATCTGTGTGCTACTCTAGTGTAACATCCCAAATTTGAAAACAAGGAAGAAGAACAATTCCAAGTATCCAAATTTCAGAACAAACAAAAACTTTCCTTTTGCATATAGTACCCTACATAGGACTTGTGCATTTTGAGTGATATGCCATGATGATTGTTACTTTGTGTATGTGATGAACTCCAAAACCCTAGAGTGATCAAGTGATCATCATGTTTCAAATCCATCAAAAAGAGAAAGAAATCAAATAAGAGAAAACCTTAAAAACCCTAACATATGGCTTATGCCATTTTTGCAAATTTTGACCCTAGACCCTTTTGACTTCACCATTAATTGTAATATGCTATTAGATGGTTATTACAACTTTGGGGAATCAAAGAAATACCATTTGAATCAAATCCAAATTCATTTTTGGCTCACATGAGATAATGGTCATTTCTGACTTTTATAATCTGGTCACCACTTTGAGCCTCTCTATTTCAAGTTTTCTAAACCAAACAAATCCAACTCTTGGCATGTCATCCTAGTACACAACAAGGTGAACAACTTTTGTAAAGATCATCTTACCAAAATCTTTCTGGATCAAGAGATAGGATCAAGCAAAAATGAGACTTTGAAACAGATTCAACAATCTCCATTTTCAAAATGTGATCAAACCAAGCCACCACTTGACCCTCACACACCCTAGTCATGACCAGGGGACACTCCTACACCAAGCCCATGCCAAGGAAGCCCCAGGAGAGGCCAGCCATGGCGTGGACATGGCCATGCCGGCCACGTCGCACCTCGACACGCCTCCCCCCTTTTCTCTCCACCATCTGCACGGCCACCGTGTCCAACGCGTCGCCCACGACCTGCTGAGATCGCCCGTGCACGCCGTCGATCGCGAGGACGACGACAGGACCCGGACGACGCGCGCCCAGGTACGCCCAGGTACGCCGCGAGCGGCATGGGCGACGTCACTGGCGCACGGACGCGCGCGACCCGGCCACGCGGCGCTCGCCAAATCTCGCCGTACCCCGACCATATCCGCGCACCCTGGTACTCTCCTCGCCACGCGGAGCTCGCCGGACACGCCGACGTCATGCCTTGGCGACCACGGCCGCCGGAGAGGACGAACGCGCCCGCCACGGCCGCGACAGTACACGCGTCCGCCCGACCACCGTACGCTGCCATTTACCGCGCCATTGATGCTCAGAGGACCGCGGTGACGTCGTGAACACGTACCCGTCGTCGCCTAGCCCTCTAGCCCACCGGAGCGGCCGCGCCCTTGTCGACTTGCCACAGCACCCACGGCACCCTCACGCGCCTATAAAAGGAGACCTCCCCTCGACGATCCAAGCACACCACCATGACCACCTCTCACCACCGCTTCGCCTAGCACCGTCAGCCACCTCAATCGTCGCCGGAGCAAGCTCAATCGGAAGATCGGAGCCGCGGAAGCTCTACAGCAATCGCCGTCGATCCAGACCTCCCCGAGCGACGCCACTGCTACAGGCTGCTTCGCCGTCGTCCACAACGTCCCCAAGCACACTGACCAACCCTAGCTGGAGCCACGGTGAGCCTCCGACCCCTACCACCGCCGTGCCAGAGCTCCTCTCTCGCCGTCGACGACGATGAACGTGCGCCGTTGGATCCTGTTCTAATCCAACGCGCCTCATTGATCCATACCGCTTCGGGCGTTATGAGTCACTGACGGGTGGAGCCCTGTCAGGCAGCCCACGCGTGCGTGGATGCGTGGTGGGCTGGCCTTGGGCCGTTTTAAACGTTTAGGCCCAGTTAGTTTTCCCGCCGGCCTTTTTAATTCAAATCTTGTTTAATAATTTTAGTTTGAATTCAATACTGAACCCAACTTTGAAATTACATAGAATCTGTTTGGCTTGGCCAAATTTAACAAATTTTATATATTTGGAAAGCTAGTAAAAAGTTCTACAATTTGCCACTGGTCTCACTTCGAGATTCATTGTAGAAATAAAATGATAAAAAGAAGAAGGCAGGGACTTTTTCTTATTCAAATAATTCTTAAAAATCAACCAAAATAGATATTAAGTTAATTCAAACTCCTATAGCTCACATTTGACTTACACTAATTGTTTCTGCAAGAAAATGGTGTGGTCACTTTGCATGATCATGCCCTAGTTTAATTAATGGACAATATGGCTAGTTTAGTTAAGTGATATTGTCCAAAACTAATATGTAAATCTTATGAAGTATTTTACTTAATTTAAATCTTGTCTCAAGTGAATTCATGAGATGTTTGGACCCCTGGTCCAACACTCTTTTATGAAATGCTTGGAGATTTAATCATTTGTAGAATTATTAAATGGTATGAGGTGGTCTACCTCATTTAAATCATTTTCTCAAATAATGATGATGAATGTTTGACTTAGGTCAATACGAATTCATGTGTGATTATTTGAGAAATTAAATCTTAAGAAGATTTCAATGAGAGGAAACTATTCCTCAAGAACCATATGGAATTTATTTGTCACATATGAATGAGAGGAAATTATTCTTCCTCAAGTCACCCAACCAATGCACCTACTTATTTCATGTGTGTGCTTAGCCTAGCTTGTGTGAAGTAATGATGTGCTTAGTCTAGCTTTGAGCTTGTTTAGTGATTATACTTCATATTCAAATTTAGACGCTAGCACCGGAGATTACCAAGAGGAAGAAGGATTCTACCCAGAAGAAGAAGGAGAAAACCTAGAGAACTATCAAGGCAAGCTAATACTCTTGCAAAGTGCAAAGCCCTCCTTGGGCAAGGCACCATGATTCTTACCTTTCTTCATACAAGCCTATCTTATCTTTACACCATACAAGTTCTACTTGTTGTGTTTTCAAAGAGTGGAGTAACTTTGGTCTAAGGAACAAGATTACCAGAGTAGCAAAGTTAGTCTTATAGATAGCAAAGCAATGTAGCACCCCTCATGATTAGTGCTAGTGCTAAAGTACTAAAAATTTGACTACTCTAGATGGGAACATATGACTTGTTGAATTTTGAAACCTTGGAATGATGAAACATTCCATTTAATGATTTGAGGTTGATTTTGAACAAGAGAAGATGGTGATTTTTTATGAAAACCTGATATTGGTTTAATGCGATACCTTTCCAATTTTTGAGTACCCCCACAATACCTGATTATGGGTAGGGCTTAACTGGAAGTTTATAGATTTTAGTATGAGTTCCCTCTAAACACACGTCATAGGGGTTATGCCGAGGCTGCCTCCGTTGTTGAGAAATGATGTGAATTGAGGTGAATTGTACGGCCAAGCCCTGTGCAGTTCCCAGGTTAACAGTTGGTTTTCACTGGGAGGCCAAGCTCATGGGGAGAGGTGCTCATACTAGGATTTGTAAGTTAAAGGTTATGGTTGATGATCCGCGTACTGTGTTACGATGATTCGGAGTCATTCCGACGGATGAAATCAAATGTTGTGGCACAACTGTGCAACCTCTGCAGAGTGTAAATCTATTCGAATAGCCGTGTCCACGGTTACGAACGGTTGGAAGGGCCATACAGTTTCCTGTGTCAGTTCTTTAAAAACCTTAGTGAATGGTGACTTGGTGATTTGTTGGAATTACTACCAATGTTGTGGGAATGACACTAATGTTCCCATTTGGGTGAGTTAGTACATGATCCAATGTTTGTGAACTAAAATTTGGCTTATGCAAATTAAACTAGAGCTTAGCACCTTTACTCCAAGAGTTGACATTTTTACATTAGTTTTAGTTTGCAAGTACTTGAAGTACTTACGGCTTTGTCCCTAGCTATTCAAATGGCCAGAGTACGATAATGAACAGAACTATCACGAGGATGACCAGCAGGACGCCTACGACAACTAGGGGTTTCTGACGTCAAATGTTGGCATGTGGACTAGAGAGTCCATTTACTATTACGCTTCCGCTATGTATGAATTTGCGTATGTATGTTGATTGAAAGATCAACTATTTATGTAAGATGAATCATGTGATTCAAGATTGTAAGACATTATGGCTTGTAATAAATAATGACTGTGATATTCGACTATTATGCCTCGCAACAACATTATCCTGGGATTGCGATGAATGACATAATAGGCATCCGGACTTAAAAACCCGGGTGTTGACAAGTTGGTATCAGAGCCATTGTTTGACCTTAGAAGACCCTAGTTAGAGTGGACGTTCATAAAAACTTAACTTTGAAACCAAATGAAAAGAATATTTATGAAAATTTACTCGCATTCTTGCCTTTGAGACTATTTCGAAATTTGATGAATAATGTACTTTTCTTAATTGAATCTGCTTAAAATTTTGCCACACTTATTCACTCTCTAACTTACTCATCCTTTTCGCTTTCAGATGGATCCCAACGCACCCGTCAACACCAAGTTTTATCAACTTGGTAACGGAGGCAGCTTGATTTTCGAGCACGACCTCACCGCTGTCTCGGCTTTCCTTGGGCGACTTCACCCTGAGTTCCACGGGATTCAGGTGAACGACCAGCCCGGTGGTGAGTTGCAGTGGATCATCACTGCAGATCTGCGAGGCACGATGGAGTCTCCCAACCAGGAGAGGATCCTGTTCTCGTTCCGTGAGAGCAAGCCGGCTCGACGGATCGGCGAGAGCTCTTCAGGAGGCACTAGCGCGCCTCTGCGGACAGAATGTGGTGCGCCTACTCGCGTCCCGCTTCGCTCACTTGGTGAGGTGTGATGCAGTAGGAGTGCCCATGGCTCTGCAGTCTCACCCTGAGTTGAGGCATCACGCCGAGCATCTAGACTTCATGCTGTATCATACTCAGCTGGATCTGGATAACGCCCGGATGTACGCAAACCATACTCACCTCGCACTGGCCACTCATGGCGATGCTATCAAGATGCTGTCCAGGGACCGCAACAAGCTTCGCCTGCGGTGTGCGAAGAAGGATGCTACTATCACGCGCCTTCGCGCTCAGATAGCATCACTTGAGACCACTGTCAAGGCTCAGGAGGAGCAGCTACTGGAGATGGAGGAAGACGAAGCCGGTATCGATATTCAGGGAGGAGGCGCCTTCCTGAGTGATGATGACGACTTCGAGGAGGACGAGTTCACTGAGGAGGAGGACTACGCTTTTCTGGAGCCGGGACCTGATGACGTCGTTCCTATCGACGTTGAGGACGAGGGTAGCTGCACCTGAGCACTGATGTAGGCATGAGTTGTATCCCGACCTTTGTATCGTAGCATGTGAAATGGTTCTTAAAACCATTGGAGTGTTGAACTGCTAGTTTGTAATGTGTGATGTGGCATGAATGAAGGAATGAATGTTTGTGTGTGTCATCCAAAGCATTCAAGTTTTTACAAGTTTTTGAACTTATTCAAAATAAACCATAGAATTTTCCTCTTATCTTATAATCTCCTATATATTCAGATGGCCCCTCCCAATCGCAACAACAACGATGCCATGATGTAACTGCTGCAACCCTGCTGGCAGACAGGGAGACTGAAAGGGCTGAACGTCAAGCCAACATCACGGCACTGCAAAACCTCGCCAACCAAGGCCATGGGAATCATGAGCATCCCGGTTCAAAGCTCAAGAACTTTCAGAACACCAATCCTCCGGTGTTTAGCAAGACGGAGGAACCCCTCGATGCCGATGACTGGCTTCAGACCATGGAGAACAACTTGGAGGTAGCTGGAGTGGAGGCCAACGAGATGGTCCTGTTTGCAACCCATTACCTCGCTGGACCAGCCCGAGCCTCGGTGGACTAGCACCCGTGCCATGAACGGAGGTCAGTTCATGACTTGGGCAGATTTCAAGCTCAAGTTCAGCAAGTACCATGTACCCCCGGGTCTTATCAAGAAGATGAGGGATGAGTTCCGTGAACTGAAGCAAGGTCGCATGACGGTGGTAGAATACCGCTGAAAGTGCATGGAGCCCCCATGTGTGGTTTTGGTAATTAATGACAATCCCTATGGACTAATGTTTGCATTGAGTTATATTTGTAGGAGTTGTCCATAGGCAATTCTTGAACCATATGTTGGCTTCAAGGTTGCAATAAGAAGAATTTGATGAAGGATATCAAGTGTCAAGTATGTCTTGAAGATGAAGATGAAGTGAGCCCTCAAGTTACTTCAAGACATCAACATGATGAAGAATGAAGAATGAAGTGCAAGTTCAAGATGAGCCATCTCGAAGAGATCCTTTGCTTGAGTCTTGCCATCCATATGATGATCATGGATATGTGAAGATGCGCCGAAGAAGAAGCTCTCCCATGGTGGATTATGGGGGAGCAATCCACATGGTGGTCATGGTTAAGTGAAGATGCGCCAAAGAAGAAGCTCTCCCATGGTGGTTTATGGGGGAGCAATCTACAAGACTTCGTCAAGCAAGCACAAGCAAGAAAGGCGTTCCATCTTGTTGAGGTCAAGATCATCATCATCAAGCTCAAGTGGAATGCGCAAGTATAAGGTTTGCTCTTGATAGGGTTTCTTTCTCACCGGTCTCATAGTGTAGTTGGAGACCGGTTTATAGTTTAGTTGCCGTACTATCAAGAGGGCTCTCGAGTGAGTAACTAGATCGTATCGTTCGGAGAGAGCTCAAACCTTTGCATCCTTGCATCATCTTTCTTGGTTGTTATTTGGACCTTATCCATGTGATGTTTTAGAGCTTGTGCTCATTCTCATGACAAGCTCTAGTTCATCGAAAACGGATTTTGCATAGATCACTTGTTGCGTTTTCGAGTTTGGTTCATCATCTTTCTTGGTTATTATTTGGATCTTATCCATGTGATGATTTAGAGCTTGTGCTTATTCTCATGACAAGCTCTAGTTCATCAAGAATGGTTTTTGCACGGGCAACTTGTTGCATTTTCAAGATTGGAGGTTTTACAGGTATGTCTTTTTTAGATAGTTCAAACCTTTCATCATTTGTTTCTATCCTCCCTTGTTGGACTATGATGGTTTCCTGCATGATCTTGTAGAGCTTGTTCCTAGCTTCAAAACAAGCCCAAGATCATCAAAATCGGAGTCCGGATGCTAAAGTTATGCCCGTTTTAGTTTTGGTGTTTCGCGGTTTTCGGGGGGGGGCGGATAATCCGGCCCGAATGGCCAATTCCGGGCAAATATCCGGCCCGAGTCCAGGGGCGATTTCGGGGGGCGGATAATCCGGCCCGGGGGCGGATTTTCCGGCCTGGGAGGCCCCAAACGGTCATATTTCGTTGGGAGGGGTATATAAGACCCCCTTCTTCCTCCTTGGGCTGGTTGGTTCACTTTCTCTCTCTCCCCTCCATTGTTGTACTTCAAAGCTTGCCCTAGTTCTTGATTCCTCCCATGATTCTTGCATATTCTTGAGGGAAAAGAGAGAGGAGATCTAGATCTACATTTCTACCAATCAAATCCATCTCTTTGTGAGTGGAACTCTCTAGATCTTGATCTTGGTGTTCTTTGTGAATTCCTTTGTTCTTCCTCTCTTATTCCCCCAATAGCTTTTGTAGCTTTGTTGGAATTTGAGAGAGAAGGATTTGAGCATCTTTGTGGTGTTCTTGCCATTGCATTTGGTGCATCGGTTTGAGTTCTCCACGGTGATTCGTGGTGGTGAAAACAAGAAGGTTGTTACTCTTGGGTTCTTGGAACCCTAGACGGATTCTAGGCCTTTGTGGCGGTTTGTTGGGAGCCTCCAATTAAGTTGTGGATGTGTGCCCCAATCTTTGTGTAAGGCCCGGTTTCCGCCTCGAAGGAAATCCCTTAGTGGAACCGTGACCTAGGCCTTTGTGGCGAGGGTCACCGGAGATTTAGGTGAGGCGCCTTCGTGGCGTTCGGTGTGTGGTGTGAGTACCGCATCTTGGGGTGAGGCCTTTGTGGCGTTGGTGTGCATCGAGCAACCACACCTCAAGGTGAGCCTCTTGTGGCGTTCGGGAGCACTAAGCAACCGCACCTCTCCACCGGAGATTAGCACTCGCAAGAGTGTGAACTCCGGGATAAATCATCGTCTCCCGCGTGCCTCGGTTATCTCTATACCCGAGCTCTTTACTTATGCACTTTACCTTGTGATAGCCATCGTGCTTGAGGTTATATATATCTTGCTATCACGTACTTGCTTGTATTGCTTAGCTTAAGTTGTTGGTGCACATAGGTGAACCTTTGCTTAGAATAAGTTGTTGGTGCACATAGGTGAACCATAGTATATAGGCTTTGGGCTTGACAAAGTAAACGCTAGTTTTATTCCGCATTTGTTAAGCCCATCTCGTAAAAGTTTTAAACCGCCTATTCACCCCCCCTCTAGGCGACATCCGTGTCCTTTCAATTGGTATCAGAGCAAGGTCTCTCATTCTTAGGCTTCACCGCCTTGAGAGTAAAGATGTCGGTTAGGGGATTAGCGCACAATAACTTGTTTATATTTGATGGCACAAATTTTGATCTATGGAAAATTTATGTGCTTAATATTTTGCGGCGTATGTCCCCGGACATGGAGCGATTTCTTGACATGGGTTTTTCTTCTCCTAAGGATCCTCAAAATTTATCTCTTGAGGAGGAGAAAAACTCTTGTCTCGATGCTCTTGCTTCTCATGTGTTTTCCATTGTTGTGAGCAATGTAGTTACTTCTTCAATCATGCCTTTTGGGAGCGCTCATGAATTATGGACAAAGCTTCAAGATAAATATGATGTGTCCACTATCATTGAGGATGATTGTTTTGCTTCCACTTCCGGCTGTGATGAGTTCTCATCTTCATCCACTTCACCAAAGTGTGGTAAGACACAAGGTAATGATATGGTGAGTGGTGATGAAAATTGCAATATTGATATTGAGCTTACTATTGATGATTCTTCATCTCTATCTCATTGCAATGCTTCATCTTTGGACTTAAACACATCTAGCACTAGAAATGATTTACATGCTTGTGTTGATAGTCCTTGCATATCATGTGTAAGTTGCTTGAAAAAATCTAATGATGATATGCTTGCATTGTCTTGTGGCCATGATAAAAATTATTCTATTTCCTCTATTTGTTGTGTGTCTAACAATGTAGAGGAAACCAAAGATTCTATTGGTCAAGACAAGATCTTGAAAGGAGCCTCAAGTAACTCCTCATCTTTATCTCACGGTCCTCATATATGCCTTATGGCCAAGGGTTCCATGGTACCTCCTACCATGGAACCTAATATGTCTCGTGGTGATAAGAATGAGGATGGATATGAAGAAGAGGATTGGGTTGTCTCTCTACGCGATAAAGGTGAGAGTGTATTCAAGGTTCTTTACAAAGATAAAATTGCTAGCTCTCACTTCTTTGAAATCTTGACTACCGCTATTGAGAGCCAAAAACTTATTTGGATGCATGAGAACACCATTGATAAAAAGGGTGCTCTTGAACGAGAGTATGCCGATGATGTAGCATCATTCAAGAATGATCTTGAAGAAGAACAAGAGACCGTAGCCTCTCTTGAGGAGCAACTTCAAACCCTTGAGGTGTCTCAAAATGAAATATTTGCTAAACTCACTAAAGAAAGAGACCATGCTAAAGCTAAATTAAAATTGCTTAAAAATGAAAAGTTCAAAGTTGGTGTTGGTCATGATAAACTTGTTAAGGATCTAGATGATCTAGACAAGGCCCACAAGGCCTTGGAGAGCGAACACTCTATCCTCACCAAGTCATATGAGCAACTACAAGCTTCATATTTAAAAAAGCATGCTATGTTACCCTCTCTTCTTAATATGTCTTGTGATGATGCTTGTGCTACTAACTCTACTTCTTGTGAAGCATCTATCTTGAAGGAGAATGTTGAGCTAAGGGCTCAACTTGAATTGCTAACTAGCAATTATGGGAAATTGGAAGAAAATCATGGAAAGCTTTCTAGCTCCCATAAGGATCTTCTAGCCTCCCATGATAGGCTAAAGTTAGCTCATGAGGCTATCATATCAAAGGCAACACCTTGTGAGCCTCATGTGGATACTAGCACTACTACCCAAAAAGCTATATTGCCATGTGCTAGTCCTAGTAATTCATCCACTCATAGTATTGCTAAATCTTGTGATGAATTATCTTCCTTGCCTTGTTGCTCTAACAATGAAGGTTCTACTTCCTCTAGTACTTTTGTTACTAACCATGTAGAGGAAATCAAAGAGCTCAAGGCCCAAGTCACTTCTTTGAAGACCGACTTGGTAAAGAGTCATGAAGGGAAATGCAAACTTGACAAGATGTTGAGTGTGCAACAATCCCCCAATGACAAGAGTGGACTTGGATTCAACTCCAACAACAAGAACAAGTCCAAGAACAACAAGATTAAGAAGGGCCAATTACAAGTCAAAGACCCGGCCAAGATTGTTTGCTTCAAGTGCAAAATTGAAGGGCATCATGTTAGATCTTGCCCTTTGAAGAAGAAGCAAAAAGGGAAGCGGCCTCAAGCTCAAACTCATATTCAACCTCAAGTTGAAGAAATGCCACTTCCCAAGAAGAATCAAGCCGATGCTCCCATTGTGGAGAAATCTAGTGAGAAGAAGGAGAAGAAAAGAACTTGCTACATATGCCGTGAGAAGGGCCACATCTCCTCCTTTTGCACTATTGGTACCTCATCCAACTCTATCACCATTGATGATGTTTATTCTCTTCGTAAGGATGAGGGTGGCAATGTGTTTGCCAAATTTGTTGGTGCCCAAAGTGGTGTCAAGAAAAGAACCATTTGGGTTGCCAAGCCTATTGTGACTAACCTCTTAGGACCCAACTTAGTTGGGGACCAACAATCCAAAACTTGATCAATAGGTGTTTGTTGGAGAGCATTGGAGACTTGGCTACATCATGAAGAATTAAGGGATCTTCATCATTTATATTATATCAAGCCAAGTCTTTTGATTATCTTGCTACTAACATATATCCAATGTTCCTCCTTGCGGTAACATGTTCTCAACTCATTTATATTGAAAGTTACTTGCCCCTTTGCATGTGTTAGTTTTGTTCCTAACATGTGTTTGTATATGTTGTGCTTCCTAATAGTTTTGCTTGAGAAATCAAGTCTATGCATGTTGGGTTGCACACCATGTATTTGTGTTTGTGTTGGAGCCTCTTTGCATCTTGTTGTATCTTATATGGCTCTTATGAGCGATTAATGGACAATCCCATTTTGGGGGAGTGATATTCCTTTGGGAATTTCATGATCCTAAACAATGTGTGTACATGAGGAATATCACTTAGAATTGATATTGCGAGATTATCTAGTCGCTATGTGGTATGTCATCTTCATGAGAAATTCAAATTCTAATGTCCATTAATATCTCTACTTGGATCTTATTTGCCTCTTGTGAAAATAATTTCCTTATCACATTATGGGGGAGTAATAAGCTTTGTGCATATTACAAGCCTAGAAAATGTGAACATTTGAGGTTGTGTCACATAGAATTGATACCGTAAATTATCTCTCTCCTATGTGGCATGTTTGCTCAAACAAGCTCCAATTTTCTTAAATGGCTTCATTGCTAATATCTTTGTGGATCTTATTTGTGAAAGTTTTTCTTGGCATGGTTTTTCACAACGTGTCCCTCAATACATTTTTGGAAAACCATGTGCTTCAAGTCATACTATTAATTGCTTTGCATGTTGGTATGAATACTATTAATTGCTTTGCATGTTGGTATGAATACTATTAATTGCCCTGCATGTTGGTATGACTAAATGAAGCTATCAAGAAACTATCTTTGCATGATGGTTAACTCTTATCTTTTACGATATGCTTTGTTCGTTGTAAATATGATCTTATGTGTACTTACAAACTACCACCGGGAAATATTTCCTAATACCTCTTGTCCTAGGACAATTGGTAATCAATTATGAGGTAGATATTTATTGATCATATCTACATTGGCTCTTGTGTTTAAATTGCCTTATTCATTGCCATGAATTTGTTGTGCTTTGACTCCCATGTGTCTTCCTTGCATCTCATGGATCTAATTTGTCTATTCAAACTTTCTTAGCATTTTTAGTAGATATAGGTAGCGTGATGATCCTAGTTTTGTGCATTTTGTATCCATATTCTAAATCCTAGATAATGCACTAATATTGGGGGAGCTCTCCTATATTTGTTATAATTCCTAAACTTCTCTTGATCATTATCAAAAATTTGGTTTTGGGAGACATAAATTTTCTTTTTGGTACTTTGTGCCATCATAAAAAGTGTCGAGGGTTTGGTTTTTTTGTTGGAACCTTGCTCTCTTGGGAGTTGGTTATCTCATTCCTTTGTGCTTAGGCTTAATTAGCTTCTTATAATGAGATAAGTCTTTGGAGTCAATCTTGTGTTAATTTGATTCTTTGATATAATTTGGGCAACCATTGTCTCTTGATTTATTTGGTGTTTTGTCCAAATTGTAAAAGTATTGTGCATGCATATTTAATATATGTATATCTTATGGCATGTGTTACTTTCTTTGATCCAATATATAGGGTAAACTCCATCAAATCCTAATTTGGCTAAGATGTGCATGAAATTCAATTTCATATCTATATGCACATAGAATTGTGGAGTTTGTCCTATATGTTGTAGTGTGTCTAACTACTTCGGACCCAATTAGTTTGGGGACCATTTTGTACTTACCTTTGTGTTAGGTACAATGGATATGCATTGAATGCTTGTCTCACTCTTGGAAAGAAGTGGTGACTCAATGGTAACTTGAGGCAAGCTAGGATGGTCAACGAACACATATCTACTACATCCACACCAATGCTATCTTGGTAACAAGTATCTTCTCATGCATACTTTTCTTGTATCCAACCTTATGGTTGCATCTTGGCATGAATCTCTTGATTTGCAAATATTGTGCTTCTTGCAAAAGTCTTAATGAAACCTCTTTATTGTGAATGTGAGTAATTTGAGATGAGTGCATTTGTTGGGAAGTATTTTAAATCATGCTCATGATTCATCCATCCCAACTATGCCTATCTAGCAATTTTGTTGCATATCAATTCCTCAAGGCTCTCACATGTGCAATATAGATGAAAGTGCAAATTTAGTTAATTCTTTTGGTATCCCCGTTTGTGATACTTGTTGCCTTTCTCAAATGCATCCCAACTACCTTCTATCCCTTGTTGATATTTGTGATGTATTTTAGTTGTTTGTGGTTGAAGTTCATGAATGTACAATAAGATAAAATTGAGCCTTTGGCCATGCTATTAAGCAAAAAAATCTTATTGATATATTGCATGACTTCGTCTTGGATATCATACTATTTTTCTTGCGTATCTATTTTATGTGTGCATGTTTCTTTGTGGATAAATATCTTTGTGATATTGCCCACTTAGAGAAACTTATACACATAAGAGATGATACAACTCCTTTTGATATCTTATTTATTTATCGCGTGTTGATTGGTCATGCTAAGCAATATAATTCATTGAAGACTATGATGATGCTTTTTGCTCATCCTTGTAATAGTCTTATAATATGCTTTATCATGCCTTTCACATATCCTCTTGGTTGAGCCTTTTTATTATGGTGCCTCTTACTTGTTGCTCAACTATTTGTTAGTTGCAAGTGTTTAGCTTACTTTTCTATCTATGATCTATTACAAATGTTTGTGTTTTAAATGAGGGAGTGAGGATTCCATGTTATGCATATTGTATTCAAATGCAACATTTTATTTTATGCATGTACCTTGGGGAGCTTCCTCATTTGATTTAGAACACTATCTTGTGGTGATCATTAGAGTTTGATTCACTTGGTATCTTTTGTTTTTGAATGATATTATGGGAGTGATGATTCCATGTTTGTGCACTGATGCGGGGTGGCCTTCGGACACCTCCACACCAATACCAACAACTCCCCCAACTGGACCGATGACACGAGCCCGAGTTAAAGCGCTACACGATAAGGTGAACTCTATCCTCGCTACTCTTGACCTTGACACACCGTTGGACGGAATGCTACCTCATGCTGAAACTCTATGTGTTATTAGGTACAAGGATCATCAAGGATACGAGGAAGAGGAGGCACCATTCATCAAGGAAGAAGAAGCTAAAGCTAATGGACTTGAAGAAGAAGAAAGAAGGAAGGAAGAAGAAGAAAGAAAGAAAAAGGAACAAGAAAAAGAGAAGAGGAGGGTGGAGCCTCCAGGGAGAAGGAGGCCGGTACCTCCAGGCCATGGGGGGCCGGAGCCTCCACCCCTGGGCGCGCGCTGCAAGGGGAGACCGGTAGTACCGGCCCCTCCTGGCCGGTACTACCGGCGGGAGTTGGGCGCCACCTCCAGGACGCCCCGCGGGAAGGAAGAGGAGGCCGGTACCTCCGGCCAAGGTACCGGCCGGGGTACCGCTCGCGTGCCCAGCTCCCCAGTACACTTCAAGTCGATTTGAGCATGTTTCCGGTACCTTGGCCGGAGCCTCCGCCCGAGGTACCGCCCGCGCGCGAATTGGCCCAAATCTGAAACGTTGCTTCGCCATCCGACGGTTGTAATTTAATTAGCATTTTCCCCAAACTACCCTTGACCAAATTCTGAGCTATATGTGCTCCCGTATCCCCCATTTGCTAGGGTTAGACATAGACTTGGATAATTCTTAGAGCTTTGCTCATCAACTGGGATTATCTCCTGTGTTTCATCAAGGCTACTCTTGTTGGAGATTAATAGTTGTGTGTGAGATTCTAGTGTACCCACTCTCTCTCTCGCACAAGTGTTCGTCTTCATCACCGATCTCTCACACCGGGATTCAACCTCGTGGTCTCTCCTAGTGTGATTCTACCGGCGTGGTTTGTCGAGCCACGGGAGTGTAAGTCGATTGTATCGGGTTTGTGTGCGTAGTGTTCTTCGTGTTCGTCTCGTTCTTCGTTTCTCCACCTTTTCCCCTTTTGATTTCGGGTCGATTTCGCAAGATTGGGCCACAAACTAGGTCTTAGACCTCATCATATGGTATCAGCAGCTCAAGGTTACCGCGAATTTGACCCCCCACCCACCCAATTTCGTTTCTAAAAAATTTCCCAAAAAATCCCCAAAAAATAGCCCTAAATTGCCTTTTGACAGATCTGCGATTTTGTTGAGTTTTGAGTGGTTTTGGTCCATTGATTCGGTGTTATTAGTGTTGATCTACTACTTCCTCCACTTTCTATCCACAAATTTCGTCGTTTCCTTCGTTTTGGGTTGATTTGGTTTGAGTTCCTCAAGAACAGGAGAGAGAAAAGGGAAGAACAGGCAACTTCACGTGGAGAAGAAGGGCCGGCCGGTACCTCCACCAAGCTCCGGGCGGTACCTCCAGGCAGGGCACGGGTGGAGCCTCCAGCCTCCACTACCGGCCGCCACTACCGGCCACGACCCGGCCGCCACCACCGTTCGCCTCCCCAAGCCGCCCACCACAACCCTACCCCACCACCGCCGACCAACACCACCACCCCCTCTCCACCACCGGCCAACACCGCCGCCCCCCCAAATCACCGGTAAACACCGCCGCGGCACCGCCACCACCACCGCCACCACCACCGCCACCGCAAGACCACCGGCATACCACTACCACCACCGCCAAGCTAGTTTGACCCAACTTTTTCTCGCCTACCTTGTGTTTGCTTGTCCGGTTTGAGTGCCTTGTGTGTAACACTAACCCGCAGCTCCGAAGCAAGCGACGACACTCTCGGCACCCCGAGCTTGCAAACGTACTCTTGATCCTACCACCATATTGCAAGTTGAGTGTTCATCACCGCCTACGCCCCATCTAGGTATAACTTGCAAATCCTCTTTACCTTTTGCGATCTAACCTTCCGAGCATTGCTTGACTAGTGTTGCGAGACATTGCACGTGGCCCCGTTGTGAGGTGTGTGTGTAGTGTGGAGTCAAGCTTTTAAGAAAAACTCGTGTGGCAAAATAGCAAAGGCGAAGCTAAGCTAACATAGTGCGAGACAAAAGCCGCCAAAACGCAAAAGAACAAAAGAGTGCAAGTGCCACAAAATACAAAAGAGTGTCAAGTGCCACCAAATACAAAGGAGGAAAAGCTTTTAAGCAAAAGAGAGAAAAGAGAAGAGAGGCCGCGTGTAAATCTAGTTGTCTCTCCGTTGCAACCAAAGCTTTGTCTCTCCTTGTGTTAGTGTGACACCGAGCACCCTTGTTAAGGGCTTCTTACATCTTTCCGCTCATTCCTTGGTCGCACTAACCCCTTTCATCTCGTGTGTGTGTTCCATATCTTTTTCCGTGTTTTAGTGATCATCGCTTTCTCGTGGCCGCGCCCTTGTCGACTTGCCACAGCACCCACGGCACCCTCACGCGCCTATAAAAGGAGACCTCCCCTCGACGATCCAAGCACACCACCATGACCACCTCTCACCACCGCTTCGCCTAGCACCGTCAGCCACCTCAATCGTCGCCGGAGCAAGCTCAATCGGAAGATCGGAGCCGCGGAAGCTCTGCAGCAATCGCCGTCGATCCAGACCTCCCCGATCGACGCCACTGCTACAGGCTGCTTCGCCGTCGTCCACAACGTCCCCAAGCACACTGACCAATGATGTCTACGGGAGCTTCTATTCTTGTAGACAGTGTTGGGCCTCCAAGAGCAGAGGTTTGTAGAACAGCAGCAACTTTCCCTTAAGTGGATCACCCAAGGTTTATCAAACTCAAGGAGGAAGAGGTCAAAGATATCCCTCTCATGCAACCCTGCAACCACAAAGCAAGAAGTCTCTTGTGTCCCCAACACACCTAATAGGTGCACTAGTTCGGCGAAGAGATAGTGAAATACAGGTGGTATGAATATATATGAGCAGTAGTAACGGCGCCAGAAAATAGCTTGCTGGCGTGTAGTTGATGGTGGTGATATTGCGGACAGTAGAGATGCAGTAAAACAGTAAACAAGCAGCGATAGCAGTATTTAGGAACAAGGCCTAGGGATTAGACTTTCACTAGTGGACACTCTCAACTTTGATCACATAACAGAATAGATAGATGCATACTCTACACTCTTTTGTTGGATGATGAACACATTGCGTAGGATTACACGAACCCTCAATGCCGGAGTTAACAAGCTCCACAATTCAATGTTCATATTTAAATAACCTTAGAGTGCATGAAAGATCAACACGAGTAAACCAAGTACTAACACAGCATGCACACTGTCACCTTCACACTATGTAGGAGGAATAGATCACATCAATACTATCATAGCAATAGTTAACTTTACAATCTACAAGAGATCATGATCATAGCATACTCCAAGTACTAACACGGATGCACACACTGTCACCATTACACCGTGCAGGAGGAATAAACTACTTTAATAACATCACTAGAGTAGCACATAGATAAATTGTGATACAAAACACATTGCAATCATAAAGAGATATAAATAAGCACTTCACTACGCCATTCATAACAGTGAATAAGTATTCGTGAAATATAGCCTAAGAGACCCACACGGTGCACACACTATCACCTTTACACACGTGGGACAAGGAGTCTCCGGAGATCACATAAGTAAAATTCACTTGACTAGCATAACGACATCTAGATTACAAGCATCATCATATGAATCTCAATCATGTAAGGCAGCTCATGAGATTATTGTATTGAAGCACATAGGAGAGAGATGAACCACATAGCTACCGGTACAGCCCCGAGCCTCGATGGAGAACTACTCCCTCCTCATGGGAGACAGCAGCGTTGATGGAGATGGCGGTGGTGTCGATGGAGGAGCCTTCCGGGGGCACTTCCCCGCCCGGCGGCGTGCCGGAACGGAGACTCCTGTCCCCGGATCTTGGCTTCGCGATGGCGGCGGCTCTGGAAGGTTTCTCGTACCGTGGCCTTTTTCGTATCGTGGTTTTAGGTCGAGGGGGCTTAAATAGGCGAAGAGGCGGCGTCAGAGGGTCGAAGAGGCGGCGACACCATAGGGTGGCGCGGGCCACACCCGAGCCGCGCCGGCCTATGGTCCCGTGGGCCTGTGCCCCCTCTCCGGCGATTCTCGGGTGTTCGGATGCTTCCGGGCAAAATAGGATGCTTGGGTCTTGATTTCGTCCGATTCCGAGAATATTTCCTTACTAGGATTTCCGGAACCAAAAAAAGCAGAAAACAGGAACTGGCCCTTCGGCATCTCGTCAATAGGTTAGTTCCAGAATATGCACGAATATGACATAAAGTGTGCATAAAACATGTAGATATCATCAATAATGTGGCATGGAACACAAGAAATTATCGATACGTCGGAGACGTATCAGCATCCCCAAGCTTAGTTCCTGCTCGTCCCGAGCAGTAAACGATAACAAAGATAATTTCTGGAGTGACATGCCATCATAAACTTGATCATATTGTAAACATATGTAATGAATGCGACGATCAAAACAATGGTAATGACATGAGTAAACAATCTGAATCATAAAGCAATGACTTTTCATGAATAGCACTTTCAAGACAGGCATCAATAAGTCTTGCATAAGAGTTAACTCATAAAGCAATAATTTAAAGTAAAGACATTGAAGCAACACAATGGAAGTTTAAGTTTCAGCGGTTGCTTTCAACTTGTAACATGTATATCTCATGGATAATTGTCAATGCAAAGCAATATAACAAGTGCAATAAGCAAGTATGTAAGAATCAATGCACAGTTCACACAAGTGTTTGCTTCTTGAGGTGGAGAGAAATAGGTGAACTGACTCAACATAAAAGTAAAAGAAAGGTCCTTCGCAGAGGAAAGCATTGATTGCTATATTTGTGCTAGAGCTTTGGTTTTGAAAACATAAAGAGAGCATAAAAGTAAAATTTTGAGAGGTGTTTGTTGTTGTCAACGAATGGTAGTGGGCACTCTAACTACCTTATCAACCAGACTTTCAAGAGCGGCTCCCATGAAGGACGTTATCTCTACCAGCGAGGTAGATCATCCCTCTTCTCTTTTGTTTACACATGTACTTTAGTTTAGTTTTTCTTTATTTATGGATGACACTCCTCCCAACCTTTTGCTTACACAAGCCATGGCTAACCGAATCCTCGGGTGCCTTCCAACAATCACATACCATCAAGGAGTGTCTATTTGCAAAATTAAGTTGCTTACTGATGAATAGAGCAAAACATGTGAAGAGAATTATTAATGCAAGTTAATTAATCGGGGCTGGGAACCCCATTGCCAGCTCTTTTTGCAAAATTATTGGATAAGCGGATGAAGCCACTAGTCCATTGTGAAAGTCTGTCAGAAGTAAACGACAAGATCGAAAGATGAAACATCACATACTTCCTCATGAGCTATAAAACATTGACACAAATCAGAGGTGATAAATTTTGAATTATTTAAAGGTAGCACTCAAGCAATTTACTTTGGAATGGCGGAGAAATACCATGTAGTAGGTAGGTATGGTGGACACAAATGGCATAGTGGTTGGCTCAAGGATTTTGGATGCATGAGAAGTATTCCCTCTCGATACAAGGTTTAGGCTAGCAAGGCTATTTGAAACAAACACAAGGATGAACCGGTGCAGCAAAACTCACATAAAAGACATATTGTAAACATTATAAGACTCTACACCGTCTTCCTTGTTGTTCAAAACTCAATACTAGAAATTATCTAGACCTTAGAGAGACCAATTATGCAAACCAAATTTTAGCAAGCTCTATGTATTTCTTCATTAATAGGTGCAAAGTATATGATGCAAGAGCTTAAACATGAGCACAACAATTGCCAAGTATCAAGTTATTCAAGACATCATACCAATTGCTACATGTAGCATTTTCCGTTTCCAACCATATAACAATGAACGAAGCAGTTTCAACCTTCGCCATGAACATTAAAAGCTAAGAACACACGTGTTCATACGAACCAGCGGAGCGTGTCTCTCTCCCACACAAGCATGTATTTATTCAGAGAATGAAAATAACAAAACAAAAATAAAAGCACACAGACGCTCCAAGCAAAGTACATAAGATGTGACCGAATAAAAATATAGTTTCAAGAGACGGAACCTGATAATTTGTCGATGAAGAAGGGGATGCCTTGGGCATCCCCAAGCTTATATGCTTGAGTCTTCTTGAAATATGCCGGGGTGAACCACCGGGGCATCCCCAAGCTTAGACTCTTCACTCTTCTTGATCATAGTATATCATCCTCCTCTCTTGACCCTTGAAAACTTCCTCCACACCAAACTCGGAACAACTCATTGGAGGGTTAGTGCACAATAAAAATTAACATGTTCAGAGGTGACACAATCATTCTTAACACTTCTGGACATTTCATAAAGCTACTGGACATTAATGGATCAAAGAAATTCATCCAACATAGCAAAAGAGGCAATGCGAAATAAAAGGCAGAATCTGTCAAAACAGAACAGTCCGTAAAGATGGATTTTATTAGGGCACCAGACTTGCTCAAATGAAAATGCCCAAATTGAATGAAAGTTGCGTACATATCTGAGGATCACTCACGTAAATTGGCTTAATTTTCTGAGTTACCTACAGAGAATTAGACCCAGATTCGTGACAGCAAAGAAATCTGTTTCTGCGCAGTAATCCAAATCTAGTATTCACTTTTCTATCAACGACTTTACTTGGCACAACAAAACACAAAACTAAGATAAGGAGAGGTTGCTACAGTAGTAAACAACTTCCAAGACACAAATATAAAACAAAGTACTGTAGCAAAATAACACATGGGTTATCTCCCAAGAAGTTTTTTCTTTATAGCCGTTAAGATGGGCTCAGCAGTTTTAATGATGCACTCGCAAGAAATAGTATTTGAAGCAAAAGAGAGCATCAAGAGGCAAATTCAAAACACATTTAAGTCTAACATGCTTCCTATGCATAGGAATCTTGTAAATAAACAAGTTCATGAAGAGCAAAGTGACAAGCATAGGAAGATAAAACAAGTGTAGCTTCAAAAATTTCAGCACATAGAGAGGCATTTTAGTAACATGAAAATTTCTACAACCATATTTTCCTCTCTCATAATAACTTTCAGTAGCATCATGAGAAAACTCAACAATATAACTATCACATAAAGCATTCTTATCATGAGTCTCATGCATAAAATTATTACTCTCCACATAAGCATAATCAATTTTATTAGTAATTGTGGGAGCAAATTCAACAAAGTAGCTATCATTATTATTCTCATCATCAAATATAAGAGGCATATTGTAATCATAATCAAATTTATCCTCCATAACAGGCGGTAACAAAAGACTACTATCATTATAATCATCATAAATAGGAGGTAAAGTATCATCAAAGTAAATTTTCTCCTCAATGCTTGGGGGACTAAAAATATCATGCTCATCAAAACCAGCTTCCCCAAGCTTAGAATTTTCCATATCATTAGCAACAATGGTGTTCAAAGCGTTCATACTAATATGTTCCATAGGTTTTTTAATTTTCGCATCAAACCATCCATGTCTTAAATCAGGAAATAGAATAAGAAGCTCATTGGTGTCCATTATGCCTAACTAGTGTAAACAAGAAACAAAAAGATGCAATTGCAGGATCTAAAGGAAATAGCTTTGAGTACTTACAACGGCGAAAATAGCTTAGTAGCCGAGATCCGGAGTGTGAGTACCTTTTACCTTTCCTCCCCGACAACGGCGCCGTAAAATAGCTTGATGTCTACGGGAGCTTCTATTCTTGTAGACAGTGTTGGGCCTCCAAGAGCAGAGGTTTGTAGAACAGCAGCAACTTTCCCTTAAGTGGATCACCCAAGGTTTATCGAACTCAGGGAGGAAGAGGTCAAAGATATCCCTCTCATGCAACCCCGCAACCACAAAGCAAGAAGTCTCTTGTGTCCCCAACACACCTAATAGGTGCACTAGTTCGGCGAAGAGATAGTGAAATACAGGTGGTATGAATATATATGAGCAGTAGTAACGGCGCCAGAAAAGTGCTTTGCTGTCCAGGACTGGTGTGTGGTTGACGGTGGTAATATTGCAGGAAGTATAGATGCAGTAAAACAGTAAACAAACAGCGATAGCAGTATTTAGGAACAAGGCCTAGGGATCATACTTTGACTAGTGGACACTCTCAACATTGATCACATAACAGAATAAATAGATAGATGTTAGACTCTACACCCTCTTGTTGGATGATGAACACCACTAACTCGTGTAGGATTACACGAACCCTCAATGCCGGAGTTAACAAGCTCCACAATATTCAATGTTCATATTTAAATAACCTTAGAGTGCATAACAGATCAACATAACCAAACCAAGTACTAACATAGCATGCACACTCGTCACCTTCACACTACGAAAGGAGGAATAGATCACATCAATGCTATCATAGCAATAGTTAACTTCATAATCTACAAGAGATCACAATCATAGCCTACGCCAAGTACTACACGATGCACACACTGTCACTATTACACCGTGTAGGAGGAATAAACTACTTTAATAACATCACTAGAGTAGCACACAGATAAATTGTGATACAAAACACATTGCAATCATAAAGGGATATAAATAAGCACTTCACTATGCCATTCATAACAGTGAATAAGTATTCCGTGAAATATAGCCTAAGAGACCCACACGGTGCACACACTCGTCACCTTTACACACGTGGGACAAGGAGTCTCCGGAGATCACATAAGTAAAACCCACTTGACTAGCATAATGACATCTAGATTACAAGCATCATCATATGAATCTCAATCATGTAGGGCAGCTCATGAGATTATTGTATTGAAGCACTTAGGAGAGAGATGAACCACATAGCTACCGGTACAGCCCCGAGCCTCGATGGAGAACTACTCCCTCCTCATGGGAGACAGCAGCGTTGATGGAGATGGCGGTGGTGTCGATGGAGGAGCCTTCCGGGGGCACTTCCCCGTCCCGGCGGCGTGCCGGAACAGGGACTCCTATCCCCCAGATCTTGGCTTCACGATGGCGGCGGCTCTGGAAGGTTTTCTCTGGTTTCGTCGAACGTCATAGGGTTTTCGCGACGGAGACCTTAAGTAGGCGGAAGGGCAGCCTCGGAGGGGGCCTGGTGGGCCCACACACTAGGGGGCGCGGCCAAGGCCTGGGCCGCGCCACCCTGTCGCCTGGGGCCCATAGGGCCCTCCTCTGGCGGCTCTCGGGTGTTCTGGAAGCTTCGTGTGATTCTAAGATGCTGGGCGTTGATTTCGTCCGATTCCGAGAATATTTCCTTACTAGGATTTCTGAAACCAAAAACAGCAGAAAACAGGAACTGGCAATTCGGCATCTCGTCAATAGGTTAGTTCCGGAAAACGCATAATAATGACATAAAGTATGCATAAAACATGTAGATATCATCAATAAAGTAGCATGGAACATAAGAAATTATCGATACGTCGGAGACGTATCAAGGCCACGCCGCGGCAACACCTCCTGCCAACCAACACAATCGCCCGCCACACAATCCACCTTCGCACCATGAACCGTGACATCAATAGCAGTGTTGAAGGTCTTGGTGGTCGGTGGCGTCTGGGAGGCCAGTTCCTCTTCGTCGTCTCGTCGTGCATGGCCGCGTGGCCATCCACGCCATCAACCGTGACACCAGCAGCAGTGACGCGTCTCGTCGTGCATGGTCGCGCGGCCATCCGCGCCGACGTTTATTGTGGCTAACGCCCTGCTGCCGCTTCACCTGCCGCCGTTGTGCATTAAGAGCGCCCTCCTTCCTTCCCCATTTCAAACTCGCCACTCCAATCTCTCGCCGCTCCAGATCTCCTCCTCCCTCGCCGCTCCCAAGCTCGCCGCTCCCAATATCCTCCCTCGTCGCTCCAATGTCGTCGTCCCGCAATAGCGCCGCGGCAGCCTCACAGTGGCGGAGGCGTGGGCGTTGTTCCCGGGCGCACCTTGGAGCACGTCGTCGATGGCATCCACAACGGCGCGCCCAGGCTCGAGATGCCGTTGTCGCCGCCACCATCTCCTACGTCCGCAGCACGCTGGCAGCCGAGGAGGACGTACCCGTCCTCCTCCAACTCTTCTTTGTTTGGGCCAGCGCGATCGGTGCTTTCGTTGCACCGCGCCTAAGCGCAAGGTGAAGGACGAGGCGGAGTTCGCGACGCCGCCCGTCAATCCGAGGCGCGGTGGCAACAACATCAGCCGGCAGCAGCACAGGCGCGCCGGCGGCGCCCTCCAAATCCCGAAGCCGGAGGTGAAGTAGGAGCAGGACGACGATGAAGCCGTGAAGGCGGCGCAACTGGCGGAGTACGAGCGTCAGCAACGCCTCATCACCGCCGCAAGTACTACTAGATTAGGGTTTAGTTTAAATTTCATCCAATTTCATTCAAATCTATGTAATATCTTATATTTACTAATTGGAGGCACCATAAAAGGCGCCACGTTAATCCACATCATTCGAATAATTAAGATAGTTAGATCTAAAATTTATGGTTATGATTAATCTAGAAAGTCGTGATTTATAGTGTACCATAAACTGTAACGTTGACACGTTACAGTTGATAGTTGTGATTTATAATGTGCCACGGAAAAATCACGCTAACACGTTCGGTTGATTTCGGTTGCACCATACAAGCTTCCATGTTAATTTTGGGAGTAATCAACCCGATTCTGTCGGTAGCATATATCCTAATTCTTTCCGTTCAATGGCATTGTAGTAGTCCTTATCTCTCATGTCTCTCTTCTTTCCTTTGGCCACACGTTTCTTCATGTTTACATCTAATTGATCAGACTCCAGATTCGTATATCTCTTGCTCCAGTAACTCCGGCGATGGAGCATGCCTGATAAAAAAAGATGAAGCGTTCGGGTGGAGGTTAGTGAATTCAACATTCGTCATTTTTACAGGCTATGTGCTGACGGTCAGATTATCCATGTAGTTGGCTTTTAAAACGGCGGTCATGTTGAAACTCAAGATACAGGCACGGGTGTGTCGGCGTGGTCTATCCATCGGAACATGGTTGTGGAGGACGTCGCTAAAACACAGCGCCATAGCGACGGGTTTATCATCCGTTCATGGCGGCAGACCTTGGCACTGCTTGACCAGGATTTTGTCACAACTAATCTATCAAGAGACGCCAAGCCGTCAGCGACGTACAAAGCTCAATGCTGCAGGGTGTCTAGCAATCCAGATTTGCAAAGCCACCAGCGATGTCCGAAGCTCGATGATGCGGGACGTCTAGCCATCCAGGGATTAGGCGCCGAGACTGACGTCCGAAGCTTGATGCGGCAGGGCGTCTGGCCACCATGAGGGCCGCGTTTGAATTTCGAGTTCAGAAATCCACCTGATGCTTTGTTCAAGCATGGTTGCTACGTATTATCTACTCCCAAGTCTCTAACGTATGCATGCGAATATCACTATTTTCATAACGAGCCATACCTAACATCATCTTTATTTCGATGAATCAAGCCTATATGCACAGGAACTTCCAAAGCATAGATGTGGTTGTGTTGTACATGGACTGCAACCTCGACTACGAGCAATTAATTCAGTGTTTACAGGAAATCAATGCCTGCTGCAAGAAGCATAATTTGGGAGGGGTGACGGAAGAGTTCGGTACAGAAAAGAAGATCGCTACATCTGCGTCGTTGTACAGTACATGCATCTCCTCTACATTATTTTTAACAAAGCTCCCATATGCATCATATCCGCCTCCGATCTCAATGTTTTTTCTAGGTAAATGCAGTATAGCATCATATCTGCCTCTGATGATCTCATCTCCATGTTTTTTCTAGGTAAATGAAGTATATATTATTAAACCACACGTGTAGCATAAATTTGCTAAAGCGCTGAAGTGTACCATCGCTTTCGTATGGAGCTGCGGCTACTTTTACCTATAGTACATCGGCACTTGGTCCAGAAATAGCGACATGTAGTCTCTGGTATGATACCCTATACTGCATGCAGCTAACATATTTCAACGTAATTTGGCTCATTTCCTGATATCCTTGCATGCGCGCGTTATATCTACAAGCTGCCTATACGAATATTATTATATGGTTTTTTATTTAAGAAAATAATGTTAATTAATTCAGGAACTCTTATTGATAAAAGTTACAACATTTCGTAGATACAGTATACAAGCGTCAGTTGAAACCAAAAAAATATTTACGAGTATCACAATTATATAAACTTTTTAGTTATATATTTAGATAAAAGCTAATAGTCGAAGTTGTATACAGGAGAACGTTTATGTGCAAGAAAAGTCACCTATATGAGAAGTCTGGACTATGCCATATTAATTTGCTCAGATTTATGTCAACATGTTGCAAAATAAACATTCACCATATTCTATGTGCTTATAATTTATCTTTGAGGAAAATAAATAAAAGCACCACATTTTTAAAAAAATAGCAGCAAATTACATAATTTTCTATTGTAATTTTCATATTTATACTATTAATGTGCATCTAAAAAATACCTAGCACGTGCGGGTGCACGGGTTGAAGACTAGTATAGCTAGTTTGAATGAATTTAGTTGTTTTCGCTTAAATTTTAAAAATCTGATATTTTATTTTGTAGAACGCGCCTGGGAAGGGACGTCCCCAAACATTAAATCTGGCACCGTTTAGGGACGCGGGTGAGATGCTCTTATTCTAGATCCCTGTCACGCCATGGTTCTTTCAAAGGAAGCCAGACCAAAAACCGAGAGCTTCAACATTCTCCTCAACCACCTCTCCACCATGGTCAGATCTCTGCTCTCGTGAGCCAAATCCAATCTGAAAATTAGATTAAATCTGGCACCGTTTAGGGACGCGGGTGAGATGCTCTTATTCTAGATCCCTGTCACGCCATGGTTCTTTCAAAGGAAGCTAGACCAAAAACCGAGAGCTTCAACATTCTCCTCAACCACCTCTCCACCATGGTCAGATCTCTGCTCTCGTGAGCCAAATCCAATCTGAAAATTAGGGTCTTATCCCAATCTTCAGTTTTACATTTCCAACCTTCTTCTGTGCAAGTATTCAGCGGTGTTTCTGAATAAAGCATCCAACCTCTGAAAAGGATCCACAATGTTTGGGTCAGAGGCATGTCAAACACTTCCTTGAACACTTGAAAATTCTCCTATTTCCTCCGTCTCGGTTTAAGAGGTGTGCACGCAGTTAAAAAATTTGCTTTGACCATTATTTTGATCAATAAAATATAAAATATATGTCACAAAAAATATATCATTGAAAAGCTTTTTTGCATATAAATCTAATGATATAGATTTTGTAGACATAAAATTTATATTTCGTTGACAAATCAATGATCAAAGTTTATATTTCGTTGACTAAATCTAATGATATAGTGACCGTTAAACCAGGACGGAGGAAGTAGTTACCGATAGGTTCTCAGGGCCAAATGCCAAGCGACTTCAACAAGACCGTCTCAGCCGCAGAAACCTTTTTCCCGTGTGCCACCATTGGTCGCAGCCAACCTTCTAGTGACCCTCTTCGGTGTAAAAGACTCTTCATCTGCACATAGCTTTGAGGAGGCCTCAATCTCCTTGAGCAAGGACGGCGCTAGGGTGACGCTAGGGTTTTTACAAGTGATTCAAAGAATTTTCTCACTCGCCCAACTGCCAGCATCTCTTTTCGCCCGACTTCATCCAACAGCACCGTGTCCTCCACATACTCCAAAATATTGGCTGACACGTCCATCTGCACTCGGTTTTGATCCTGTGCAATTGGATACCGCAAGCCCAAGAATACAAGGGGAACGTAAAATTGTAGGATCAGCTGTAATCCCGTTCACCTAAGGATGTGCCACCAGTGATCATGTTGTAGGCAATCAGTTTTTACTGACTAAGGGCGTCAAACATACACACTACCTATCATAGTCTTGAAAACCAGAGAGCACTGATCCCAAATATAAATCCATTGTCTACAGAAAACACATGTAAATTTCTTGCACAATGCATGGCATTCGAACAAAATTTAGAGGATCCTGGCACTTCAGTAGTAACAGAAGTCTCAGAAACAAACATGAGCTGTGTAGCACATGGACACGATGCAATAGCTTAGACCTTGAAGCCTCTGCTGTTCCTCCTTCCTCTGGCCTTCTCAAATTTCCTTCCCTTGGAACGGACATAAGGCTTGGTGTGGCTGTGCGGTACACCAGGAGCCTTACCAAAGTGCCTCACTGCCTCACGAGCGTTCTTAGGACCCCTCAGGAGAACCTGGCACAATAAATTTAAATTGTGAGGATTTGCTAGGTGTACCACCAACAACATACTGGGCCATTACAAGATAGTTAACATTAATAAGATTGTACCATCAACAGCATACTGGGCCATTACAAGATAGTTAACATTAGAACCCACCACCCAAAAAATGTGAACATGAAATAGATTTATGTCTTACAAGATATCTTTTCCATATATTAGTTCTCGAATTGAATGCATCAATAGCCATGAATGCAAATTGCAATGTGTGATGAAGTTTTGTATATATTGTATAATAACGCTATTCAACTAGTGGCATCAGACAGTAAGCAGAGTAATCACAGTGCAAACGTGCAATGGTATCAAACAATAAGCTGAACATAAGATTATGCATCATATGCTATTCTTCCAAGACCACAACAAATTGTCAACAAAAACTCAAGAAACTAAAATGGAGACCAGGACAGCAGCAAAAACACTCTTAACATTATATCCTGACATCTCAGGAAAAATGTAGATGTTAGACCATTTGAATGAATGAAACCAGCAGAAGCAACCCACCACTATGTACTGAGATGAAAGAGCAGAATTTTGGTTAGAATATTTGGCACCAAAGCAATCATATAATAACGCAATGGGCTGGTAAGACAACCATATAAATTTATGCATCAGCTAAGCTTCCTTGGTCCTGAGTACGGTTCCCAAGAAGAATATAGCAAATGCAAATGTATGCTCAAAATGATTAATGATCCTAGAAAGATCTGCAGGTACAAGGCTCAGGTCTATCTCAGTTTTCTTTCATAAATTCTCACAAGCAGAACTTGCATGTACAGTAAAAGTTTTGTATCAATGCCATAACAGACCAGAGCACGAAATCAAGAAGAAAATCTGGAAGGATTTAATTAAATGAAGAAAAGAAATAGCTGTATGGCTCATATTAAGAAATTCAACCATTATTTTCCCTTGTGCTTCATGGATTAATCAGAAGCGCGGGTATGATCTAATCACTGCCATCAACTCAACAAAAATTATGTTTGTAAAAACATGAAGAGACAAGCTATGCATGTATCCATTACTTTGACACAGGCCACTCAATCACGAGAAGTGTCATGGCCTGCAACACTGAATGGCATTGTGGATCTAGCACAGGCATTGGGGCTTCATTCTTCATAAGATTGTGATCTGACAAGCCCGGGGTTAGCACCATGCAGAAACCAATGTGAAAAGGGATCGGCAAGAAAAGAAGACAAATGAGGGTTGCATCAAGAAAATGCACTGAAGCAGCAATCATATTGCCTAATGCCTACTACAGTCATGGCAACTAAAACAATGCCTTGACGCATCAATCAAACTCCCTACTTGTGAAGATGGTAGCACCATGGTAATACCAGTTACTTCCACATTAGCAAGATCAAGAGGATGAATCAAAAGTAATACTGGTATCGAAGATTCAAGACAGCATAATGGAGACAGAAGAGACTGGAAGAAGTAATCAAATTATGGAGAAGAGGGGAAGCAAGAAAAAGGATGGTGATTCTGTAAATTTCTTGGCACAGCATCCTGAGCTACTTATCATAAACGATTTCCTTCAAACATGACAAAGCCTAGGATGGAAGAACAAAGGCTTTCACATTTTCAATGATATTCATTGATGAAAAGTAGCTCAGGAATCACTATCAGGAAAGTGTACAATGCAAGGCTATAACATATCTTTGCTGCAGGGAAACTAATGTGTATGGACTTGGACAGTTAAAAGGAAAGATAATCATGTTCTTTCAGATGCATTCCTAGAAAGGGCACAGCATCAGGTGATGCAGCCCACAAACTTTGCTTACAAGGCTGGGATGCTGAGACCAATTAAGTAACTAAAATTTCACATGCTAAAACTGACAATGCCGATAGTATCAGAAGTACTGTATAATAAAAGCTTCTTGTAACAAAGATAGCAAACTACAGAACCTAACATGGGAGAGGATTACAGTGAGTTCATTTACTTTACTTCGCCTGCTTGCCACTATTAACGATTCAAAACATTGTACTCCCATAGCAATTGCTCATATCATCAACTTAGTGACTAAGGAGAATGATAACATAAGGAAGGCAGCAGAAATTACCGTGTTCTGTCCAAGAGGAGCACGGAGCGCGAGCTGGTCAAAGGTGAGGCACTCTCCACCAGCATTGACAATGCGGGCCCTGGCCGTCTCGGTGAACCTGAGCGCGGTCACCTTGATTGCGGGCACCTCGTAGACTCTCTTGTCGTCGGTTATGGTGCCAACGACAACGGCGATCTGGTTATCCTGCAGCCCACAATTGCAAAGACGAAAGGGTGGTTCACAAACTACCCCAGGCCAGGCACGCATCAACCAATATACACCGAATCAAACGAACATGGAGGATACACGGGATACCTTGCCCTCCATGAACTTGACGAGGCGGCGCATCGAGAGCGGCGGGCGGTTGATCTTGCTCATGAAGAGCCGCTTCAGGATCACGGCGTTGAAGTGGCTCTTGGTCCTCCGCACCAGGAAGCGGTAGAGCTGCGCGCGCAGGTCGGGGACTCAGGAATCCGGAAATTCGGGCGGGGAAATGGGGATTGGGGTGGGGAGGGACGACGGGGTTACCTTGACCAGGAGCTTGAGGTAGACATCGTCCGACTTGGGCGCGGTGCGCTTGGTCCTCTTGTTCCGGCCGCCGGCGACGAGGTCGATTCCCTGCCAGGAGAGGGGGGGACGGTTCAGGCCGGGTCCACGGTTACGGAGATGAGCGTAGGGAGGGCCGAGAGATATGTTACCATGGCGGCGCGCGGCGGTGACGCAGCTTGAGCGGCGGCGGCGGCGGCGGCGGCGGTGGAGGGGGGTGGATTCTAGGGTTTTGCGGGCGGGACGAGAGAGTGAGGCTTATATAGGCTTGGTGGTGGTGCGGTCGAGTCGCGTCGAATGGGTTCGAGTCCACCAGGTCGGGTTGTGTTGGGTCCGGTTCGGTGGCTTGTATCAGATGTCGCCGACCGTGCAGTCTGATTTCCCCATAAAAACCGGATCAGATGGGTCCGGTTCGGTGGCTTGGATAAGTGTTTTTTTTTTAATAACAACGACTACCAGACTTCTTGTAAAAAGAAACATCAACTAATATATGGTATACATGAATCATTACACTGGGATAATATGCTTGCCTGACCATGGAGTCCTTGCAGTCAATATCTGAATCTTTTTCAAATGTAGAGGAAGTTCATCCTTTGCAGTGAATAAAGTACAGTACCAGGTTTGCATTTATACGACAGGCAGGATATATTTCAATCATCAAAGATTGCCAACATAGAACCACATCTCGCTCGAGAAGAAATATGGTAGGATGTCAAATCTTATAGCTGTTAAAATTCACAAGAAAATTTCAACCAAGAGCAAGAGCGCAACCACTGTTACTACGTCTATACATCGCCTGAAATCAAACAGTTCGAAACTATCTACATATAGTATGTTCAGTATTTTCCAACTTGGGTTATGTTTTGTGACTGCTGCCTACAGAAAATTCACTACTCTTCAGCTTCCTCATCAGATTCAGAATCTTCAACGATTTGGTTTCTCTTGGCTCTCTTCCTTCGTGATAATATTTCCTCCTCTTCTCCATCAGATTCAGAATCTTGGACCGTTTGGTTTGTCTTGGCTCTCTTCCTTCGTGCAAATGTTTCCTCCTCTTCTCCATCAGATTCAGAATCTTGGACCATTTGATTTGTCTTGGCTCTCTGCCTTTGTGCTACCATTTCCTCCTCTTCTCCATCAGATTCAGAATCTTGGACGGCATCATGGGGTTGTGCACTACTGGCCTGTAGGTTTTCATCTGCAGGATCATCTTGACCTTCTTCCCCATCCTCGTCGGGGTCACTCTCAGGTGATGCGGCACTGACTGGAGTAGAATTCCCTTCATGTTGTTCTTCCTCAGATTTCTCCTCACGTTCTTCTTCTGCAGCTTTCTCCTTTGGTTGTATCCGAAAATCTCTTGCTACGCTGCGCTTGGCATACCTCAAAAGGTTCACCTTTGCGAGCTTGCTTAACTGGATTAGATACTTCTCATAATCTTCAACCTGGAAAATAAGATCAGGAATGCACTTGCTCTCCCTTTTGATCTTGGCAAGGGTCCCTTTTTTGTGTGGTTGCTGATTCTGTAACCAAAGAATAAAGATAAAGAAAAAAACATAAAATATTTTAACTGAGGTCATGTAAGCAATAAACACCGATGGTGTATATAGAGTAGCACAGACCTCTTGATGCGTTGCGACAAACTTGTAAAGTGGAGCAGTAAGCATCCTGCAAGTTACTTCTGCCAGTTTCTGGAATTTGAGACCAGGTATGAACTGCTTATAACCCTTAGGTGCAATCTGAGACTTTGACATGCTGGCCAAGAGCTTGTAGAACTTCGCAGTCAGTTTCAGAAACTGTTCTGCTTGAGAATCTGAGAATGCAGATGTAAAATCAGGGTGCATGGAGGAATGGAACAGTAAAGGAGGTCTTACTAAACCTTCTCAACATACCTTTGAGGCTCATATGAGTGAAAGACGAAAGGACGTGGACTACTGATGTTGATCTTGAGTAGAGTGCTTCCTCCCAAAATAGTCTTTGCGTCCTTTCATCTGCTGGTTGATCCTCATCAACATTAGCAGAACCATAACCTAATGTAAGCATTGCCTTAAGCTTACCAAGACCCCATTCCAGTTCAATAAGAGATGACTCCACCATATGAAGGAAGCCAGCAGCAAGCGAATTTTTTGTTTTACAATTGACAATAAGAAATGCCTCAGAAGAATCTCTAGAGTCCTCATCTCCAGAGGCTAATTTCTCCAACTCTGTTGCCATCTCATGCACAAGAATCATGTCATCTGGAGCTGTCATAAGATGGACAGCGAGTTTTACCACCTCTTGTGCAGTGCTTGGGTTTTGGACAGTTTTCTTTCTACATAAGCCTGCCGCCCAATGTCCGACAAGATGCCTTCGTTCAGGATGCATTTTCCTTGATACGCCAAAAATCAATTCAGTTACAGCCTGCAGAAATGAACACAGACGTTAGTTTTTTTTAATGTGAGAAACTTAGTTTAATTATCTACCAACGCAGACCATTAAGATCCAACCATTGACTTCTATCTTCAATGAGGATTATGTAACATCGTCTCTGGCATGTCTCACTCACACATGCTTAAAACAAACAAAATCAAATCACTCAAGAACTGAAAACAGCAAGTTTGGGCGGGTAAGATATCTCACGATTGAACAGAGCTTTTGTTCATGACTATCATAAATATGAAAACATCAACTTATCTACATCACGTAAAATTGAACTGTGGCACAACTGCTGCCTGTAAAAACATAAATGGGCCAACAAGGAACATGCAAACTAGGAGGCGTGTGTGAATATTTCCAAAGAAATGGATGGTGCAGAAGCATTAGCATCTAGTGTGATTATGCTTATTATGCTAAATCCATGCGAATAATCATCATATTTATAATAATGTTCCAGTGAAACACAATCCATCATGCGTTCAAATCCTCCTCAAATTACCATTAGACTTACCTCAGATTCCCGTAAAAGGGATTGGGAAAGAGCTCGGGCATATAACATCTTCAATATGTTCAGAAACACATGAGTGCCTCTGTTTTCTGGATTCTCAGTCAAAGTGGCATCATTGTCAAGAAGCTGGTCAGCGTCCAACATATCCTCTATATTTGAAGGAGCCAGAGATATCAGAAGTTCAATCATGTCACTTGAACAATCTTCTGATACACTCAATTTAAACAGTTCTTTAAAGCATGCCAATGCCAGATATAATTTATCCCTTTTGTTTTCAACTGTTTTCTTCCCTTGGGTTGTGTTCTTGAATCCACCATTCTCTGAATCAAACATAAGCCACCAAATGAGCTTCACAATTGGCTGCGCTAACTTTTTTACATCTTCATACATCATTCTTCTTAGATTTCCAATGGTCACATCACTGGCCTTAGCTGTAAGTGATCTGAACATTTCACAACAGGCTTTCAGTACAAAAGATAATAGACTGGACCACTGGTTCAACTTAGATTGGCTAGGACGCTGACTGCATTTATCAAAATTATCAGCATTGCACAGTTTGACACACATCAGTAAGAGTTCATACAAACTTGAATTCGTAAATTTCCCCCTCTTTTCATGTAAGTTCGGGAAAGAAGCATTTGAATTTTCCTTGGGTTCATTGGTCTGCCTGTCTAGAGCACCTCTTGAATCCCCTCTTACTCGCGCAACTTTCTCCCTGTTCTTGCTTGTTTTCCTCTCAAAGACACTGTGTGCATGAACGAGCTCCAGTATTTCTTTTTCTAACTTCTCCTTCGATTCATCAGAAGCTTCCGCTAGTTTTGAAGCGGCAAAATCAACAAAAACCTCTATGATTCCAGGCATACCAGTGTTATTACAATGAACTATCTCCAAAGATGATGAAGTAGAACCAACTTCTTGGGTCTGTCCTTTTTGATCTATTATAAATCAATAAACTGTAAGCACAAAAGTATGTGTCATATAGAATAATACAGTTAATCACCAATGAGCTGCCTTTGTCACAAACCTTCTGTGAGACATTTCTTCAAATACTTTTGGATATTTGATAATCCTTTCATGAACAAGTCCCTTGACGAGGATCTTCCATCCTGACAGTACCTTAGGTCATAAGTACAATATGTTTAAAGCCTTTAGTTAAGGATTTTAAAATGAGGAAAGAGCAAACCTCATTATCCTGCGTAGGAGCAAAACCAAAACACTTCCAATATGCATCATTTGGTCGCGAACATTTACTGTTTTGCTGAACTCGAAGAATGCACGAGACACATGACAGTAGGCAATCCAGAGGTTCCACGATGCATACTTTGGCATCCTCAACTTTAAAGCATGAATCCATTTTGAGGGGGCATTCTGCATCCTGAAGCAATTCAGGCAACAATATCCCATTAGAACAACTTTATTAGGCTTGCTAAAAGAATGAATCTACCCTACTACCAAACAGACAGAAGTAGACACAAGAATTTCTTAGGTAGTTTTACCTCTATGTAATAGTTTAGGAAGTGGGGCCACAGGAAATCGAGGACACTATCTGCAACAGCTGGATCAGAGGTAACTATTCGAATGAGACCCTCGTACAGGACCATTTTGACTCTAACCTGTAATAGCAGAATAGAGATGTTAGGAACAATATTTGCACAAGTAGAGATGAAAGATAGAAGTACTCCTTAATTTGTAAAGCAAGTGATACCTGCTGAGAAAGACATCTCCGAAGCAACCCACTTAATTCTTGAAAGAGGACCCCGCCAACCTCTTGATGTATTTCAGGTAGCTGGCTAGAGCTTGGTTGACTTGATGAGTCTTGAAGAGGATTAGCTTCATTATTCCTATACTCGCTTTCTGTAACAATCAGCTCGACTATAGCATTTGTGGCAGCAATCCGGATAGCATCCTCCCGCTTGAACATGGCCTTCCTTACAACCAATATTATGTAATCCTGAAAATTAAATTCCATTATGATGATTATGCTTGTTTTACAACCACAAAAACATGGAATAATGTGAAAATCACAGACCTTCAGATCACGGTTGAACTTTGTGAGTGGCAAGATGCAATTGATGAGACCTGTCGATATCTTGTCATTCATGAAGGCAAAATAATCCAGCAACTCCTTCAGGTGCGCAACATATTCTACCATTGGAAATGGATGGCTCCGGACTAACAATCCAAGCAACCTGTAGGAAGAGGATGGTTTTATGAGGAAAAGAACACACTTGACAAGCTATTAACGGGATTTCGAGCTTCTGTTACCGAAGAACTGGTGCACTTTGCTGAGGCTTTGCTGAGAGAATCCGGAACTTGCATTGTTCAATGATCTGACCTCAGGGAAACCAAATGGAAACATGCTATGTCATATTAAACGAATCGAGCAGGTAAGCATTTAACTGACTTCCTAATCAACAGAAAAGATCAGACTGCCTTAATCATACCTCAGTCCGTGCCATTTCGTGGATCTCAAACAATGACTTGAGCATATTAACACCTATTTCTCCAGTGCTCATGACACCTTGACCCGGAGCATCTTCCTCCCCTCGGTCACCATCTGAGGCTCCTAACAAGAGAAAGCCTACCTGAACGATGCTTGGAACAACATGCTCCCTCCCACCAATGCTCTCATGGACCTGCATTCATATTAGGCCCAAATTACAATCTCGAAGAGAATTAGGAATCCTATATATGATCAGTTAGCAGTTCACATCACAGATCGAAAATACAAATCCCTCACGGCTTTCAGTAATGCCTTCTCGACGCAATGAGCAGTCCGTGTGCTTTCCTCTTTGAGGCAATCCGGCAACCACTTGCAGCGCCTGAAGGACACCAAATACGAAACCAGCAAATCAGAACAAACACATCTAGGCTAAATAGTAGTACATCAGAATTAAACAAGGATTGCCCTCACCTGGACATCCGATAATCCCGGCGTGACGTAGCGGCAGCGTCCCGGAGCACGCCCACAGCGTTTTCGCTGAATCTCCGCACGCGTGCCACGGACAGCAGTACCGCCACGGCGAAGCCACTGAGCACGCCCGCGGCGTCGGCCTTGACGGCGGCTACTACCTCCCTTGCCAGTGCAGGGTCCTGCTTAACCGCGAAGGCGACGTGCATGAGCACAGTCCCCTCGACCTGCCGTGCGATGGACGGCGGGGCGCGCACACGGCGAGTGCCGAAGAAGCGAAGGAGGCCCGCGAGGACGGCGCGGGGGTGGAGCGGCTTGGAGGCGAGGAGGAGGAGCTGGTAGGCGAGCGCGGGGAGGTCCTGGACATCGGCGCTGGGGAGGAGGGAGAGTATCTTGGCGAGGCAGTCGGGGACACGGGACCGGAATGGCGCGGGGAGGTCGCGCAGGAGGGAGGCGACGGCGAGGAGGGCCGGGGTGGGCCAGCTGGGCGCGCTGAGGAGGGAGGAGAAGACGGCGGAAGCGGCGGAGGGGGGCGGCGAGAGGGAGAGCAGGGCTGGGAGGAGGGAGAGGTGGTTCGGCGGGGAGGCGGCGGAGAGGGAGAAGAGGAGGTCGGCGAGGGCGTGAGCGGGGAGAGCGCGTAGGAGGGGGACCGCGGCGGAGGGGTCGCGGGAGGCTAGGTGGAGGACGGATTCTACGGTGGGCGGTGGGGGTGGCTGCGACGACGGAGCGCCGTCGACGGCGGCGGCCGACATCGCCACCAGCGAAAGGGCTGCCGGCGGGGAGTTTGGGGAATCGGGCGGGAGGCGGGTGGGGTTTCGCTCGCCTTTCCTAGTAGAGTAGAGAGGCGGGTGGGGCTGGCCCATATGGGCTGGTAGGTCGACCAAGAGTACAATGGGCCTGTAGTTAGGGGGGAGCTTCTATGCAACGCCCTCTGCGGCGTGTCCGCGTCGCGCCGCTCCAAGCGACCGTTAGATGGACCAGGCCCATATGTTCCAATACGTCGCTGACTCGCTGTACTGTTTGTATGTAGCTTTTCTTCTCTAGTTTCTGCTAATCGTCGCTGACTCGCTGTTCTGATATAAATATTTGGGACGATCCATGGATTCCGAGTAACCCATCGAGGAAAATTTTGACACCAAGGGGTAATACAGTGTACAAAGGTGTATGATCTAATTGATCCAGAAACTAGATGTTGGGATGAGGACCTTATCCGCTCTCTCTTTTATGACGTGGACCTGAAAAGAATTCTGAAAATTCCTCTTGCGATTGGAATGATGGAAGATTTTGTCTTTTGGAATTTCATAAAGACTGGGATTTTTACTGTGCGCTCAGCATATTTTCTGGAATGGGATCATCAACATGGTCAGAAACTGTTAAGGACCAATCAACAGA
Organism: Lolium rigidum; assembly: GCF_022539505.1. Taxonomy (NCBI): domain Eukaryota; kingdom Viridiplantae; phylum Streptophyta; class Magnoliopsida; order Poales; family Poaceae; genus Lolium; species Lolium rigidum. The sequence goes on along the minus strand of NC_061510.1, from coordinate 142,243,514 downwards.
GTACGGCTGAGCATAATCCAGTTTGGGCTAATGTCTGGTCACTTCGCATCCCAGCAAAAATAAAAAAATTCTCTTGGACATTCTTACATGGTACAATTCCTTGCAGAGCTATTTTGGCTAATAGGCATATTATCACCAGTAGCCTTTGCCCTGTGTGTTCAACACACTGTGAGGACACTCATCATGCTTTTTTCACCTGTCCAAGAGCAATTGAAATATGGAGAATCTGGGTATTATGGTAGAAATTGAGGAATCAATAACAATTGATAGAGCAGGTTCGGGTGTTTTTGAATTTATCCTTCGGAAGGATGACAAGAAAGTACCGCTTATTCTTGAACTAAACATGAAAGAATTGGTTGTTGTAGCATGTTGGTATATATGGTGGGAAAGGGGGAAAATTGTGCATGAAGAGAAGGTGCAGAAACCGACAAGAAGTGCTCAAGCAATAGCTGCGCTCGTATTGAACTATTATAGAGCTTTGAAAAAGAACTCGGGAATTCGCAGACATGGATGGGAAAAACCTAAGGAAGGATATGTGAAGCTGAATGTTGATGCGGCTTTCTCTCGGGATTTTTTCTGGCTCATCGGGGGCGGTCATTAGAGATGTTAGTGGCGGATTCATTGCGGAAGCTGCTGTAAAATTCAACACATTGGGGATGCGGCAATGGCAGAGGCAATAGCTCTTCGTAATGGCCTTCTTCTAGCAGGTTAAATCGGATGCACGAAGGTGGAGGTGAATAGTGATTGTATGGAATTGTTGAGATTATGAAGGAGGGAGGCAATTCAATTGGAGCAGCTGCAGCAGTTTATGAGGAGTGTGCTTTTTTAGCGCGGGGTTTTGCCCATGTTACCTTCAGCCATAGTCCTAGGGAAAGTAATCTCGTAGCACATTGTCTAGCTTCTATTGTTGTTGGGGATCAGTCGATTGTTTGGCTTGATGACCCTCCAGACTATTTAGTTTCCTTGCTAGCAACTGATGTAAACCTTTTTGTGAACTAGCAGCAGCAAGTTTCTGACGCACTATTTTCCTTACCAGGGTACTGATACGTCCAAAACGTATCTACTTTCCCGAACACTTTTGCTATTGTTTTGCCTCTAATTTGTGTATTTTGGATACAACTAACACGGACTAACGCTGTTTTCAGCAGAACTGTTCTGGTGTCTCGTTTTTGTGCAGAAATCCAACTTTCGGGAAAAACCTCGGGATTTTGACGAAAGGGCCTATTTTCCCGGAATAATAACGGAGCCGGAAGGACAATTGAAGTGGAGGCCCGAGGGCCCCACACCACATGGCGGCGCGGCCCGGGGGGCCCGCGCGGCCATGTGGTGTGGCCCCTCGGCTGGCCTCCGACGCCCCCTTCGGACTACTTATTCGCCTCGACCTAAAAACGCACGGAGAGAAGTCGAAGTCGCCGTAAACCCTCCGTAACGCCGCCACATCGCGAAACTCCGTCGCGGGAGCCGAAGTCTCCGTTCGGCACTCCGCCGGACGGGGAATTGGAGGAGATCATCACCGCCATCACCGCCAACGCCTCTCCATCAACCAGCAATGTTTCCCCCATCCATGTGTGAGTAATTCCCCCGCTGTAGGCCGAAGGGGATGGTAGGGATTGGATGAGATTGGTCATGTAATAGCATAAGATTGTTAGGGCATAGTGCCTAGTATCCGTAGATGTTACTTTTATGATATTGTTGCAACTTGTTATGCTTAATGCTTGTCACTAGGGCCCGAGTGCCATGATCTCGGATCCGAACATGTTATTGATTCATGAAGATATTCGTTGTTTATGATCTTACCCGCAAGTTGTATACACATGTCGTTGTCCGGAACCAATGGCCCCGAAGTGACAAATCGGGACAACCGAAGGGAATGGTAGCGATGTGAGGATCACATGTGTTCACGGAGTGTTAATGCTTTGCTCCGGTACTCTATTAAAAGGAGTACCTTAATATCCAAGTAGTTTCCCTTGAGGCCCGGCTGCCACCGGCTGGTAGGACAAAAGATGTTGTGCAAGTTTCTCATTGCGAGCACGTACGACTATAATTGGAACACATGCCTATTGATTGATTAGTACTTGGATACCGTTTTATTATTATCTCGCAAATGCCCTGCTATGATTGTTACATGAGTTTCTCTCATCCATGCAACGCCCGTTATCCGTCCCCGTGCCTACGATATTTTAATCCTGCTGTTTACTATAATCACTACCGCTGTCTTTGTTACTCTGCTGTCGTTATTTCACTACTGCTATCGCTATAAAGCTCGTTACTATCGATAAACTCTTGCGAGCAAGTCCGTTTCCAGTGTGCAGCTGAATTGACAACTCCGTCGTTAAGGCTTTCAAGTATTCTTTGTCTCCCCTTGTGTCGAATCAATAAATTGGGTAATACTTCCCTCGAAGACTGTTGCGATCCCCTATACTTGTGGGTCATCAAGACTATTTTCTGGCGCCGTTGCCGGGGAGCATAGCTTTATTCGGAAGTTCACTTGGATTGATATTGTTCGCTGCAAATTCTCCATCATGGGTAAAACTCGCGATACTAAGGTCGCCATATTACCATCCACTACAAGAAAAGGTACAACTCGAGTACCTCTCGTTGCTCTTGATTCACCATCCGTGATTGATAAACTTGTTTCACCGCCACATGCTTCAAATGCTCGGTACTTCTGCTGAATCCGAAAACTCTCATAATACCGATAATATGTCTGTCGTGCTTGATGATAGTGGTTCATTGGGAACTTTTCTAGATGCTAAAATTGCTAGGTCTAGACAAATTGAAAATGCTGAAACTCCCGATGTTACTACACCCGTTAATTCACCCGAACTTGAATACTCTAGTGATGATCTTGATGAAGATTATGTGGAACTTGATGATGATTTTATTGAAAAATGCCATGCTACTACCGATGCAAGAAAAATTAAAAAGTTGCTTGCAGAACATACTCGTTAGATATAAACCTGTCTCCCGATCCTAAATTTGCCACATCTCCTATAAACATTAAGGATAAAGATTATGATTTTTCTCTTGATCTATCTCATATAGCTATTGTTGAGAAAACACCCTTTTGTGGTACTGAAAAAGAAAGTGCTTCGTTGAACACATGACCGAGTTATCTACTTTGAGTAGCTTGTTTTCTGATGATGTTAAGAAGCGTACTTACTTTGTTGCTAAAATCTTTCCATTCTCATTAAAGGATGACGCTAAAACTTGGTATAATAGTTTGCCACCTAGCTCTATTAAAAGTCCAAAAGAATTGCTTGCTGTTTTCTTTCGGAAATACTTTCCTGCTAGTGCTCAACATGCTGCTTTGCAGAGAGTTTATAATTTTGATCAGGGAGATGAAGAGAAATTGCCTGAGGCTTGGGCAAGATTTTGCTCTCTTATTAGAGCTCTGCCTGACCATGATTTAGAAAAGCATGATTTACTTGATATATTTTATAGTGGACTAACCATTGAGTCTAGGGCATACCTGGATAGTTGTGCTCGGTTGTGTTTTCGAGAAAAGAACTCCGGACGACGCTCGAAGAATTATTGGCTAAAATAGGCCGGAATTATGATGATTGGACTACGCCCGAACCAACTCCAACGCCAATAGTGAAGAAGAGGGGTTTAATTAAATTGAATGATGAAGATATGAGGGAAGCCAAGAAGTCTCTCAAGGAGAAAGGTATTAAATCTGAAGATGTGAAGAATCTACCTCTAATAGAAGATATATGTGAGATAATTCCCCCTTCATCCATGATTGAGGTAAACTCCCTTCAACGCTTTACTAGGGAAGATATTCCGTATTCAAAACCTCCCGCACAATGCTTAGATGAGTTTGATAATTATATTGTTAAGCAAGAAAATTTTAATATGAGAGTATAGAATCATCTAATGGAAAATTCTCAAGCTATTAGTGAATTGCATGATATTGTGGAGAGAACCTCCAATGATGTTAAGATGCTTGTTAAACATTTTCATATGGTTCAAACTCAAATTGATCAACTCACTAAAGTGCAAAATGACTTGTTAGGAAATAATGCTAAAGAAAAACATGCTTATGAAGTAACAACTAGAGGTGGTGTCTCTACCCAGGATCCTCTATATCCCGAAGGGCATCCCAAAAGAATTGAACAAGATTCTCAACGCATTGAACCTAGATCTCATTCTAAGAAAAAGAAAAAGAAACATAAAAATGTTGTAGAATCCTCTCGAACCTCGCTAATGATCCTAATAGTATTCCTATTTCGATGCTCGAAACCGAAAGTGGTAATGAACATGATAATAGTGAAGATAATGATAAGAATGATACTCCCGATAAAGAAGAGGTTGAAAAAGAACTCGAAAAGCATGCTAAAAATAAAAAGTATACTAAAGAAGATTTTATTACTGAGAAACATGGTAATGAAAGAGAACCTTAGGTGCAAAAGCCAATGCCTTTTCCCTGCTAAGAAACTAAAATCAAAGGAAGAAGAACACTATAATAAATTCTGTGATTGGATGAAACCTTTATTCTTGCAAATCCCTTTGACCGATGCTATTAAATTGCCTCCTTATTCAAAGTATATGAAAGATATTGTTACTAACAAAAGGAAAATCCCCAATGAGGAAATTTCCACTATGCTTGCTAATTACTCTTTCAATGGCAAAGTTCCAAAGAAGTTGGGCGACCCGGGTATACCTACCATTCCTTGTTCTATTAAGAATAATTATGTTAAAACTGCTCTATGTGACTTGGGCGCCGGTGTTAGTGTTATGCCTTTTTCTCTTTATAAGAGACTTTACTTAGATAAGTTGATACCTACCGATATATCTTTGCAAATGGCTGATAAATCTACTCGCTATTCCCGTTGATATATGTGAGGATGTTCCCTGTTCAAGTTACTAATAACCGCTTGATATTAACCGATTTTGTTGTGTTGGAAATGCCCGAAGATGATAATATGTCTATTATTCTTGGGAGACCTTTTCTTAACACCGCAGGGGCTGTTATTGATTGCAATAAAGGAAAGGTTACTTTCAATGTTGATGATAAGGAACACACCGTCTATTTCCCCAAGAGGATTGAAAAAGCATGCGGAGTTAATACTATTTCTCATGTGAGAACTATCAAAGTTGGAACTATCGATTGTCCTATATATGAGCCTAAAGAAGAATATCAAACTCTTGTGATTGGATCCATATCAATACAATTCAAGGTAACATGATTGATTTGAGGTTTATTTCTTCATATGCTATGTAAAATTTATTTGGTGGCAAGACTTGATCAACCTTGTTAACAAATACCTTTTATATGCATAGAGGAGGTAAACAACATCTCTTTCTTCCTCCACTTGCTTTAGTTGCAGTAGCATTTTTAATTTGCAAAGTTTCTTGGTTGATTTGAGATTTCAAAAAAAAAAAATTTCCTGGCCAGTAATAATAAACTTAATATCCGTAAAATGTGCATTTTTCAAAGTTTTCAAAAATTCGCGAAAATTACACCGTTGGTCCTATTTTTCGACGAGGCACTCGGGAGCACCGCGAGGATGACCTGTGGGGCACCACAGGGTGCCACACCACAGCCGGCGCGGCCAAGGAGGTGGGCGCGCCACCATGTGGTGTGGGCCCCTCCTTGCCCCACTTTGTCATCTCTTTCTCCCGAAGACCTTCTCTCTCCCGAAAAACTCGAACCAATTTCCTCTCACTCGCGTTTTTGCTCAAGAACTCCAGCATTTCTCGATCTCTTTGCTCAGCTCAGATTTCCTGCTGAAATTTGGCACATTTGCTCCTTGGTATGTGACTCCTCCACCCATCCAAGTAGAATTTTGTTTGGTTGAGTATATCTTGAATATTTTGCTGATGTAGGTAACATGTTTGGTGAGCTTGCATGCTTGTTCTAAGTGGTAGAAATTAGTTTTGATGCATGATTAGTACTCTAGCAAGTTCCTATAATAGTTCCCCTCAATTATATGTCACCAAATCAAGTTTTATATTGTTTGTTAAAAATTTCAGAAAATGGAAGGAGGTAGGTACCAACTCAACCAACATGAGTTGGAGGTGCCACAGGTCATGAGAGTTCACCGGGAAGAAGGAGTATATCCCACTTACTATCCGTGTGTGGATTTCATGAGAAGTGCATGCATTTTGCAGGACGTCCAAAATTTAATCTCTCGTGCAGGATTGGATGATTTTGTTGATGGGGAACCATGCCAATATGTGAAGTTGACTATGTCAGTAGTGCAAGATTTTAAATTCAATTGGTCACGATCTAACCCCATGGTTCAGTACAAAATTTATAATAAAACTGTCAACTTGCCATTCAGTGATTTTTGTGCAGCAATCAAAGTGCCGCAATGGGGATCATGCGAGAAGATAAAGGGATCGCCGCAAGAGCTCTTGGACCTCTTCGAGATGATTTGTCATGGAAGGAGTTTCTCGAGAGATGATGGTAAAATCAGTAGTATTCATTTCCCAGCCTATTCGTTATTTCGCCTATTTCATTACCAAGTGCGTTCTAGCGAGAAAGAATGGAGGTAAAATAACTATCCCGGATCTAGCCTTTCTAGCCGCCGCATTACAAAGTAATAGGACTTATAACTTGGGGGCTTTGATAGCCAACAGACTTGCCACTAATCGTGAGAAGGGAGGAATTTGTGGAGGTCTCATCGCCTCTCGTTTATTAGCTATGCATAATGTGAGACCTCACAGCCTTGATATTCCGCTCCCTATGGAGAAACTTGACATAGCTTCCATGATTAAGCATGAATTTCTTTCTAATTCGTCTAATTTAGGGAACCTGTCTTATAGAATAACATTTTACAAGAAATCTTGGACAAGGACTAAGAAAGTTGAAAAATTAGTAGGATTGCCCTGCACCTTCTCTCGTTTAACCTTGATTCCAGGGGGATTGGTCATCACGGAAAGTGCAGTTAATGCATACATCGAGGGAGGAAGCCATCGTGCACGAGACAACACGGATGAGGTCGAGGAACACCTCGACTCGTCATCCGATGCAGCAAGCTCTTCGCATCCACAAGCTGGGTATGAGGAACCCCCGCGCTTTTCTTCCGCATCGGCACCTTATTATGACTACTCCACATATGATCCACCGGCGTGGAACCCAGTGCCCTCGATGGGATTGAACTCCACTTAGGCCAAAAGCCTAAGCTTGGGGGAGGTATACCGGCATCACTCATTCTTTGCATATTATGATTGCTGGATACTTGTATATACTTGTTTAGTCTCTTTGAGTGGTTTTCTAATGAGAGGAAGATGATATTTGGGGAAGTGCTGCCTGAAAACAGATTCTGGGCTGTTACCGTAAAAATTCGTGCGCCCAGCCAGAACAGTATTTTGAGTTGCAAATTTTTGTGCATGTTCCCCAGGTTGTTATCTAACTTTCATTAGTTGAACACTTTTCGAACTGAGCAACGTAAGATTTTTGTAAAAATCGATTTCTGTACTGCTGTCAGTTTTGGCAGATTTCTGCCATCTCGCTTTTCTCGTGTTTCTTTTAGTTTGCTATTCCTTGTTTCCACTTTGTTTCTTTCCCAAAACACAAAAAGACCAAAAATATTTCTGTTGTTTCTCTTCACCATTTGTTTATCTTAGTTTCTTGCATTTGTTTCGCTTTATTTGCTATTGCTAGTTTGCTATAAGAAAACCCAAAAAGATTTTGCTTTGTTTGCTTGTTTCCTTTCGTTCTTGTTCTTAAATTCGAAAACACCAAAAATATTTGCTGTTCTTCTTTGGTCTTGTAAAGTTCATCTTGAGTTCAATGGTCTTCGGTGGCTGGAGCGTGGTTTTCGTTTCATATTATCCAAGCTACACAAGTGAAAAGGCAATAATGACGATCTACGACAATCCGATTGTGGTGAGAGGTCTGGTATGAACTCTATTTGTTTTCATTTTTGTACATATACTCATCCATGTGAGCATGCTTAGTTGGTTCATGTGAGGTATATGTTATTTGAGAAAGTCTAGTAGTTCATGATCTCTCATGCTTAGCTCCAATTTATTAATATGAGTAGCATGTCATGGATGTTTGCTTGCATTGTTTTATTCATAAGTAAGTATGGCATTGTGGTATCCTCCTCCGAATAATTCATTTATATCGACTTGGCACATGCTCACGCATGCATATGACTAAACAAAAGTCAATTGAGCCTCAATGATTTACATTGCTTCAGATTTCTTGTATCACTTTTATGCCTCAATTAATTTATTTTGCCGCAAGCATGATTATGACAGCTACTGCTCTCTTGATTTGTCGCTCCCTAGTCTTTTGCTAGCCTTCACTTGTACTGAGCGGGAACGCTGCTCGTGCCTCCAAACACATGAAAACCAAGTTATTCCAAAGTGTCCACCATAAATACCTATGCATGGCATTTCAAACCATTCCAAAGTAAATTCTCATGCGCTACCTTTAAAACCTTCAAAATGCTTCTCAATTTGTGTTTATGTTTCATAGCTCATGAGGAAGTATGTGGTGTTTAGCTTTCAACCTTGTCATTTACTTTTGACGGACTCTCATATGGAATAGTGGCACATCCGCTTATCCAATAATTTTGCAAAAAGAGTCGGCAATGGGATTCCCGATCCCGAATTAATTAACTTAAATAGACACTCCTCCATGGTTTGTGATTGTTGGACGGCACCCGAAGGATTCGGTTAGCCATGGCTTGTGTAAGCAAAGGTTGGGGGGAGTGTCATCATCATAATAAAACTAAAGTAAAAAGGCACTCCTTCATGGTATGTGATTGTTGGCATGCACCCGAGGATTCGGTTAGCCATGGTTTGTGTAAGAAAGGTTGGAAGGAGTGCCACATAAATATGCAAATAATTCATGGGAGCCGCTCTTGAAAGTCCGGTTGGCGAGGTAGTTGGTGTACCCATTACCATTCGTTGACAACAACAAACACCTCTCAAAATAATTTTACTCCCGTCTTTACAAAATGAAAAGCTCTAGCGCATGTTAATCCCCTGCTTCCTCTCGCGAAGGGTCAATCTTTTACTTTTATGTTGTGTCTCCATTATTTCTTTGAGCACTTTCTTGAGAGCACAACTGTCATTCTTAGTATAATATGCTTGTCTCAAAATATGATTGATTGTGGTATAACTTTGATGCTTTTATCTTTGACAATCACTACTTCTAGTCTTTCTATGAACTCCGGAGGTGCCCGGGCATTTATGTTTTGCCAATCAAATACGAGCAAGCGAGATACCACTTTATCATACTCTCTTATGAACATTGCAATCCCGCTTATATACATGATTCATGATGCTTATTATTAATTGTTGGTACCTCTTCATGATTGACATAGTCGTTAGATGATCTTATTTGCATGTACCTTATTATGAACTGCTCAAGTATTAGCCATATCATGAGAATATATACATCATATGAGCAAATGTGTTCGTGAAAGTTCTTTTATCGCTCGCTTGTTAATCGAATTGCTTGAGGACAAGCAATAAGCTAAGCTTGGGGGAGTTGATACGTCCAAAACGTATCTACTTTCCCGAACACTTTTGCTATTGTTTTGCCTCTAATTTGTGTATTTTGGATGCAACTAACACGGACTAACGCTCGTTTTCAGCAGAATCGTTCCGGTGTCTCGTTTTTGTGCGGAAATCCAACTTTCAGGAAAAACCTCGGGATTTTGACGAAAGGGCCTATTTTCCCAGAATAATGACGGAGCCAGAAGGACAATTGAAGTGGAGGCCCGAGGGCCCCACACCACATGGCGGCGCGGCCCAGGGGGGGGCCCGCGCGGCCATGTGGTGTGGCCCCCTCGGCCGGCCTCCGACGCCCCTTCGGACTACTTATTCGCCTCGACCTAAAAACGCACGGAGAGAAGTCGAAGTCGCCGTAAACCCTCCGAACGCCGCCACATCGCGAAACTCCGTCGCGGGAGCCGAAGTCTCCGTTCTGGCACTCCGCCGGGACGGGGAATTGGAGGAGATCATCACCGCCATCACCGCCAACGCCTCTCCATCAACCAACAATGTTTCCCCCATCCATGTGTGAGTAATTCCCCCGCTGTAGGCCGAAGGGGATGGTAGGGATTGGATGAGATTGGTCATGTAATAGCATAAGATTGTTAGGGCATAGTGCCTAGTGTCCGTAGATGGTACTTTTATGATATTGTTGCAACTTGTTATGCTTAATGCTTGTCACTAGGGCCCGAGTGCCATGATCTCGGATCTGAACATGTTATTGATTCATGAAGATATTCGTTGTTTATGATCTTACCCGCAAGTTGTATACACATGTCGTCGTCCGGAACCAATGGCCCCGAAGTGACGAAATCGGGACAACCGGAGGGAATGGTAGCGATGTGAGGATCACATGTGTTCACGGAGTGTTAATGCTTTGCTCCGGTACTCTATTAAAAGGAGTACCTTAATATCCAGATAGTTTCCCTTGAGGCCCGGCTGCCACCGGCTGGTAGGACAAAAGATGTTGTGCAAGTTTCTCATTGCGAGCACGTACGACTATAATTGGAACACATGCCTATTGATTGATTAGTACTTGGATACCGTTTTATTATTATCTCGCAAATGCCCTCGCTATGATTGTTACATGAGTTTCTCTCATCCATGCAACGCCCGTCATCCGTCCCCGTGCCTACGTATTTTAATCCCGTCGTTTACTATAATCACTACTCGCTGTCTTTGTTACTCTGCTGCTCGTTATTTCACTACTGCCACTCGCTATAAAACTCGTTACTACCGATAAACTCTTGCGAGCAAGTCTCGTTTCCAGTGTGCAACTGAATTGACAACTCCGCTGTTAAGGCTTTCAAGTATTCTTTGTCTCCCCTTGTGTCGAATCAATAAATTGGGTAATACTTCCCTCGAAGACTGTTGCGATCCCCTATACTTGTGGGTCATCAGGTACCTAAGGGGACTGGAAGGTTTTCAATGAGGCGGCTTGTTTGCTTAATATATTGTGGTTTATCTCAAAAAATATTTTCTGCTAATCGTTCAGGGCTTCGACTGGTTTTTTATCCTGATTTTATTATTTGTTTATTTTTGTTTTCCATATATATTGTTTCATGTTTTTTTAGTATTTATAATATTTCACTTATACTAGATAAGATTTAAAGGTGTGTCACATGAAGAATAATAGGCGCTTCGTGTGTGCTTCCGTTGTGTAGATGAGGAAGGGCAGCAAGAGGATAGCGGGTCAAGTTGGGTTATTTTTACAATTTCATTCATCTCTGTCGGGTCAATCATTTTATAAAGAGAAAACCAGTGGTTCAAGTTTTTTTTACAATCCCCTTTTCAATATTTCCTTTTTGAAAGCTCTCATTTTATGTTATATTATAAGGTGTTATTTTTAGTATCAAGATTCATGTTAGCCGGACTAGTTTTTTTATAGTTCCCTTTTTCGGGCTAGTGGTTTTTTAGAGGGGAAAACAACGGGTGGGGAAACAACTTGCATCTCAAATGAACTACCACTTGCAACTAAAATGAATATCATTTTCACCTAAATTAGTTTTCGTGTCGGTAACTTTTCACATTTTACCGTTGATAAATAACGGACAGAGAGTTGATAACTTAACTAAAAAAAAGTCATCAAATATTCTAAATGAAATTAGCCTTTTGGGCCGGTCACTTCTCAAAATTTACCGCTGATAAATAACGGGTATAGGATTGATAACTTGTGAGCTAACAAAAGTCGTCAAAATATTTCTAACTGAAATTAGCTTTTCGGGTCGGTAACTTTTCACATTTGTCCATTGATAAATAACGGTCAAAGGGTTGATAACTTGTGAGCCAAAAAAATCCCTAAAAAATTCTAAATGAAATTATCTTTCTGGGACGGTTACTTTTCACATTTACCGTTGATAAATGAGTAGAGGGTTGATAACTCGTGAGCTAAAAAAACCGTCAAAATATTTCTAAGTGAAATTAGCTTTTTAGGTCGGACACTTTTCACATTTACCATTGATAAATAACAGGGCAGAGGATTGATAACTTGTGACCAAAAAAGGTCGCCAAAATATTTCAAAAGAAATTAGCTTTTCGGGTCGGCAACTTTTCCGTATTTACCATTGGTAAATAGCAGGCAGAGGGTTGATAACTTGTGAGCCAAAAAAATCCCTAAAAAATTCTAAATGAATAGCTTCTCCAAAATGGCCCAGCCGTCCGGCCTTTAGGGAAACACTAAAAGGGGGGCACCAATCATTGGGGGGAGGAGGACTCTTCCCTCTCCCTAAGAAAAAGGGATGCACATGTGCGTAACTTGGTCTGGATAAAAAAAAACTCCCATGGATTTTGGAGTGGGATCCGCTGGGACAGGACGCGGGGAGGGAGGGGGGTACAGGATCCAAGACCGTTGACGGTGTTAGCTAGAGCTTCCAAGTGTGGCGCTCCAGAACCAATTCGTTGCGGTGAGAGGTGGGAGAGAGAATAGAACCAAGCATGTGATGGAGAATAATATTAGACTCCTAACTCTAAAATGGATGGAGGTTTGATGGTTGTTCACAATATGACCCTTGGTGCATAATCTAGTGGTCCATACCTTTGTTGGTGGATGATGTAAGTGTGCTTTAATTAATAAAGGTGTGATAACTCTAACTTTTAAGTTATTTATTATTTTGAGTTGGAATATAGTTTGCTGCTAATAATGTTATATTTGCTGATCTTTATTTTTCAAATAATTGGTAAGCTTTGCTTGCAATAAAAAGTAAAATAACTACTTTTGGTGAACCCTTGTGTGTGCATGTTCAGTCATCCATCCATCGATGGATGCAGCTAGCACCTAGAAGTAATACCTAGTTATACTAGTAGTATGATACACGTTCTAGATAGATCAATGCTAGATATTTTAGTACTCTCTCTTTGCATGCATCGTTAGCTGCATCTCCTTGCCTACATCGCTGGATCATAGTGAGACGTGGCAGTGTACTAGAGGGAGTTGAGACGTTCTGGAAATAGTTTAGTCGGCAAGGCTCCTGCGTGGATCTTTGCATGGCTATCAACCTGTAAGTGAGTGACACGTAAGAGGAGTGATCTTTGACTCACCGGGAGAGGCAGCAACTAGACAGTTTTCAATCGGCGGCGGCCAGATATTTTCTCAGCGCCGCTCACGAGTCCTATAAATAGGTAGCAGCTCTTGCTTCTCCAGCTAAAGTACTACGTATCGGTTTAGATGTTAATCGGTGGAGAGAGCGCGTACATAGAGAGAGAGGAAAGGCAGAGCCTGGCGTTGGGGTATTCTTTCGGCTAGCATCCGGGCTCATACACGGAGCAGATCCTAGCTAGCTAGTACCTGGAGTAGCCAACACAATTTTTGAGATGGCCAGTTTGATAGTAGTACCGAGGCAAGTAGACATCCTCCTGATCTTGACTCCTAGAGATATCTTTCCTATTCTGATGTCTATATTCTTGTTACTCTCTTGTGGTGCTCGTATTTATACATGCACTAGACTATTGTTGATCTTATCTTTGTCCCTGTATGGTTAGAGAGATATTTTGTTGATTATATCTCTAGCATATGCACATGTTATCCGTTGGATATATTGTCGCATGATCCTTGGTCATGTTTGATCATCGTGTTGGAGAGAGACGGGTAGTCATCTCCAACTTTCCGAGTTGCATTATTTGCGGGAGCTCATGTGGAGCCTTGAGGTTATTGACCTCAAGATAGTGATTTGTATCACTTACCTGCGAATATCCTTGATCTTGTTGTATTGGTGTCACGACGGCAAACATATTGTACCGGTCACGGCTCGTGGTATGGGACTCGTCCGTGTTCTCCGCCGGGGACGGCCTCTGCTCGGGAACGTGTCGGTGATGGATCCGTAGGAGCGATCGACATCGATGAGGTCGAGCGTCCGGGTCTTAGCGGATAAAAGGGCACTGCTTGGCTAGCGTCGGTGGAGCTAGTCAAGACTGTCGATGTCGGAGTACCCCTCTGCAGAGCGTATAAGTGTGGATATTCACCCCTGTGACTCCCGGGTTGGGAAGCTTGCTGTCATGTGTGATACCAATATATTCCTTGTCCATTTCCGAGTTCCATTCCTTTGTTGTATCTATGATATCCGGTTCCGACTGACACTTTATTATTATCCCTTGATTTCCGCTAATCTCTTGATCATCTAGTGTTTTCTTGTTGTATCTACTTGCTGAGTATGCCCTCATACTCACCCTTGCCTCTTCCATTTCTTTTGCAGAATTAGGTCTTGTTTGAAGATGACGGCGAGGCGTAGGCTTAGTGTACGGGAAGGGAATATAAATAATATATTATGACTTGTGTAATAGAAAAGATAGCAAATAAAGTGTTGTTTTACCTTGTAAATATGTCTTAGTTTGAGCCTTACATATTTATAATCGGAAGGTTATAAATATGTGGCGTTGTCACGACTAGGCCCGGTTTCGGGGCGTGACAATTTAGTGGTATCAGAGCTTAGGCTAATCAAAACTAAAATTTTGAAACCAATGTGGGTTTAACTAACGGGGTAGTTTAGGCACGTAAGCTAGAGGCGGTTGCTTTATATATTGCATGTTTATCTAACTTTGTTTTTCATGTTGCATGATTAAATATGCATGCTTGTTTTTTTTAAAATATAAGTTTTTTTTTGTTGAATTTCGGGGACGAAATTCTAATAAGGTGGGGAGAATGTGATAACTCTAACTTTTAAGTTATTTATTATTTTGAGTTGGAATATAGTTTGCTGCTAATAATGTTATATTTGCTGATCTTTATTTTTCAAATAATTGGTAAGCTTTGCTTGCAATAAAAAGTAAAATAACTACTTTTGGTGAACCCTTGTGTGTGCATGTTCAGTCATCCATCCATCGATGGATGCAGCTAGCACCTAGAAGTAATACCTAGTTATACTAGTAGTATGATACACGTTCTAGATAGATCAATGCTAGATATTTTAGTACTCTCTCTTTGCATGCATCGTTAGCTGCATCTCTTTGCCTACATCGCTGGATCATAGTGAGACGTGGCAGTGTACTAGAGGGAGTTGAGACGTTCTGGAAATAGTTTAGTCGGCAAGGCTCCTGCGTGGATCTTTTGCATGGCTATCAACCTGTAAGTGAGTGACACGTAAGAGGAGTGATCTTTGACTCACCGGGAGAGGCAGCAACTAGACAGTTTTCAATCGGCAGCGGCCAGATATTTTTCTCAGCGCCGCTCACGAGTCCTATAAATAGGTAGCAGCTCTTGCTTCTCCAGCTAAAGTACTACGTATCAGTTTAGATGTTAATCAGTGGAGAGAGCGCGTACATAGAGAGAGAGGAAAGGCAGAGCCTGGCGTTGGGGTATTCTTTCGGCTAGCATCTGGGCTCATACACAGAGCAGATCCTAGCTAGCTAGTACCTGGAGTAGCCAACACAATTTTTGAGATGGCCAGTTTGATAGTAGTACCGAGGCAAGTAGACATCCTCCTGATCTTGACTCCTAGAGATATCTTTCCTATTCTGATGTCTATATTCTTGTTACTCTCTTGTGGTGCTCGTATTTATACATGCACTAGACTATTGTTGATCTTATCTTTGTCCCTGTATGGTTAGAGAGATATTTTGTTGATTATATCTCTAGCATATGCACATGTTATCCGTTGGATATATTGTCGCATGATCCTTGGTCATGTTTGATCATCGTGTTGGAGAGAGACGGGTAGTCATCTCCAACTTTCCGAGTTGCATTATTTGCGGGAGCTCATGTGGAGCCTTGAGGTTATTGACCTCAAGATAGTGATTTGTATCACTTACCTGCGAATATCCTTGATCTTGTTGTATTGGTGTCACGACGGCAAACATATTGTACCGGTCACGCGTTCGGGTATGGGACTGTCTCGTGTTCTCCGCCGGGGACGGCCTCCGTTCGGGAACGTGTCGGTGATGGATCCGTAGGAGCGATCGACATCGAGTAGGTCGGAGCGTCCGGGTCTTAGCGGATAAAAGGGCACTGCTTGGCTAGCGTCGGTGGAGCTAGTCAAGACTGTCGATGTCGGAGTACCCTCTCGCAGAGCGTATAAGTGTGGATATTCACCCCTGTGACTCCCGGGTTGGGAAGCTTGCTGTCATGTGTGATACCAATATATTCCTTGTCCATTTCCGAGTTCCATTCCTTTGTTGTATCTATGATATCCGGTTCCGACTGACACTTTATTATTATCCCTTGATTTCCGCTAATCTCTTGATCATCTAGTGTTTTCTTGTTGTATCTACTTGCTGAGTATGCCCTCATACTCACCCTTGCCTCTTCCATTTCTTTTGCAGAATTAGGTCTTGTTTGAAGATGACGGCGAGGCGTAGGCTTAGTGTACGGGAAGGGAATATAAATAATATATTATGACTTGTGTAATAGAAAAGATAGCAAATAAAGTGTTGTTTTACCTTGTAAATATGTCTTAGTTTGAGCCTTACATATTTATAATCGGAAGGTTATAAATATGTGGCGTTGTCACGACTAGGCCCGGTTTCGGGGCGTGACAAAAGGTGTGCAGTAGAGTCCTGCTGTTTAATCAAAAAAAAATCTAGCGGTCCATATCCAAAATTTTCAGAGTTTTCAGGAACTAGTCCATTTGCACCAGATACGTTCCCGGTTTGGGTGTTGTATTGTAGGCCATCGGTAGACCGCAGAGTGAAGCGATAGCATCTGGACATAGAACAAGCCGTGATCCATTGAATGGTTACACACATGTATCCATGAATCTAAGCTTATATATCTGCCTCTGTGAAAATCAAGCGTCCGTAGTTTAACTGCAACAACAAACATAATCAGAAAATTGACAGTCCGAGACACGCGTCCTCGTTCCCGTCGACATATCGAGGTCGACCAGGGCACTAGGCCCGTCCGTAACAACATCGGATGCTTGAAGCAAGTAAGATGTGCTGGTACGAAAGCAGATCGGTGCGCGCAGCATCTCATTCCGGACGTTGCCGTGCGCATCGGCGGCCACTCGATCACAAAGAGAGAGGAAAGGCAAATTCCTCATCGAACTGTTCCGTCAGACTACACCTGCTCCGCGATCTGCCCCGCTAATCGGGACGCGATACGCGATTACTATCGATCACTATTTACTTCGCTAGTCGACGACGACGACGGCGTCACCCTCTCCCCTAGATTTATCCCCGTCATTCTTCCATGACGTCCATGTCTCCGGGCGGGCCACGCCGGACAGGGACTGGGTGACGCGCCACGCCGGAATATCGGAGAGGCTTTATCGGCTGCGGTGTAGCCAGCGCATTGTACGGAGCCTGCTCCCGCTCCCGGCCGCGTCGCCTCCACGGCGCGACGTGTCCGCCGTCCAGAATGCGCGTCGACCTCCGTCGTCTACTCAGCTCGATCTCTTCCGCTCTCATGGCCTGGCCGACGTCACTTTCCGCTACCTTTCGGCCTCTCAGTGGCGTGCGTCTGGATTCTGCATCATGCCATCCCCGACTAACTAGTAATCAATCTAGCTAATTAAGCTACCAACTCTACTGAGCCGAGCGACTGAGCGGCCGGTTCCAAAAGCTACTGAAACTGTGGTGATCTGGCCGGACTTGTTGCGGCCGACAAGGCAGAATCGGAGTTCCAAAGTGCTTAATTAACGAACCATTGACGTACTAGGGCATGGTTATCTATCTACAGTGGTTGGAATGTTTGGCTTACCGGCTGCTTACCTACGTGCTCGATCGGAAAAGCAAAGCTTTCGTGGCCTGGAAGCTGAGGTGAAATCTCAGGTCAAGAAAGTCCGCGCGGGATGGATTTCACTGCTCCGTCGAACGCCACGACTGTCTACCGACCGACCTGCCGGCCTATATGTGGCAGCCCTTGCAGATACGCTGCCTAGCTACCAGCATTTGTGTTAATTAAAAAGAAATCTGATGTGTGCTTATCGGACAAGATCCCCATTAAACCAAACACTCGAGGAGAGTTGAGAGTACCAGCCCTGTCTCTATATATGGTCACTTGTGTGAGAGGCATAGCTTGACATCTCATTCGTATACAGCTCCCGCCTATTACGTACGGTGCAACAAACTAGCTCCAATGGCCGATCCAAGCTTCTTCGTCGGAATCATTGGTCAGTTCACTCATGCTTCCTTCATGGTCACATCCTCTTACTTGGTTAACTCACACGACTCTCACCATCATTCTTTGTTTCTTGGATCTGTCTCTGCAACAGGGAACATAATCTCCATACTGGTCTTCACGTCTCCAATGTGAGTTCAGCTACCCTAGCACCTAATAACTTCGATCATCCGCGAGGACGATACACCGAGAAGCTGATCATGTTAATTTGGTGTTCAATTAATTCAGCGGGACGTTCCGGAGGGTGGTGAAGAACAAGAGCACGGAGGAGTTCAGGTGGCTGCCGTACGTGACCACCCTCCTCTCCACCTCCCTCTGGACCTTCTACGGCCTCCTCAAGCCCGGTGGCCTCCTCATCGTCACCGTCAATGGCGCCGGCGCCGCGCTGCAGGCCGTCTACGTCGCGCTCTACCTCGCCTACGCCCCCAGGGACACCAGGATGAAGATGGTCAAGGTCGTGCTCGCCGTCAACGTCAGCTTCTTCGCTGCCGTCGTCCTGGTGGGCCTTCTCGCGCTGCACGGCCCCGTCCGCCTCTTCGCCGTGGGGCTGCTCTGCTCCGCGCTCACCATCGGGATGTATGCCGCGCCCATGGCCGCAATGGTTAGTAGCATCGATCATCTCTCCAGTAGTACTAAAACCTTCAGTAAAAGCTTTGTTGAAAAGTCTCGCGCGCGGTAGCTTTTCCTTTCAATAATCAGAGTAACTTTAACCAGACAAAGTCATTTTCCAATATTCTTTACAAAACATGGAATGTCTGGAATTTCGTAAGCCCCAATAAACTTGTGGACGCGTGGTGCAAACGAGATCGTGGATGCAATCTGCTCTGGCGAGAGTGGGGGAGATTTTGGCCTACCTCAGATGACCAATCACGCCCGTCTCCCTGTGATGAGTTAGTAGGGTGTTTGGTCTGATATCGCTTTCTTCGATTTACTCCGTATACAGGAGAAGAGCACTCCTCAAATCGTCCTTAAATCGAACCAGACCCCTCAACTTAAATCGGCACCTTGGTCCAGTCTGTGATCTTTCCAGCTACCAGCTAGGCTTGATGGGTTTGTTCCGATTTACGACCAGCAGACTTCAATTTTAGATTTTGATTCCATGGACATGCAAGCTCTTCAGTCTGGAGCTCTCTGCATGTGCCGACACGTGACACGGTCGGTCTAGTGTAAGTATGCAGCGACTGACATAGTGAAGCTTAATAACTGAACAAAACTTAAGCCATGATTTGATATGCATGCAGATGACGGTGGTGAAGACCAAGAGCGTCGAGTACATGCCCTTCTTCCTGTCCTTCTTCCTCTTCCTCAATGGTGGCATCTGGAGCGTCTACTCCTTGCTCGTCAAGGACTTCTTCATCGGGGTACGTACGCGCGCATGCATCGATCATCATCATAGACTCCGATATATACACTTCAATCTGACACTAACTGAACTTCTGAATTGCACTACTTGTTGTGAGTAGATCCCCAACGCCATGGGTTTCGCGATGGGCACGGCGCAGCTGGCGCTGTACATGGCGTACCGGAACAAGAAGAAGGCGGTGGCGCTCAAGGTCGACGACGGGCCGGAGGGCGATGAAGAGAAAGGCGTGGTGCACCTGATGGGGCAAGTGGAGCTGGGGCAGCGGAAGGTTCCCTCGCTGAAGAAGGGGACGAGCCTGCCGAAGACGCTGCCATCGCCGCTCAACGGGATCGGGCACATCATCAAGGCCCTGTCCGCCACGCCCCTGGAGCTGCGCAACGTCATGAGCCAGCATGAGCGCGTCAGGGACGAGGACGCCAACGACGATGACGAGGGGCGCCACACCTACCCGTCAAAGTGACATACTGATCGATGTTGACATACTCCTACCTTAGCTAGCGCATGAATTGACGCAGCGTTTGATAAAGTGTGTACGGGTTATGCGTAATGCGCTTGTATAGTGTGGAGAGTGATGTGCGACGCAGAGATTCTACAACGGTGTGGGTGTCCCAGGCTTATCCAACGGCCACGGACATGCTAAGATGCGTGCTGTTCATTTTACACGAAACAACCTGCACTTGTCCACTTTCTTTCCCATATAGTAGCCAATGTGTACCGTGTACATCTCTTGGGAGCAGAGAAGGCGCATAGCGGCTGGAGCACGATGCCGGCGGCCGGAGTATGGCGCCGGCGGCAACATCGGTGGAGGCGGATATTGCTGGGTCCTGGTCAAGGGTCCAAATCCATGGGTTATTTTCCCCCTTTCATGTTTTCCCGATCTGATTTCTATCTTTCCCCTACGTGATTGGTTTCCATGTTTTCAAGATCTGATTTGTTTCTGTTTGATTCTTCTAATATGGATTTGGTCCAAGTTCTGATTTCCTTCTGTTTGATACTTCCAATATGGTTTTGATTCCAGTCTGATTTGCTTCCATCTATGGTTCATGTAATTTTCTTTGAATCCGGTCAGTTCCTTCTCCATTCTTTCTACAGATAAAATTAGAAAATATGCATATCTAGGATGGTTGATTCTGTTGCTACATGGAATGGGAGAGAAAAATACCATGGACGAAACACATGGAGGAGGAAAAAATCCGAAAAACAGTCCATAGAAGGAGGGTTCAAATCCAACTAATTTTGGTGTGTATCCTTAATATCTGAACATAATCCCATTGATTTAGATGTTAATCCTTAAATTTCTTAATTTCACAACATAATTACATTGACCAATGGATCGATGCGGAGATATAGGAAAACATGGGCGTTGTTCTGTAGGAGACAAAGGACTAATCAATTAAATTTTTCAAAATGTAAGATGTTTTCTGCAATTTTTAGGACTAGTCAACTGAATTGCACGAATGTTACAGCAAAGTGGACGTCCCGGATAAGCCGGGGACGCCCACGTATATGTAGACAGTGATTTCTCGTCTATAGGGCTAGGGCGTGCTTATTTGGGAGCGGAAATCGCGAGGGAAAGGCCGGCTACTTGTTTCTGCTGACAACGTGTTGCAAATTTTCGTTATGTGTTCTGTACCTTGTTCTTGTTGCCGTGTTACGCTACGAGATTATTTGACAGGCGATTTTCATGCACAAAGGACACCTCTGCAAGTCCCCCTATGCCCTATGTCAGTCTTAATCTCCTGCATAATATGGCTATATTTGCCAAGGTTCTGTTTATTTAGTGATGCTATTACCGAGAGACATCACTTGCCACTCGTATTCTGGATAGATGGAGATCTTGTACAAGGTTAAGGCCTTCACCAACCGCCATCGCCCTCGAGAGTTTCTGTACACGTACTTCCTCACGTCGTGCGTGAATGACTCTTTTCGCTGGCTGAATCACTCTTTAGACCATGCATGACCAGGTACGCACATAGCACGTGCATGCCTCACTTGGCTTGCTATTCGTTCTAGCATCGATCATCGCATTGATTGCTAGTTAAAAAATATTCCAAGTCACAAACACTACTAAGTATAAGTACAAGTGTACCGTTGATAAGATGACACGATAACACCCGAGTACAATTATATATAATACACGAGTATAGTTATGTGCAACACACAAGTACAGTTACGTGCCACACGAGTACGGTTACATACAACACACGAGTACAGTTACGTGCACCACACGAGTACAATTACATGTAGATTATGAATATAACCGTACACACGAGCAAGTATGGGTACAGTCGTGCACACGACTAAGTACAGGTACAGAAATACAGCAACGCACACGAGCAAGTACAAGTATAGAAACACATGTACAATAACGCACACGAGTAAGTACAGTTACTGAGTAAAGGAAAAAGTTGCATCAAATACACTAAAAATAAAAGTACTTATCAGTTGAAGCATGAGTACAATTAGGTACACATCACGAGTACAACCATACTAGTATTGGAACTACGGGAAAACTTATTCCGAAATCTATCAACGTGGGATCTAGTTTTGAAGATCTCGACGCGAGGATCTCAAAAGTGAAAATAAATCGTAATTTGAACTTACGTTTCTCAAGATATTTCATTTCGAAAAAACGAATCTAGAAAATAACGGGAAAAGCTGACACAAACTAGCCCCCTATGTCTTCTCTCTCCTCCCCCATCCCTACCTTGCTTCCCCTTGCGACACGTGGCGAACAGAGATACCACTTCCCAAGGATTTTCTAACACTACAACGCGCCACTTGTCGCGTGCGGAGCGAGTTGTCTTCCCTTCGCAAAGTTTGGCATTATTCTAACGATTTCGGGGTGCCCTAGGTTGCCACCTTTGTGTTCAGCCTTCGAGTTCTTGGTTGACCTACTCCAGGTCCAACATGAAATTCTCGACGAAGTGGGGTTTCAAATGTCTTATGCGATATCCCTCTCTGATAACAGCAATAACGACCAAATAACAATGTCTATGTGGGCTTCTTGCACTTGTTTTCAGCTGGGTTTGATGTCTGTTCTTTCCTGAGTTGGGTGCCAACAGAACTCGCGCCAGTAGCTTCTTTTGTTTCTTCGCTTGGCTCCTGCTCCTCCCTCGTTAGAGAAACTGGGACAGATGATGAAAACCAGGGTGGATTTGGCTCGATGCTGACAACTCTAACTTGTTTGCCACTTCTCCCACGGGCTGAATCACTTTGTAAGGTCCAAAGAGTGAGAAGGATAATTTCTACTATTCCCTCTGTTTTCGCAAAAATCACGTCGTATGCTCAAGAGTGGGAAGCATAATTTCTACGAAGAACATTACACAAATGAAGAACTATATGACTATTGTGTAGCTGGGAAGTGTGGCTACAAGTGTCCGAGTCCATCAGAATGACGTACAGTGATGCCGACTCGATGAGTTGTATCAATGATAGAAGATCAACATCAGGCTAACATGTTACTGTTAGATGAAACTTGGTGTCATGGCGGAGTAAGAAGCAACCCGTAGAGTCCAAATCAACTATTGGAGCTGAGTATGGAGTAGTGTCTCCAGGATTAAGTAAAATGTTGTGGGTGAGAAATCACCTTAGTGAACTGAATGTGTTGAACATGGCCATCTAAGTGTGTGGTTTGACAACAAGTCAGAAATCAATTTTACCAACAATCATGTGCATCATGATCGAACTGAACATGTGGATATAGACCGATTATTTATTAAAGAGAAATTGAATATACAAATTACCAAAATATCTTACATGAGTTTAGGACATCAAGTAACAGATTGTCTGACCACGAGTATGTGAACTAAGGAGTGCAATTTGGCTTGTGACACGATGTGAATGATAGATATCTATCACCCATCTTAAGGGGGATTGAGGGTTGAACCTTTATTAGGCTTTTATCTAGTGTGGCCAATTTGGTCCATCTCTAGCTGAAGTTGTATGTATATATGATGCATGTAAAATGCATACATGAACTTTGTAGTTTACTAATACATATTCACACATGTTTGCAACATATATGATATTATAACCATGTTTTATATTGATTTATGGGGATTTACCATTGATCCTCTTTATTTGGGTTATAACTCTGCAGGACTGGAAAACCTTGTTTTGTATATTTTATTTTATTTACTTTGAGGGACCTAAACAGAGTCAAATTGATCTAGGATTTCGGGGATGTCAAGATTTCATCAAGAGAAGCATTTGGAGCGCTTGGAACTCACGAGAGGGGCCTAGAGGCCCAAAAGAGGGCAGGTGGTGCACCCAGTATGGGTGGGTGCGCCACCTTATCTCTTTTGTCCCTCGGCCCTTCGATTCGCCCGATTCTTTCGCCAACCGACTTCATTTGACCTAAAAAAAACCCTATATATACGACCCCCAGGGTTCCATCGGGGAGAGTGCTACAGAAACACTGAAACACCAAAATAGAGGCTGAATTTGCGAAGATTGGAGGGGTAAACTCCGCCGGAGCCGCCTTCAGAGGGATCTCCGCCTTCTCCAACTTCTTAAACATCATCACAATGACAAATGGGGAGTAGTCCACCTCTACTATGGGTTTGTGGCAGTAGCTTGATCTATTTCTTTATTGTTCTTCATAGATCTTAGTACCATATGAGCTGCCCACATGATTATGGTCATATATGTAATTCCTATGTGGTGGATCTTTATTCTATCATATTGATATATAAGATTGGAATCTATTATGTGTAATGTGTATTGTTAGACACATATCATGTACCCCATGTTAAGTGGTTGTTCTGATCCAACCTGTATGCAAGAACATGCGTGGACAGAAGTGTGTATTAGATGGAGTAGCATGGTTGTAGTGATTGAATAGCACTACAAGAAAAGTTCTGATAGACAACGTCTCAAAATCGTCCGCTAAGGGGTATTTTTCGTCGCCTATGGGCCTAACCCGACGATATGGGTTCTGTTGTCGAAACTGCGTCAGGCAAAGTCCTACGACGATTTTTTCGGTCCGTCGCGCTTGGGCGCCCTTCCGCCACGGAAAATCGGACCGTTGCGAAGTGTTTTCGGGAGCCCGTTGACTGCCGACGTCATGCAAGCCGACACGTGGCGGACGCGCGTTAGCGCGGTTAACGGCGTTAACCGCTGAAACCCCGTGGTAGATGGTAGGCCCACACGAGGCCTGCCACGTCTTAAGCGGGACGGCCCATTAAGTTTGCGGGCCGGGCCAGCTGACTTAGTTTGACCGGTCAACTATATAGCTGGGCTGGTCCATTAGTTACGTGGGCCGGGCCTAATCTCTAAGGTTTACTGGTCAAAACATTAATGGGCCGGCCCACTAAGCATGTGGGCCGGGCCGAATGCACTCATTTGACCGGTTAACAGGCAAAAGGGCCGGCCGACAAAACATGTGGGACCCACTTTCCTGTTATCGGGCCGGCCCATTTACAAAGTGGGGTCCACCTTAAAGCAAGTGGGCCGGCCCACGAAGTTATTGGGCCGGCCCAATTAGCTTGTGGGTCCCACTTTCCTGCTATCGGGCCGGCCCATTTAGTACGTGGGGTCCACATTTGATCAAATGGGCCGGCCCAACAAGCCAGTGGGCCGGGCCAAAAGCAAAGGTGGGTCCAACTTTCCTGTTAATGGGTCAGCCCATTCAGTATGTGGGGTCCACCATATAGCAAGTGGGCTGGCCCAACAAGATAGTGGGCCGGGCCAAAAACACAGGTGGGTCCCACTTTCCAGTTAAAGGGCCGGCCCATTTAGTATGTGGGGTCGACCATATAGCAAGTGGGCCGGCCCAACAAGTTAGTGGGCCGGGCCAAAAACACAGGTGGGTCCCACTTTCCAGTTAAACGGCCGGCCCATTTAGTATGTGGGGTCCACCATATAGCAAGTGGGCCGGCCCAACAAGATAGTGGGCCGGGCCAAAAGCACAAGTGGGTCCCACTTTCCAGTTAAAAGGCCGGCCCATTTAGTATGTGGGGTCCACCATATAGCAAATGGGCCGGCCCAACACGCTAGTGGGCCGGGCCAAAAACACATGTGGGTCCCACTTTCCTCTTAAAGGGCCGGCCCATTTAGTATGTGGGGTCCACCATGTAGCAAGCGGGCCGGCCCAACAAGATAGTGGGCCGGGCCAAAAGCACAGGTCGGTCCCACTTTCCTTTTAAAGGGTCGGCCCATTTAGTATGTAGGGTCCACCATATAGCAAGTGGGCCGGCCCAACAAGATAGTGGGCGGGCCAAAAACACAGGTGGGTCCCACTTTCCTCTTAAAGGGCCGGCCCATTTAGTATGTGGGGTCCACCACAAAAGCAATTGGGCTGGCCCAACTAGTTAGTGGGCCGGCCCAGTGGTGGGTGGGGTCCACCTTAAAGCAAGTGGGCCGGCCCAATTAGAGTGTGGGGTCCACCGTAAATCAAGTGGGCTGGCCCAATAAGTAAGTGGGCCGGCCCGTTTAGTTGCTGTTTATATGTCGGCATAATAGGCGCTTTAGGATTTTGCGGGCCGGCACATATGTGATTTCGGTTAATTAGGCCGTTTAAGGGATGGGAATTCGTGATTTAGATGCGAGAATATTTACGCGACATTGATTTACGTCGGATAGCCTCACTTACCACAAGCACCAAAGAAAAATGCGCGAAAGAACTATAAAAACTAACTAAATATTACATCGATCTGCAAGGCTTTGAAAAAATATTACGGAACCCGGAGAAATTGAATGGTAATTAAACCTAGCAATACAATGAAGCGATCCGGCAATCTTTTAAGTTGTCCATGCAGCACCTATATCCGAAACAAAGACATTACAAGTTAAGACAACAACAATGGAAAGGCAAAGACACTACAATATTGTTTGCCAAAGAATTTGGAACTCATCATTTCGTCGTTATAACAAGATCATTGTAATGCGCACAATAAGCAAACAAAGAGTGCATGCCGCATACCAACGACCAATATAACGAGCATGTTAGAATGAAACAGACGAGACTTACTACTTGTCGAGTCCCATGCAAACCAACATGTTCGGGAGTACAAAATTGGCATGAACAACATAGTAGCGAGGCTATAAATTTTGTAACAACGACTGAGCAAGATGAAGTTATGATGGCTACATCTACGGAGCGGGGAATGTAAACCAAAAATAGAAGTTACGATGGCAAAAGCTAAAGAGGAGGGAATGTGAACCAACATGTGCCAAGTGCAATTACTTCATTTTGGCCGTGAACTAAATAATACTCCTGAACTTGTAGTGAAGGGGATGCAAATCAAGATGTTTCGGGATATAAACTTGTAATGAGCAACACATAGAGGATAGTTAATGCTGGAGCTTAGGATGGACCAGATACAGAATATAGTGGGATCACATGTGAACTTGTATAAGAGGGAATGCAAACCAATATGTTCAGCATTCCATATGTGAGCGTCATGCCAAGTCAGAGAAACAAGTCAATAATGCAGCTTTTGAAGAACAAGATGGCACGCAAAATTATTATCTAGTAATATGACAAGTTTATTTGTACTACGGGCTAGATAAGCGAGTGATAGCATGCCAAACTAAGTCCTTACTTTGTTAGCTTACAATGAAGTAGATACAAAACAATGGCATCACCCGTAGTACGGGGAATGCAAGCCAACATGTTCATGGAGTAAAAAATTGGCACAAACAACATAGTAGCGAGGCCATAATTTTTGTAACAACGGTCGAGCAAGATAAAGTTATGATGGCTAGATCTACAGAGCGAGGCAATGTAAACCAAATATAGAAGTTACGATGCCAAAAGCTATAGAGCAGGGAATGCGAACTAACATGTGCAATTACTTAAAATTGGCCATGAACTAAATAATAGCAGGATGTTACTATAATACCTATAATTTTTGTAGTAACAACGGCGAGCAAGATAGAAGTTATGATGGCTACATCTACGGAGCGAGGGAATGCAAACCAAAATGTTCAATCGCTTAAAGTTAGCAATGAACTAGAAAATAGCAAGGTGTTAAGGTCATAGCTAGGAATGAACTAAAAGAGCTTCAGACAAACAAGCATCCGAACCCAGAACATGGCGCTAAAACAAGG